>NC_140573.1:18822893-19187893 GCF_057381845.1 Rhamphochromis longiceps | reverse complement strand
CCGTGACAAGTTCACTTTTAATCCTTTAACCTTAACTTAAAAATAACAGTTTCAGTTTTACCATATCCAAATGATCAAAAACCCAAAAGGTCCTAAAATGATCCTAAATTATTAAACAATTAAATTAATAAACCCTAAAATGTATATATATGTGTGTATATGTATATATATGTGTGTGTGTGTGTGTGTGTGTGTGTGTGTGTGTGTGTGTGTGTGTGTGTATATATATATATATATGTATATATATATGTATGTATATATGTGTCACAGGCTGGGTCTCCGACCCAGCACTCTGAGTTTTCTTTGTATTTTTTGATATGTTATTAGTTTGTGTTATTTCCTATTTGCCTTTAGTTTAGGCAGTTATTGTTCCTGGGTTTTCTATGTTTTGGGGTTTTCTATTTATTTCATCACGTATTAGGTCTGTTAAGTTGTGTTGTCATTTCCTGTTTTATTCTGACAATGTCATGTGTTCTTTGTTCATTGTATTTAGCTTTCCTCTCCTGGTCCTGTCATTAGGTTTATGTCTGTCAGCTGTTTTCCCCCATGTGTCGCCACTTCCCCTGATCACCTCATGTCTGTATTTAAGCCTTTTGTTTTCTTCATGCCATTGTCAGTTCGTCTGTTTATTCTCACCAGAGTTACAGTCATAGTCATAGTCTTAGCCTGTTTATTTTCCACCTCGGTCATAGTTATAGTTTTTGGTCTTAGTACCTTTAGTGTTTTGTTTCTTAGTGTTTTGCCAGCTCAGTGTTTTGTTTCTTAGTGTTTTGCCTGTTTGCTTTGGTCTCTTGGTTCATTTCCTGCCGTCATCGCAATAAAGGTTCACTTTTCTGTTAATCATTACTATTCCTCGTCATCATCTGCTTTTGGGTCCTGTTTCCGCACACATCGGCGCACCCCGCCGTGACAGAACGAACTGACCAGTCATGGACCCAGCGGATTCTGCTCTCACCGAGTGTCTGGAGGAGACTGCTCGGATCCAAGCGATCCTCGACCGCTTCTTTACAGCGCCCGATTTGAAGAGCAAGCTGGTAATGATTAACGCTGCTGAAGCTATTATGGAGAGGGATCCCCGCCTTCTCCAGCTCCCGGACTCACCTGCCATAGTTGATGCCTTTACGAGGATAAAGGAGATGCTGCAGGCCCAGGGACTGTCGAGTCAGGAAATGGCTTCCAGCACCCACCAGTCACAACAACCCCACAATCAGTCATCTCCATTGCTGCCTCCGGAACCTGAGTGTGTTCGTGTCGGTTCGCTGAGATTCGCCGCAGCGTCACCACCTCTCAGCTCACCAGTTTCCACGCCCTCATCACAGTCTCGCCATACTCCGGTCACAGTTCAGCGCGAGGAAGCGCCGCACACCATAGACTTGGACGACGACGAGCGCCAGTCTATATTCTGCGCTCTCTTGGAGGAGGAGCTCCGGTGGAAGCCGTGGCTCATTCCGGAGCACGAGCACTCTTTCCGGGGAACTCGACTGGCTCTCGGGGGACCTCGGAGTTACCAGGGACTTCCACCCATCGCTCCGCCGTCTTCCACTCCTAAGAAAAAGCGGAGTGCGCGCCACCGACGCTCCGTATCACAAACGCAAGTGAGTGATTACATTTTGGCTCCTCATGTTTTCTCTCAGGAAGTTGTTGAAATTGACACTACTTTTCCGGTTAATGAGCCCGGCTATACAGAGACTGTTTGCCCTGGAAAAGCTAGCCATCAGGCTCAGCTAAGCTGCTGTGGTACTGCTATCCAGGCCGGTTTGGAGCCGGAGACGGAGGTACAGCTGGTGCAGCCAATTTCAGTGTCAGCCGGAGGGCCCGGGGAGCCCGTCCGGCCTCATGTTTCGTCTGCTGGAGGTTCAGGAGAACCCAGCCAGCTTCATGCTTCATTTGCTGGAGGTTCAGGAGAACCCAGCCAGCCTCATGTTTCGTCTGCTGGAGGTTCAGGAGAACCCAGCCAGCCTCATGTTTCGTTTGCTGGAGGTTCAGGAGAACCCAGCCAGCTTCATGCTTCGTCTGCTGGAGGTTCAGAAGAATCCAGCCAGCTTCATGCTTCGTTTGCTGGAGGTTCAGGAGAATCCAGCCAGCTTCATGCTTCGTCTGCTGAAGGTTCAGGAGAACCACACCAGCCTCATGCCTCGTCAGCTGGAGGGCCCGGGGAGCCCTTCCGGCCTCATGCCACGTCTGCTGGGGGGCCCGAGGAGCCCTTCCGGCCTCATGCCACGTCTGCTGGGGGGCCCGAGGAGCCCGTCCAGCCTCACGCCACGTCAGCTGGCGGGCCCGAGGAGCCCGTCCAGCCTCACGCCACGTCAGCTGGCGGGCCCGAGGAGCCCGTTCAGCCTCATGCTTCATCAGCTGGAGGGCCTGAGGAGCCCGTCTGGCCACCTTCTGCTTCACCACCTGTGGCTGCCTCACTGTCACCTGGTTCTGCCTCTGCTACGCCAGGACCAGCTCCGGTCTGTGCTTCGCCCGGTCCAGCTTCAGCCTGTGCTTCGTCAGCCGCAGCTCCAGCCTGTGCTTCGTCAGCCGCAGCTCCAGCCTGTGCTTCGTCAGCCGCAGCTCCAGCCTGTGCTTCGTCAGCTGCAGCCTCAGAGCCTTCATCCTCGCCCGGTCCGGCCTCTGCATCAGCTGCTCCTGCTCCACCTGGTCCGGCTCCGGCTTCAGCCTCAGAGTCTTCGTCCTCGTCTGGCCCGGCTTCGTCAGAGTCTTCAGCCTCGTCTGGCCCGGCTTCGTCAGAGTCTTCAGCCTCGTCTGGTCCGGCCTCTGCCTGTGCTTCTGCTATGCCTGGTCCGGCCTCTGCCTGTGCTTCTGCTACGCCTGGTCCGGCCTCTGCCTGTGCTTCTGCTACGCCTGGTCCGGCCTCTGCCTGTGCGTCTGCTACGCCTGGTCCGGCCTCAGCCTCTGCTTCTGCTACGCCTGGTCCGGCCTCAGCCTCTGCTTCTGCTACGCCTGGTCCGGCCTCAGCCTCTGCTTCAGCGTCACCTGGTCCTGTGCCCTCCAAGCCTCGGCCGGTACGCCTGACACTTGGGCGCCGCCGCCACCTTCCGCACGGCCGGCCCCCTGAACAGTTCCCGCCCCGTCGCCTTCCGCACGGCCGACCCCCTGAACCGTTTCCACGTCACCGCCGTCGAGGTCGGCCCCCTGAACCGTTTCCGTGTCGCCGCCGTCGAGGTCGGCCCCCTGAACCGTTTCCGTGTCGCCGCCGTTGCCGTCCGCACGGACGGCCCCCTGATCACATGAACTATGACTTTCTGGACCGTCACCCTCCGGGTCGGCCCCCTGAGGAGTCATGAACTGTTCCCTGCGCTCCTGTGATTTTGATGGACATTTTGTTTTTTTGTTTTTTTGGCCTTGTTTCTGGCCCTCCGTCCTGGACCCCCACCGCCCGCCCTTGGTGGGTTGTTTTTGGTTTTGTTTTTCGAGGTTTTAGGGCGTCTGGAATCCGCCCTTAAGGGGGGGGCTCTGTCACAGGCTGGGTCTCCGACCCAGCACTCTGAGTTTTCTTTGTATTTTTTGATATGTTATTAGTTTGTGTTATTTCCTATTTGCCTTTAGTTTAGGCAGTTATTGTTCCTGGGTTTTCTATGTTTTGGGGTTTTCTATTTATTTCATCACGTATTAGGTCTGTTAAGTTGTGTTGTCATTTCCTGTTTTATTCTGACAATGTCATGTGTTCTTCGTTCATTGTATTTAGCTTTCCTCTCCTGGTCCTGTCATTAGGTTTATGTCTGTCAGCTGTTTTCCCCCATGTGTCGCCACTTCCCCTGATCACCTCATGTCTGTATTTAAGCCTTTTGTTTTCTTCATGCCATTGTCAGTTCGTCTGTTTATTCTTACCAGAGTTACAGTCATAGTCATAGTCTTTGCCTGTTTATTTTCCACCTCGGTCATAGTTATAGTTTTTGGTCTTAGTACCTTTAGTGTTTTGTTTCTTAGTGTTTTGCCAGCTCAGTGTTTTGTTTCTTAGTGTTTTGCCTGTTTGCTTTGGTCTCTTGGTTCATTTCCTGCCGTCATCGCAATAAAGGTTCACTTTTCTGTTAATCATTACTATTCCTCGTCATCATCTGCTTTTGGGTCCTGTTTCCGCACACATCGGCGCACCCCGCCGTGACAATATGTATGTATATATATGTGTATGTATGTATGTATGTATGTATGTATGTATATGTGTGTGTGTGTGTGTATGTATATGTGTGTATGACACATTATGTGTGTACTCCTGGAGACACTCGAAGCTTTAGGGATAGTTTTAAACTTCTGTCTGATCTAAACCTATCGAAACCTCCTCAGCCTCATGTTTTTGTTCTTACAGGCTTCTTACCCGAAGCTAAATTTATTGTGCAGAAAAAAAGATTCAGCAATCCAGAGCTAAAAACAAGACAGGACAGCGATGCAGGTTCAAAACAAAGACATTAAAACAAGTATCATCAAAGCCTCAAAAATAGCATCAGAGTCATGACAGAGTGCTTACACACACACACGCACGCACACACACGCACGCACACAAACACACATTCACTCACAGCTTAAAGTGGCCTGCATGAGTGAAGTGTAATCTCTTATGTGAGCTTTGTTTGGTAGTGCAGTAGCTGCAGGTGTCTAAAGAATTTCTCTGACCTTTTGTCTTCTGCCTGAAGGCTGACAGCCGTAGTGAGGGAGGAGGAATTCATGTCCAATCAGTTCACTCAGGTTGGCTCACTAAATAAAAACATCAAACAGGACGTGCCGGACCACAGTGTAATCAAAGAAAGTCAGTTGGTTTTTGCCTAGATTTCTAACAACATGTTTTGACTTGATCTTTATGGGTGTAGACTGAAGGGTGCATGGACAGATGCTGCGGGATTTAAGCTCAGCTTTCTTCATGAGAGAACTGCTGTTAGATATTGTGTACAACCCGAGCCCTGTGAGACAGCCTCTGTCTGACTGGGTGAAGCCTCACTATGCTTCCAGCCTTGAAGCTACAGCTAATGTCCCAGTCCTTTCACTGACCACATGAAGCCATCTGAAATGTCTGACAGATAACAGCAGGATCTCCCTACTGACTTGCTGACATGCTGACATGCATACAGCTCGTGTGGATATAACTGCTGACTCGTTAACGTGGACAGTGGCTCCTGCGGGACCCAGCAATGTTGTGATTGCTGTGTGTTGTCCAACTGTGTGGGGGGCTGATGTGCCATTTTCCAAAGAGATGTGAGCTGGGCAGCTGCCTTTTCAGGAGGAACACTGCCAGGGACCCATTAAACACTGCTGCGCACTCGCCTCGCTGCACTCAAACTAGTTAAATGGAAAAGGTCAGCTCTTTAAAATCCCTAACTGATGATGTGATGTTTTCTGATCTATTTTCTGTGGAGGAACATCCAGACTGTACTGTCAGTGGGCTCCAGGTGGATCGAAAATCAAACTAATGAAGTGGAGTAAATGCTAAAGCTGAGGCCAGAGCCTCCAAGGGGTTGGGGATTAATGTGAGCTTGTACTTCCTGGAAAAAAGATTGGAAGCAAAGCAGATACTTGTTCTTTCCTTTCTAACCAGACCAGACCAAAAGCAAAAGTGTCAGTCTTCACTCAACCAGAAGAAATCATCACGATTAACTGCTGCAGAAACCGATGGAGTCTGACTAGAGACCACTGGAGTCAAAGATGTCTGCTTTTTTCCATCATGGTGTAACCCAAACACACCAGAAGAATGATATACCATTCACAGACTCACATGTCTGTCTGTCTGTCTGTGACCCTTCCTGATATTTGTCACATTTAAATGTTTCAGATTATCAAATACATTTTATCATTAGATAAAGAAACCCTGAGTAAATGCAAAATGCAGTTTTTAAATGATGATTAAAAAGAAGATTAAACATGGTGGTATAATGGTCTGCGACTGCTTCACTGTGTAACAACCTGGACGACTTGAATTCTGCTCTCTGACAGGAGATGCTGAAGGAGGACATCCGGCCATTCGTTCATGCCCAGAAGCTAAAGAGCACTCAAGGTTTGCTGCAGGACAATGATCAGAAGCAAGGTTGTGTTTCCACATTGCTGTCATGTTTCGGCTGTGTGGCAGGCAGGAGAGGACCCAAACGCAAACTCACAGAGACAAAACGTAAACTCAAAAACACAGCTTTAATGCTGGCAAAAGTGAAACACAAAAACAGTACTAAACTAAACTGGGAAAGCTAAACATAAAGTATACCAGGAACCACGGGGAGAATCACACACAGCATGAGGGAGACTACAACACTGACAAAGAGAAACACAGAGCTGAAATACACAGAGGGATAACGAGGGAATGAGACACAGAAGGGGAGCACATCTAGGAGTAATCAGGCTGGACGAGACAGGGACACAAAACTAGAAACACTCACATGAGGCATGGACCTTCAAAGTAAAACAGGAAACACACTGACTGAATTCCAAAACATGCAAACTTAACAGCAACTGGGGAGACAGAACATAGGAACCTGAAACATGGTACAAAACATCACAGTGGACATAACATGGAACACAGGGAAGCCATATAACAAAGCCAAAGAGCTAAAACTAAGATAACCATCTAGGGAAACAAGAAACAGTACATCAAAAGGACTCAAAACATAAACCATAATATAAAAGCACAGGATCTCTTCCAAATAAAATAGGAGACATAATGAGACGCAGACATGACAACCAGAACTTGACAACGTAAGACACAGACATGAAACACATGAAGAGCCGGGGAGAGCCCTTGTGTTTCCAACATGGGTTGGAAACACAAGGGGGAACTAATAAGCAAATGAACATAGGAGACCTAATGAGCTTAAACATACTATAAACATCAAAATGAACTAAAACTCAAAACACTGGGTCATAACACCCAGGATTGTGACAATTGCTACCATCAGTTTCACTTTGTTATCCAGTTACATACATTTCTATATAATACTGCTGATACAAGATATTACTTTGGTAAGTAAGTGATATTACCTTCTTATTTCCATGTTATGACCCTGTATTATTGAGATGTAACAGAAAGTGCTAGCACTGGCGGAGTAAGTGAATGCATCGTGTACTTCCTCTCCTGATGTTTCAATGACACATAGTAAGGTTCTGTGCTCATGCTAGCATCATGTGTTCATGAAGGAAAGCATTCCTTTGATTTGTGTAAACTGCACATTTGGTCAGCTGTAGCTCTGTGAAATGCTTTTATTAAACTAGTTTTTATGTGTTTCTCTGTTGTTCCTCTGTTTAATTCACACCTTCCTTTTGTTAATCCACGCTGACCTGACCACGCCGATACAGACCATGTTAAAAAGAAAGACAGTTTGTCCTCCAGTGCTCAACTTCATGTTTCCTACATCTTTTATTCATGCAGCAGAGCGGAGTCTGTTTGTTGCTGATGTCCTGCCACGCTCCTCCTGTGTCACTACATGTGGATCAACATCTGGGTTTTTCTGCTGCAGCATCACGAGTGATGCTCCTAAAAATCCAGCACGTTTTCTGTCTGCAGCTGTAAATGATTCAAAACGCTGACATATTTTCAATCTCTCAGTAATTTTCAAAGCACAGATTGAGAATATTTTCATGATGTTCTCCTTAAGCTGCAGGCTGTACCTTGAAAAGCATCTCTAAATTCAGTCAGTAACGCCTCATAGAACGTGGAACCAAACTTATTCCCTTATTCTCCCAGGTCAGCAGACACATTCAGGTCCAATATCTGCTAATATCTACTTTTGACTCTTTGACTCCATCAGTGGAAATTGTTGTGTTGGCCAAATCTCGCTGCACACCTGACATCAGAAAAATGTGTCGAACCAACCAGAGTGATGTGATTCAACGCTAAACTGTTGCCCATCAAAAGCTGCATATGTGGGTGGGTGTCTCTAATCCGCCGATCCAGAGTTTGTTAATTTGGACCTCTAAGCGGTGGAGCAATAACTGGCATGAGGCTGATGCCACGGGGAAAATGATTTTTGCTGTGGGGATCCAAATTCTTGGTTTTTTTGACACCACCACAGAGAATACAATGGCAACTGCCTTTTCCCACCCTTCCTCCTGTGGGGTTGTTTGCAGTTATCTGAAGACACCAATCAGCTGTCAGACCTGGCAGGACGTCTCTCCTTCATCCTCTCAGTCTCCTCAGACATCAGCGTGTCACTCGTCTCGCTGACATCTTGAGTGCTTGTGCTCACTGATAATGCTTATTCATGTCAGTGATGAAAGCCCAGTTTAGACACTGATGTGGTCAGCTGATGTTTTCTATAATTACACTGACAGCACGTCTCACGGCTCCCTGGAGCCACAGAGATGTTAAATAACGGTTCATATTTACATCCATGCCCTGATCTAGAGTGTGCAGCGTCTCTGCAGTATCAACAGGGACCATAGCAATATAACAACACATTTATAAAATGTAAAACTGTTTCAGTGAGGACAAACCAGAACAGATTATTCTTACCCAGTGTGTTATTTAGCTGTTATACCCACTGAAATGTAACTGCTGTAAGTACTTGTGGATCCAAGAGTATTTAAAAGTAGAATGGGAGGCAGAGCCTTCACTTTTCAGGTCACTCTTCTGTAGGGATGGGTATCGTTTAGGTTTTATCCGATACCGGTGCCAAACCGGTACTTTTGAAACGGTGCCGGTGCTCAAACGGTGCTCAAACCGGTGCTTAAAGAATGGAGAACACAAAATTGGTCCAAAAACCTCTCATGTTCAGCTGTTTTTTGTAAAAAGATAACAATGTTAGCCTTTTCTGCAGCTATAGGGCATATATGGTATCACTCTTGGCTGGAAGCAGTGCTTAGACAATGGAAAAAACACAAACTTTGTCCTAAACCTCTCATGTTTAACTGTTTTCCAGTTTTTCTTTGGTCATTTTAGCCTTTTTGGCCAGGGTGAAGGGAGGATCTGCCATCAAACAAGAGGACAGCCGCATGTAGCTATGATGATGTTTGCTAGTTCACCTTACATGCATTAATGTAATAACGTGGTTAGCCTACTCAACGTAAATTACACACAAACAACATTAAGCTACTCACGCAGAGAAGAACGGCTGCTGCTGCCATCATCATCCGTCATCATTTCTGCTACACTGGCAGGGCTAGGGGCCAGGACTCTCCTCTTCGGGTTTTTGGGGGATGTTGCTAACTCCGGGTCTCATAACAGGTAACCCACCCGCAGTAGATGTGCTCGGTGTGAGGTCTCACAGCAAGCTATCAAATACGGCGCATTTCTGGGCTTTTAAAAAAAAACGCTATACGTCACCAGGTGTTTCATCGGATTCAAGGTGTTACCTCCTTTGACAGTATCACAGTATCAGCTTAAAGCACTTGTTGCAGGCTGCTGAGTTTGCATATTTTGCTGTGAAGCACAGCCAGACTTTTGACCGCTTCGCCTTGGACATTTTTAACCTGTAGCTCTGCTCTTTTTTTTTTTTTTTTTGGAAACATATACTTCTAAAAATACTTTCATTGCACCATGTTCATTCACTCATGAGCTGCTGTAACATGAATCAAATGGCTGAATTTCCTTTTTTTTTTTTTTTTTTTTTTTTTGTGTCCCGTTTGGATCTTTAGCCATCAGAATTGTTGTCTTAAGGCCAAGAAAGATGCCAAGCGGATTTATTTTACCAAGTGGATCATCATGGCCTTGCCATATTGGTCCATTTGATTGACCTTTATTATAATTATGAATTTATTTTATTTTCAATTGCTACAAACGGGACAGACATGACTGGGGGATAGGACAGGGAGAAAGAATGAAAGAAAGAGAGGGAGAGAAAGAAAACCAAAGGGGAGAAGAGACGGTGAGAAGGGGGGGGGGGGGGGGGGAAGAAAGAAAAAACAAAAACAAACAAAAACAAACAAAAAAAACAAACAAAAAAAAAACACCTGGGTCACCTGTATGGAGAAAAAAAACAGAAGAGAAAGCAAACAACAAAGAGCAACATAATAAAAAATAAAACGGCACCATCACAATAAACTAGCTAGCAGTAAATATCAGTAGATACTAAGTAATAAACGATATTGTGCAGCACGCAAGATAGACAGCGCACAATGTGCTTTGAGGCAGCAGCCAAGAAAGCTGTAGTCCGCGTCTGTGAATACCCGTGTGTACACCTGTGTGCATACCTGTGTGGATCAGCATGCTTGTATTCCAAAGGTTTCTCCATGTAACGATCTGCTAGGGAGTGTGGGGGGGCCACAGCCCTGTCCTCCAGGGTATGAAGCAGGTATGGAGGAGATCAAAACTCCAGACATCCAGAGGCCCCCAGAACACAAGAGACCAAGGAAGACCAGAGGGGCAGCCGCGCTACTGTCTCAGTAAGAGCTGAAGAGAGTCCCAGATGAGGGCTCACTCAGCAGCCGCGGAGCAGAAGCCAGGGGGAGTTGCAGTGACGCGCCCGTGAGCTCCACCGGCAGCCAGCTGTGCCTGAGTGACCGAGCCCCAGGCCGAGAGGCCGGGGGCACCCCACCTCCGAAGTGGCCCGAGCGAGCCCCAGGCTCCAGGCCCTGACAAGCGGCCGCCAAGGAGTGAGCCGGTGTGTACCCGGACGCCCACCCCCACCCCCAGACACAAAGAACCACCAACGCACCGACACCTGAGGGAGTCCGCCACTGGCAGGGGAAGTGGTGGTGGGTGGAGATAGGCCTCCAAACATGGAGGGCCTGAGATGTCCCCAGAGAGGTGGCGTCTGATACCCAACCTGACATATAGACACAGACATACAGGCACACACAGACACAAACATCCATTCCCACCCTCATGCTCTCATATGCACTTACTCCACACTCAACCAACGTGGAGACAGACATAAAGAGACACTGTACACACGATCACACTCCCCAAGCGTACTCTACAAACCGGGTCTAGGTGCCCTTGCCCCTGGAGGGGGGAACCGCACCCAGACCCAGGTAGTGTTACCCTTTTCCCTGCGGTGGGGAGAGGCAGACCGCCCCGACTCCGCAGCAGCAGGGAGGCCCCACATTCCAGACCGCAGTCGGACGGCCAACTCCTCCTAGCCCCCCCGCTCCAGCAGGCCGCAGAGAACGGGGGTGAGAGAAGACTCCAAACCTCCATCCACCCGCTCATTGTAGTGTTGATGCATGTGTGTTCTAAGGTGCAATTAAAACCCAGGAGGGCATGGAGCTACCTGCCAGAGAGCAGCAGGTAAGCGCATGGCCCCTCCTGCTGGCCCTCAATGTCTACGTGTATTCAAAATTGAGAGGTGGGCAACGACGCCAGGGGTGGGGTGTACACCCTGATGGTAATTTGGACTCCGTGTATCGTGCCCACCCCCAAGATCCTATATGTATGTGTAATGAGAGTGTGAGTAATGTAAATGTCTAAGTTGTGGGATAAAATTGAGGCAGAGGCAGCCAGAAGGGGACGGGGGGGGGGGGGGGGGGGGGGGTAGCCTCCTCTGCACCCTGGTGACATACCCCTACTCCAAGGCCCTGCATGTGTGGGTGGTTGTGGTGGAGCGGGAGGAGGGAGGCAGCTGGAGATGGGGAGGGAAGGAAGGGAGGGGCAGGTGACCCCTCCCTTTGAATCACTTTGAATCACCTTGTTGTTGAATTGTGCTATACAAATAAACTTGCCTTGCCTTGCCTTGCCCTCCCTGGGGCCAGCTCCCCCGCTGACCCCAGTAGGCACTCCCATACTCCGTGACCCGCCAGGGAAAGCTCTGCTCTAAAAGAACGTACGTACCTGGCCCCGCCTACTATCCTCGGAAACGTAAAATGATTGGCTAGAAGTGTATCACAGCTCAGGAAAAAAAAGCACCGAAATAAAGCACCGAAATGTGCTCTGCTTTTCGGTCTGGTTACTACCGTTTATGTCAGAACCGGTGCCATCATGGCACCGGACACCGGTACCCATCCCTACTCTTCTGTGGAGCCAACTTCCAGTTTGGATTAAGATGATGGACACTACCTCTACTTTTAAGATTAGGCTTAAAATGTAACCATTTTGATAAAGCATATAGTTAAGGCTGGATCAGGTGATCCTACATCCTCCCTTAGCTATGCTGCAATACGTCTAGGCTGCTGGGGGATTCCCATGATGCACTGGGTGTTTCTTCTTCACTCACTATGTGTCTATACACTTCTCTACATTTAATCATTAGTTATTATTCATCTCCAGCATCTCTTTTTTCCTGACTTCCTCCCTTCACCCCAACCAGTTGCGACAGATGGCCGCCCCTGCCCGAGCCTAGTTCTGCAGAAGGTTTCTTCCTGTTAAAAGGGTGTTTTTCTTTTCCACTGTCACCAGAGCACTTGCACAGGTGGTCATATAATTGTTGGAGCTTTTTCTGTTTTCTCTTTGTTATTGCAGGGTTTGTACCTTACAATATAAAGCACTTTGAGGCAACTGTTGTGATTTGGTGCTATATAAATAAATCTGAATTGAATTCATGCTTGTTACCACAGTGAGATACTTTCGCCTCGAGTTTAAAGTAAGAAATAAGACACCAGCATGAACAAAGCTTAATTTCCTGAAATTGTCTAATGAGCTGCTCTGAGAGTATCTCAACAGCTGAAGACAGATGGTGATGAGGAAGAGGAGCTATCATGGAAGTCCAAGTCTCTGCATGGGATGTACCATCTTCAGAACTTTAATAGTCTCAGTGCAGCCTAGGATACAGTCATAACTTTTAACTGCTTAATTTTCAGATTTTCACTTTTTTTTTTAATAATTAATGTTTATGTACTGAAGGCAATACAAAAAAATACTCTGAAAAAATATAGATACATGAAACATTCCTACTGAAATAGATCAGTTTCAAAGACGTGCTTAAAATGACAGACCATGTCTTTGTATTTTAGCATATATATATTTTTTGTGACTATTTCCTATTTTTCCATGAAAGAAAGCTGACCATGTGAGCCACAGAAACGTTAACGAACGTAATAACTGTGCCCAGTTCTTATAGTCAAAAACTGTATTTTCTAATAATACTGTGACATAGAAAATAGAAAAAAGATAGAAGTGATGAGGCTGATTATCTCTAACAAATTAAGATGAGTCTGTAACCATAACTATACAAAAGCATAGAGAAAGAGCATTCATATTCCATATGCTGATTTCATTTTTATCTCAGCACTGCAGGCTGAAATGAATCCATCTTTAATAGCTGCTAAATACTTTCTAAATGTATGTAAATATCAGAGGTCAGATGTATTTTTATATGTATCTGTTGGCGCTCTGACAGATCTGTTTAATGTTGTCGTGTGGCTAAACATGGACTTCAGGGTTTTCCCAGCCTTTACATTCGCTCCATCAGCAGCAGCCCCGCCGTTATCTCCCCCTCCCCCCATCTGTCAGTTCGCCTCCCCCTATCCTCGCAGGCTCTCCCATGACGTGATTCTAATAATAGCTCCCTGAAGTCGGGCCCGGCAGCCCCCCCTCTGGGGGGGGGGGGGCTTGTTGGTCTTGAAGGGCTCAGCATGAATTGGCTGCGCTCTTCTCCATGCGAGCTGTGGGCCTTATAAATAGCACTGGGAAAGAAGAGGCTCTGCATTGGCGTTATATAAGCATCTTGCATGTTTATGAATGGGGGGGGGGCGTTGATAAGTAATGCTGCAGCTGCTGCTGTTTCACACACTCACCACTCTCTCTTCCCTGTGTGAACAAATTCTGCACGGTTACTGGATATACTACTATAAAAATATTCAGTTTTTTGAGATGCAGGCACCTCCTTTAACCTACAGTGTGCCTGATCCTGACACAGAAGTGGCCGTGACTTTAACATGTTGCCTGAAAAGGTCACAAGGAATCCAGTTTGGACATCCTGTTTAATTCAGAATATATAAACCACACACAGGCACAGGTCCAGCACACACATCGTTCAGATATCTGGGTTTCCATCCAAATGTAATAATTTTTAAAGAAAAAGTCTTTGTAATGTGCAGGCGGAGGAAGAGTCAGACACAGGAGCTTGAGGAAGAGAGAAGAAGACCAAAACCAGGAGGTGATTAAAGAAGAAGATACAGGGCAGGATGTAGAAACCATCAGACTACAGACAGGGACATGAGAAACACAAGGATGAGCTCAAAACAAAAACAGAAAGTAAAGAGGACATGAAATTATTGATGTTAATGTCCACCTCCTCCCCCTTTTTCTTTATTTATTGGGCACCAAAGTAGATCATCTGCCTCCTATTCCAGCATCCTCCTCTGTCACACCAGCCCTCTGCATGTCCTTCTCTACATCCATGAACCTCCTCTGAGGCTTTCCTCTTTTCTTCCTGCATGACAGCCCCATCTTCATCATCATCTCTCCCTCCTCTGACAACATGCAAACCATCTCAGTCTCTCTGACTCTGAGCTGTCCCTCTGATGGACTCCTGTACATGCTACCCACTCTCAATGAACATCTGAACATCTTCAGCTCAGCCTCCTCAAAACATCCATCATATGTGTCTATATCTTCTTTTAGCTCCATCCACAGCCAGTGTAGGGACTAACGCGTCATTAAGTAACGTGTTACAGTAACTACGTTTTTAGTTTGGTAACGAGCACGGTAACTAGTTATTATGCCAAAATCAGGAACACGTTTATCGTTACTGGGATTTAGATAGGGTTATTATTCGTTACTTCGTGTGGTGGCTATCGCGGAGCTTCCACAGATTCAGTAACATTAGCAAGTGGTGGAGGCCAGCAGGTGGATGAGGGAAAGGGGAGGCGGGAGGAGCAGAGACCCGAGGCAGCTGCCGGTCTGAGTGTCAGGTGAACTGAACTTCAGGTAAGAAGTTATGAGCTGCAGTCTCTCTGGGTCATATATATAAACCAAGTTTGGGTGGAGTTTATTTTCGTTGTGCTGACTTTTTCATACTGGTACTAGCTAGCATGATGGAGTTTCTATACAGCTGGATGGGTGCTATGATGTTACTGATGTTGAACTTAATTTTGTTCATAAGGTCAGTTATTAGATTTGCCAACTGTCCCCTAAAAAATGGAATCGTCTCGTATTTAGAGTTAATATTACACGTTTCGTATTGAGGTGAAAAGAAACAGTTTGTCCCGTAATTCAGCTACAATGAAAAAGGCACAAAGCTGGAGTTATTCTGTGTCTTTGCTGCACAGCTGCCTCTTCTTCTCTCATTCTCTCCCCCTCCCTCTCCTGTTTCTACTTCAATCATGAAACTGATCAATGATCAGCTGATTGGCTTTTCTCTCGTTTGTTTATCGCCCACTTTGCGCCAGAAAGAGGAAACCAGCGGAGGTCGCGTTAAACAACAGCAGCACGTTTAAGCTTGATCAGCTGTTGTTAGAATTTATTTAATATTACTTTCTAGTATCAGCTGATGTTTGCTGGAGCCACAGCTGTAAAAGCTGCTGGTCATGATGTCGGTTTGGATATGTGGTGAGAGGGAAACATGAAGATGAAACCAGGAGATGTCCTTACTGAATCATCAGAGCTGTGATGGAGAAACAGGTTTAGGTGACATGAATGAGTTGAAGGGAAGTTATGAACTGTTTCTGAGAGACAAATAACACCAGGATCCTTTTTTTATGTAGCTGACAACTGGTAACTGTGCAGGGGCGGGTCTAGCAAAGTTTTGCCAGGGGCGCCAGGTAGGGCATTAACAGGGAGAGGGGGGCACAAAGAAGTACTTTTCTTTCTTATTCTCATTTAAAATGTCTCGCTTTTAAAAAATAATTATCTGAATCTTACAACAAACGATTGATAGATTGATGCATATATACCATCAGAACAGTGAACATCACTGTCACAACAGGCAGAATTTCTGAGTTCTGAGTACAATCAAAAGCACCACGACTGCAGTTTTCGTGTTGGATTTAAAAAGCACACATGACGCTGTGACGTAGGCTAGAATCATGGTGGTGGTCAACGACAGTCCAGGCGTGGGATTTCTCTCGTGGAAATATGCACATTATTTTTTCCTTTCTATTAGGTAGGTGGCACAGTGCACTTGTGGCAAGTAAGCAAGCTAGAAGACTGGCAATCTTGCTGGGTATCCAGTTACGGAAGCAACACATTAACAAGAGAATTCTGAGTAAAACCAAAGTTACTTTCCCTAGTAACTAGTTACTTTGAAAGCAATGAGTAACTTATAGTTACTAATTTAAAGTGAAACTTACCCAACACTGTCCACAGCTGATGCCTTTGCCTCTCCTGAGGCTGGTTTTACCTTCAGGCCATGTAGTTTTGTTAAGGTTAGGGTTTCAAATGTACTTCATGCATGGGATTTTGAGAATCAGGCTTTAAATGTCACGGCTGAGGCAACAGTCGTGTAGTGGAATGAATGAGGACCCAAGATGCAGATGGCGGTGGAGATGCGAATGAGGATTTATTTACAGTGGAAAATAACCCAAGCCAGGACAGAACTAAACATAAACCTAGACTGGGGAAACTAATAACAAACCAAACCCGTAACCATAACTCACGGAAAAACATAAGGAAGTTACACCGGGATGACGAGCCGAGAAAGGAGAGCAGGAACAAAGGACAGAGAGACACTGAGATTACCAAGAAACACAGACGACACAACGAGGGACACAGGCAGACACACGCTATAAATACACAGAAGGTAATGAGGGAATGGCGCACAGGAGTAGGGATGGGTATCGTTTAGGTTTTATCCGATACCAGTACCAAACTGGTTCTTTTGAAACGGTGCCGGTGCTTAAACGGTGCTCGAACCGGTGCTTAAAGAATGGAGAACACAAAATTGGTCCAAAAACCTCTCATGTTCAGCTGTTTTTTTTGTAAAAAGATAACAATGTTAGCCTTTTCTGCAGCTATAGGGGATTTATGGCATCCCTCTTGGCTGGAAGCAGTGCTTAAACAATGGAAAAAAACACCAACTTTGTCCAAAAACCTCTCATGTTTAGCATTTTCCACTTTTTCTTTGGTCATTTTAGCTTTTTTGGCCAGGGTGAAGGCAGTATCTGCCATCAAACAAGAAGACAGCCGCATGTAACTACGACGGTGTTTGCTAGTTCACCTTACATGAATTAATGTAATAACGTGGTTAGCCTACTCAACGTAAATTACACACGGACAACATTAAGCCACTCACTCAGAGAAGAACGGCTGCTGCTGCCATCATCATCCGTCATCATTTCTGCTACACTGGCAGGGCTAGGGGCCAGGACTCTCCTCTTCGGGTTTTTGAGGGATATTGCTAACTCCGGGTCCGATAACAGGCAACCCACCCGCAGTAGATGTGCCCGGTGTGAGGTCTCACAGCAAGCTATCAAATACGGCGCATTTCTCGGCTTTTAACAAAATGCTATACGTCGCCAGGTGTTTCATCAGATTCGAGGTGTTACCTCCTTTGACAGTATCACAGTATCAGCTTAAAGCACTTGTTGCAGGCTGCTGAGTTTGCATCTTTTGCTGTGAAGTACAGCCAGACTTTGACTGCTTTGCCTTGGGCATTTTTAATCTGTAGCTCTGCTCTAAAAGAACGTACGTACCTGGGCCCGCCTACTACGCTTGCAAAGGTAAAATGATTGGCTAGTATCCAAAGTGTATGACATCTCAGGAAAAAAAAGCACCAAAAACAAGCACCGAAATGTGCGCTGCTTTTCGGTCTGGTTACTACCGTTTATGTCAGAACCGATACCGGTACCCATCCCTACACAGGAAGGGAGCACAGCTGAACCTAATTCACCAGACGAGACACAAACCTTCAAAGTAAAACAGGAAACACACAGACTGTTTTACAACACAAACACGGGGGCACGAACAGAGCACCGAGGACAGACACAGGTAGGGCTGATAAAACACTAAACTCCAGGTTCAACCCTAATCTAATACAAAATCAGAATAAACACAAAATGATCCAGGATCATGACATTAAACATGTTTATATCTGCTGTAAAGTTTTAACATGGTGTCTGTGGGACTGTGCTGGAGCCCCTGCTGGACATTAGAGGAACTGCTTTTGGTTTTTCAGCTGTTGAACACACATACCCACTTAAATTTGGAAGTGTGGAAGCGAAAGAAGTAAAATTGAGCTCCAGGGTTTCCTCATTTATTCTACTATCACTCAGATTTTCATCCATCATTCTCCATCTTTTCCCCTGAGCTTCAGCTCATTGTTACTAACCAGTGTGTTATATTTTCATATGATTACATTGGATTTTTCTACCATCTTCACCTCTCACTGTCTCCTGAGGTTTCCCTGATGGTAAAGTGAGCTGAGAGTGAAGAGATAAGTGGGATGTAGGATGAAGTGATAGCTGCAGAGTGTAGAGGAGAGGGGGAGGATGGAGAGAGCGATGAAGAGCTCTGTGGAAAAGAGGAAGGCTT
Organism: Rhamphochromis longiceps; assembly: GCF_057381845.1. NCBI lineage: Eukaryota > Metazoa > Chordata > Actinopteri > Cichliformes > Cichlidae > Rhamphochromis > Rhamphochromis longiceps. The sequence goes on along the minus strand of NC_140573.1, from coordinate 19,169,634 downwards.
AATGAGTATGTTGCCCCTGACTCGGGCACGAGTGCGAGGCAGGAGATGACAGGGCTGTGCGTTGCCACGGGGGATGCAGCGCCGGCCTGCACAAAGCAGAGGCTGCCCCCCACCCCCTCCTCCACCTCTTCTCTGCTGCTCATTGCAGGAAGACCAGGGTGCACAAGAGTGCCGCTCAGCCACTTCCACACAGCATTACTGCACTATGGTGTTAATGTAGGCCTCACATTGTGATGGAAATGTGCTTTAGCTTTAGATGATTTATATGTAAGAAAAGTGAAATACAAGAAACTTTCTATTTCTGCTTTCTTGACGTGTTTGACTTTAATGGAGTTAGAATTTGCTTTGTGAGTTACACTGTGTGCCACTGTGAGTTTAGATTTTGAGAATGTAAGCATTTAAATGTTTCAGAAAAACCCAGAGAATAGAGTTCACTTCATTTTACAGGCTGTAACTTTAATTTCTGTTCTCCTGAATGTAGGGTTTATGATTTTTTCCCCCCAATTTTTCAACTGGAAACCAATGATGTTCTGTTAGGGCAAGCAAGGCCAGCAGTGCTTGCCCTGTCAAATATAAAAATATCCATAAATCAAAATGTACCAAAGTAAAACGATCTTGCTCCTTTTGTATTGGACAGCACCAGGGGCAATTCTAGGATCAGAACTTTGGGGGCGCTGAGCACCCAGAGAGCTGCCCAGCCAGGCAAGATAAACCTGTCTCTGTCAGTCCCTGCATCCTTAAATGTTGTCGCGAGTTCTCTCTGACTGTCACTTTGGTGCATTTAAACCCCTGTTCCTCCTTGTCCTCATTGTCTGTTGTATTCATCTCCGTTATCAGTCATCATAATTTTACCATCTCTGTGCAGGTCTGCAAATTTCTTTATTAAATCATACGATTCTGAAATTCATCAAGTCTCTCTGTGCCTGGGTCCTCGTCACAAAACATGACATCACTGTTTTGTGCATTTTAACACAATTTAATCCCCACATTTGTGAAAGAAAAGCAAAAAACTTTTTTGAAAAGTCTGTAACAAAACCATCAAATCTGATCAAGGTTATTTTAATGCTGCAAAAGAAGAATGGATTGGAATAAAAAAAAAATACATATCCTAACCTTAATTACTGGGGGAGAATAATGAATGATGCTCATAGTGAGTAAAAAGTAAACTGAGTGCATTTTTTGGACAGAGATTCACTTTTAATATATATGTATAATATAATACAGATACATAAAAAAAACACTTCCAAAACAGAATAAATTATTACAAAATATTAAAAAATATATATATAAAAATGGAGGCAACTTTGCCTGTGGTAGAATGTATACAATGTATGAAAAAATCTTTACTGCAGATACTAATTTTACTAATGTAATAATAATAATTTTGTGCTGTAAGATTTATGAGTTTCATGCTTTCATAGTGGTCCTTAGGAGAGCTTGACATTTTTATCAGGTGGTACACACTGTAAAAAGTTTGAGAAACACTGGTAAGTGTATGTGTGCTTTTGGAAAACATTTAAAGCTGCAGTACAGAATCTTTGAAACAAGCTTAAAACATTTTTAGAATATAAACAGAGCACTCTGCTTCTCTTTACAGCTCCTCACTCCACCAGGGCTGTTTGGCACTTTCTGATAGTGTGCAAATGTGGTGCAATGCGCCAGTCATACAGACAACTGGACGGTCCAAATGTTGGCCTACCTATTACTGGCTGAGGTTTTAGTAGAGTTGTGGCTGAACCACATAAAAATATATCATTAATTTTAATCTCCCCAATCAATTATATTGTTATGTTGGAATGTTGTTAAAGAGGGTCAAAAATGTTTCAACCCAGTTTGTTTTGCAGATTCTGTATAACAGCTTTAATATAGGGAGAACACAACTTCCTGATTGTGTGAGTAAAATCAGGTTTTTTTTCTCTTTGTCAGTTTAACAGTTTCCGTTGTGCCTGTCACTGTTCCCTGTCTGTTTTCTTACCTGGTTTTTCCTGACCTTGTACTTTCTACTCGTGTTCTCCTCTTTCCTCTCTCCCTCTTTGGACTGACAATCATACACAAATAGATTGTATTCAGTTAGATGAAAAATTACATTAATATGAAAATAATTCTATTAAGATCACTAACAAAAAGTCCTCTCTCAGTTTACTTTCAACCAAAAGGGAAATAACCAAACCACATGAACATCTAATAAAAGATATAAACATTGAAACACTGATCCAACATTATTCTTGATTGCTAGATCATTTGATCATCATTTTACCTGAATGTGGCTCCTTTTTTTTTGGAAAAAACTTCCTTACATCCATTATGAACCTGGCTGTCTCTCTGTACACACACACACACACACACACACACACACACACACACACACACACACACACACACACACACACACACACACACACAGCAGGAGTTATAAGGTTAATGGGCATCTAGTCAGTTAGCTAGTTAGCTAGTTAGTATCCATTTCAAACAGGACAGTGGTAACAACAGTAGGCTGTGGACAATTTTAAGTTTTAGATTTTAAATAGGCTGTATACATTTCAATGGGAGCAACAGGACGGTCAAATATCACTGATTTTACTACAGAGCAGGACGGATTGTAGGGTAGCAAACATTGTCGGAAAACACGTTTTCAACCCAGCAGGTTACCTGGTGTAATGTTTTTCAGCTAAAAAGAAACATGTTCTGACTCCTACCTAACTATATAAAGAGTAACTGAAGGTTAAATGCAGCTAACATGTCCTGTTTTAAGGCAGGCACTTACACCTCTGCTCCGCTGCGTCTCAGCCACCATCGCTCTGGCAGCAAGAGCGCTAGAGATGTCAGTGAAGTTGGCCCCCCCACCTTCTTCAAATCCAGGTGGGCAGGCCAACTTCACTCACATACTTTTGTTGTTAAAATATTCCGTCTCAAACAAGTACAGTACTGTATGCTTTTTATATTTTTAGTAGTGTGTCACACAAACAGCAAATATTGTAAAAGAAAGAAAGGTAAGAAATCTTTGGGGGTGCTTTGATTCATTCTTGGGGGTGCTTCAGCACCCCCAAGAATGGGCTAAAATTGCCCCTGGACAGCACTGTTATACAGTTCCTCGCCTGTTTGCAACCATCCTTTACATTACTGCCATCTTGTGGCCACTTGTGTCACTGAATGCTTAACTTGTTTCTTACTCATAGGAAACTGTACTTTTCTCTCGTTTACATGTGTGTGTGTCTCCCATTAACAAGCTGGTTAAACTGAGAGGTCAGCAGTTTTTTTTTCCTGGTGCTTTGCACATTTTGGCTAAACCTCTCATCTTACACATAAATTGATGACTCAGCTTTCACTGCTCCAAGGTCAGTTACTATCAGCACTTTGCGTGGAAACCCATCTAGCATTAGCGAAGTAAACGAGCTCCAGAGATTTAGCATCTTAACAGGTGAATTTGATCTTGCTAACTAACTAACTAACTAACTTGCTAACGCTTGATTTAAAGAACATGGAGTTTGACAATGAAAAAAAAAAAAATCTTTTCTGTAAACGTCATTGCACACCACTGCTAGAAACATTGGTTCACTGGTTTCTAACAGCAAAGCACAGCAGAAGAAGACATTAGAAAAGTTATATTGTAAATATTTTTTTCATATTGGTGCGATTCTAAAACAAAGGAATCTGACTAAATCTGTTTTTTATTTTAAATACTGTTATTTAAAAAAGAAAGAAGCAAAGATTTATAACAGGCAATGTCAGACTGACTTAGATAAGCCAGTAGTTCCCAAATATGATTCAGCTCCACAACACAAGTGAACAGAAAGTATTGAGAATTGAATTAGTACACATCGAGAGTGTACACAAAGAGTGTAGTACACAAAGAGTCTAAGTGATAGTGAAGTGGTAAAACAGATCACTCTCCCATGTGAAGCAAACTACGACTAGCTAAACTTTCAGTGTCCAGGTGTTTTAAACATGCCTTCATCTAATATTATACAATTAAAAGAAAATTTCACATGTAGGCTACTTCGTGCAAGTTTTAAACCCTTTGGTGTGAATTAGGAACAGCTGTTATAAAAGGGCACAATTACACAGACAAAGTGCTTTAATATGTTCAAATCCATAAATTCTGGGAGACAGATTACTTTAAAAATCCTAAAACAAGAACTATGGAGTTCTCAGTCCTTAGTGGAGGGACAGCTCACATTTATTCTGTTATTTATCATCACACAGTAGTTAAATTGTGCTCACTAATGTACTAAGAGTGCATGCAGTCTGAGCTACAGCTTTCCTTTGGGAGGAGGGTGTTTAAACTTTGCATTATAGGAACCCTAATCTCCCGTCTTTTGAAGATTATGCATCGGAATTTCAGGAGTGGGACTACGTCTCCAAACATGCTCCTTCCGGTTGTCATCTATATAGGTTCCCCCAGTTCTGCAAGCTGTTCATTCTCGTTTACGTGCCCCACTCGCCCTCCCTCCTTATTCTCAGTTCTTTAACTTCTTCATTTCTATTTAGTGCATGGGGATCTGCCAGGCCCGGGAGCCGTCGCCAGTCCCCTTTGAGGCCTTCCCCAAACCGCAGCTCAATTCATGTCCAAGCATTCACTTTTACCTACTAAAACGCTGTCAAACCTAAAATGAGGACATGGGCCCAGCTATTGAAATAATGTTAAATCATCTTGAGAATACTCTTTTTTTTTTTTTTTTTGTTAAAATTCTTACTTTGCCTAAAGTTACTCACAGTGCTTCCATCATTAGACTAGAAGTATTTCACTCTGTCTTGTGTGCTGTTTAATGAAGTGCGGCAGTCTTTGTGCTGTCACTGTTTGACTGATGAGGTTGTGTTCAAATAATTCTCCTGTGCAAATTAAAAAGCTAATCCTTGCCCATCCTTACAATCACTGCCTCCCAGCAGGCAACACCGGGCCCCGCAGGGGCTTAGTGACGGCAAACGCCACTGCTGATTGGCTGAGCAGCAGATGGAGGAGCCGAAGAAGAGCGCTTTCAAAACTTAAAGCGCACATTAAAGTTTCCACTCACTCTGAGATGGGATTTTAGGTGCGGCATGCGTCTTCGGTTTCAGCTGCAGCTGTAATCCGACACGCCGCCACTTATAGAAGGGGCAGCAGGCTGTCTTTGTGCAGCAGCAACGTGCACGGATCATCTGACGGCAGATAAAGAAGCATGTCAATGAAGTCATCCGGGGTGCACCTGTGCATCCGCGTCAATGTGTGAATATGTGCATTCAGCACTATGTCATCTTTTACAGGCTCGGCGCCTCGCTTGTTCTCCCCATTAAGTTTTCACATGGTTCATGCTTTCATTCACAACAAACCTTGTGAGCATGTGCTGTCCAGCTGCATTAATCTTGTGGAGCATGAAGTCATGCTAGCAAATCTTCTCATTGGGTTACCGGTGTTTACCACCAAAATAGACTTTACAGGACAGTTTACCTGAAATCTGCAAACCAAAAGCAGCGGGTAGGAATAAAGGTTAAAACTACCACAGACAGCCAGGAGGAGACAGACCCCAAAACCATAGGAGACACAGGTTCACTCTATCTGCAAGGAGATGCAAACCAACAGAAAACAATGAGAAAATGAAGCCACAGCAGAGCAACAGCAAACAAATATGTGCAGTGATGTGACAAAAACAGAGAGACACAAAACCAAACACACCACAGAATAAAATGAAGAAGAGAAGATGATCTCAGAAAATGGATCAATCAGTGGAAAACAGTCCTGTGATTTAGAACTTCTTCAGGTCTGATGTTGTGACTCTTCCGCTCAGTGTTATATTATATTTGAGTTCCAGATATGTGCAGATGTGTTGGAGTCAGTTTCTTTCTGGAGACTGGCTCAAATCTTTAAAACCCAGGCCTACATTTCCCACAATGCATCTAAGCTCTAAGCAGCATGTTTTCCTGTTTGTGTGTAAAACTGGTAGAATTTCTCTTTTAAAACTGATTGTTATTACAAAGACGTGAGCCTCAGTGAAGGACAGCCAGGTTATAATCTGGCCGTTAGAGGTCAAAGGTGAGCGTAACATATGGATCCAAGCGTCTGCCATATGTGCAGATTGGCTGCTGTGCATGACCGAGCACACATTCAGTTCCCTGTATGGTGGACATGTGCCAACTTACATCCTGACCGTGTGTTCCAGAAATAATGACATTTCTGAGCGTTAATCATCCACACTAGTGCTCCTGCTGCTCCCAGCTTCTTAAATTTAGTTTTCAGGAATTTGTTTGGAGCCACCGTGCAGCAGAACCTCAGCCAGCTGTCAGACAGTTACAGTGACAAACCACAAATATAGTTCAGTCGCTCACACAGAATAACCTTCATCCACAGTAGAGGACATGCTGTACATTTCTTCCATGCTCGCTCCCTCTCTGCCTGATTCACACTGTTCAGCTTTTCATTTTTGATCTTTCACGTTGAAGCACGCTGCAGCTTTCATACTCACAGTAAAGCTTAAATCAGACTGAAGAAGAAGCTTTAGTGAGCAGTCACTGGTGGACGGGACAGGTAGCCTTATAGATATCTGCTCGCTCAAACCACAGACTGTATACAAAAGATGGACATTTCCACTGCAACATCACCCACTGTTTCTGAGTATTTGTCAACATTTATGTTTTGGTCTCCACCAGTCGTCTGTGTCCGCATCCACCTGTAACTCAAAGAGCTCACACCTCCCAGAGCAGCCTCAAGTGGACATTGAGGGAACTACACTTTCTAGTTGCTGCTTTGCAGCAAACGAACCTTTAAATGTCAAAAACAAACAAATGAGGTTCTGTTTATGTTTTACTGTCAGTTAATGCCGCTGCTAAGAAAAATATCTTCATTTGAAACAATGTTTCTAGATTCATTATGTGTCTGATCATTCTCTGTGTTCTCCTTGTTGTCTCTGAAGTGATTTTTTTGTCCTCTCAGTCTAACTGGGACTGATTCCAGCTCTCCGGCCAGCTGATCCCACTTCTTCCTGCCCACTGCTGCCTCCGTCTGCTGGGCTTTCACTCCTGCTGCCTCCATCAGGACTGAGACTGCTGCTGAAACTACACAACATATATTTTTTTAAGGGACTGAATACAAAAAAAGAGGAAAATAGTTTGAGGATGTTTGGAGAGGTGGAGCTGTCCGTGGTGCTGAATTCTGTCTCCTGGGATTTTGGAAACACTTGTCATACACACTGCCTGCCTGAATTACACAGTCTGGTCCCAGCAGCTGAAAAATCTTTATGTTCGTGGACACGAATCATCAGACATGAGAAATTGTGTTCAGGGACATGAAATCTAAGAGGGAAAACATGTTGACATTAGAATCTGAAAACAGACGAGCATTAAATTAAATATTGTGAGCATTTTTCTTTTTCTCTATGATATTAGTGAGCATTTGAAGCCTCAAGATCATCACTTTCACTTTCATCTTAGTCTCTGAAATGCGGACATAAGGAATGAGGTGCAGAAACCAAACCACATTGCAGACTCACACAGCAACGTGACTATCCCTGCCTTAAATCCTCTCTTTCCTGGTCTCTTTTGACTGTAACAGGACCATCATTTCCACAATAAGACCATAAACTGATTAGCTGAGCACATATGGCGTTATTTTTGTGCCACTATTCTGAGCGCACGTAAAAAAATTTTGCAGGTGCAAGTGTTGCATTTTGAGGAGAAATTTATTTTGAGCGAAGAAAAGCTGAATTTGAATGAACAAAATTCATTTTTTCATGCAAAAAATGTATTTCATGTATTTCAGTGTTTGCTATTATTCATATACACACACAACAGCAGCCCCTCTCGCTCAGTTTTTGCATTTGCACTTGCTCGCAATGTGTTGCTTGCGCTCTCAACATTTCTGCCCGTGCGTGCTTAACTCTTTCTGTACACCGTTACATATGTGCCACAAAACCAGCCGATCACAGACTTGGATGCAAAACAAATCTGATTGGCTGTTTTGGTCCAATCAGCTCGAAATGACGAAATGCATTTCGAATGCCAGAATCCATTTCGTCCAAAACTCAAACGAGGCAGTGGTGGAGGAACACAGAGTGGCGGAGTTTGAAATATTACTTTCTGGGTCACAAAATAAACTTTTAAGATATTTTCATGGATTCTGGGATATTGCATTTCATCATTTCGAGCTGATTGGAGACCAAAACAGCCAATCAGATGTGTTTTGCATCCAAGTTTGTGATTGGCTGGTTTTGTGGCACAAATATAACGGTGTACAGAAAGAGTTGAACGCGCATGGGCAGAAATGTTGAGAGTGCAAGCAACACATTGCAAGCAAGTGCAAATGCAAAAACTGAGCGAGAGGGGCTGCTGTTGTGTGTGTGTGTGTGTGTGTGTGTGGGGGGGGGGGTGTGTGTGGATAATAGCAAACACTGAAATACAGTTTTTGCACGCAGCAATGAATTTTGTTCACTCAAATTCAGCTTTTCTTTGCTCAAAATAAATTTCTCCTCAAAATGCAACACTTGCACCTGCAAATCTTTTTTACGTGCGCTCAGAATAGTGGCACAAAAATAACGCCATAAGCACAAAGCTCATTTTCTGATGAACTATAAAACAATTGGACTTCTCTTTACCTTCGCCCCTGGTGCACATCAAAAAGAATGCAGGTTAAAGTACTTCAGCGTTAGTTTCACATTTCAAAGCAATTAGTGAGGTTGTCCTTTTATCTTTTATGAAAATGCCTAAAAAGGTGGAGCTGGAGCCAAGTCAAGTTGCAAAGCAGAAACTGTGGGTTGAAAATGTTAACAAATTATTGAAAGAATCAGTGTGTCTAAAGCTGGCACTATATATTTATGAGTTAAAAATATCAATTTAGAGCAAAGTCAGAAGGTTTGGAGATGAACTAACAGGATTTATTTATAGACATATTTACACCTGCAGATTTCCTCTGATTCATACATCCCATTTAAAGCTTCTCATTGATCTAAATTAGAGGCAGCTTGTTAATCCACAGCACGCAGAAGATTTCCTATTTTATCTTTTTTAGACTCTAATTTTAAAGTCACACCAGCTGACTTAGACTCAGCCCACTGAGCTGACCTCTCCGATGATCCAGGTGCGATTACTCAGACTCAGTACCGAGGCTAAGAACTCAATAAAGTCAAATTAAACCTCAGAGCGATTCAGGCTGCAGGTTGGGGGCTTTTTTCTAAATCCTTTATCTCACTATCACCTCATTGCATTCGTCACGCAGATCAGTCCTTATAGCAGGAGCAGTATTTTTTATAAAAATGATGAAATTTAATTATTAAAAAGAAGATTAATATCTGTGAAGACGCAGAAGAGTAAAGATTTGGTGGACATTCTGATGTTTATCAATAAACTTTTTTAACTAAAACAACAACAAATATTCAAATTCAAATATTTAAAAACTTTTTTTTTTTTCAATTACAGTGGTCCCTCAGTTATCACGAGAGTTACGTTCCAAATATAACCCGCGATAGGTGAAATCTGCGAAGTAGTCATTATAGATGTTTTAAGGCTGTAAAACCCCTCACTACACATTTTATACACTTTTCTCAGACAGGTATGAACATTTTCACACTTTTCTCTCTTGTTTACACACTCTCAAAGTTCAAATCTTTGTAGAAAAATAAGTCCAGTATTATAGATTGAAACCAAAGTCACCCACTGGCGCCTTTAACGGTGCAAAACGTTCCGTTGACATTGTTGTGTTTGTTGGGGAGAAAACTTACAAACATACAGTACAGTACTTTAGAGTCATACTGCTAGTGATTTAAGATTTATGTAAATTTGACAAGCTGAACACATTCTGTACTGTACAGGAGACACGGTATGAGATTGATTGACAATGGTCTACAGCCAATCAGGCTGCAGAACACAATGCGCTGTAAAAAACAAAAAACAAAAACAACAAAAACATGCAAAATTGCACTAAAATGAAATCCTCGAAACAACATATGTAGTTTAAAGTTTACTTTAAAAAAACAATTACTCATATATTTGTATGAGTCATTAACCCTCTGGGGTCTCAGGGTATAATTGGCCGTTTTTGACTATTTTACCTCCATATTTCACCTTTAAAATATGTTTTTCTTGCCTTGTTTGGTATCATTATTTTCAGCACAACCTCAAATATCTGAAATTTTAGTTATTTTTTCATTTTGGCATACTATATTAGCACAGTTGATCTAAATTCAGACAAAAAATTCAAAATCTGAGTAGAAAACAGTTACATTTTTTACTGTAAAATCTACAAATATGTTTAACGAATCATTTTCATAACTTGAAATGCAAATAGAAATTGTACATTTCTAAAAATTATGCACAAGTTTTGCAAACAACAAAGTTATATGGTACTATTTACCTAAAAATGCAGCCAAGGCCTCAGGCATTTTTTATATAACCATTTAAATCTATTTACAGAACAATCAGGTGTGCTGCATCAAATAAGATGGCACACAAATTATTTGTGCCAGTCCAAAAAATGTAGTTTGTGTTCAGTATAAGACAGAGGAGAACACCACAGGCCTAAACCCTGCAGGTCTGACAGCAGGAGGTGCATCAGTCCAGTTTTCCATGTGGGAACAGCGTTTACACTGGAATCTGCCTTTTCACGGCTTTTTTAGAGCAAATATGAAATTCAGCAGTCTAACTGACACACAATACAAAACAATAACTACACAACAAACTAACTATAGCCTCCAAACATGCTAAACGTCACTAATGTCTCACATATGAATACTAGCTCTCTCTGTCTTTCGCTCGCCTGCTTTCTGTCGCGGGTGTCACTCCTAAAAACTTCCCCTTCTCCCTAAACAACCAAATGTCACATGTTTGCCATATCATTTTTTTGATTGACTGACATGGTAAAATCTAACACCAACAGGGAAGGGGTGTTTTTTCTTTTTTCTTTTCACTCGCAAGCGGAGAGTGTTTGCTAGCGCTGTCTGTAGAAAACGCCGTTTTTACAGTCCTTCCCGCTGTAAACGCCACTGTTTACACATCGTGTGTATTTTTTTTATCACAACTCTGGTTTTACGTGGCCCATCGACACAATTCAAAAACTGGTATGTAGTTTGAAGTCTGCACTTTCGACCCAAGTTGAAATGGAGACTCTGACTTACTGCATCTTGTAGCTGTGTCGTCTTAAATTGGTCATGTGATTTTGACGGCGACCCAGCGACCCCAGAGGGTTAACATATTTTAATAGTCAAATTATTTTATTAATCTGACTCTTAGTTTTTAACACAATAGCCTTTAAGTTGATCATTGGCAAGTTTTCCATTGTTTTCTGTAAGCTAAATATTTTTGAGGGTCTCTGTCATTTTAGCTGCCAGAACAGTTTGTTTCAAGTAATTTAGATGTTGACTGTAAATATATGATGAATAAATTCTTTTGTATTTTCGATCTTTGAAATAAAATTCAGGATGCTTTTACTTTTTTCCCCCCTGGATTTTGTTTTTGTAATTCATTCCACTTTGTTGGTGAGTTTCTTTTCTTGGCATTAATGAGCTTCCATACCTGATGGTGATAATTATATTTCTTCTCATGTATGAGGCTCTCTGCGTGTTTAAATAAAGTTGTTTTTTTTATTCTTGATTTTTCTCTGTTACACAGTCAGAGCAGATGAAGTCTGCTGATTTTTCTCTGTCTCCATAGCAACACGGAGGTATTTACACCAGCATGCAGGTCTGACTGTCGCAAACTGCTCAGCAGCCAATTACAGAGGCCAGTTTGATCCTCTGCAGATTCCTGCAGTCAAACCTGAGACCTGCTCGCTGTGAGACACCTGCAGCACAAACACGTCGAACTGGTTACATAACCCATGATGCAGTGCGCTTCTTTCGCTCTCGTTCCTGCCGTTGTGGGGCGCGTGTCCGCGGATCCTTCATGTGGATTTTAGCGGAACTTGACGGACAGGAGCCGAGCAGCTCAGCTCGACCTGCTGCACGACTCTCCGCTGTTTGTGCGCACATTCAGTACCGGAGCACCTGCTGGCTTTTACAGTCTGTCTGCACTGCGTCGAACCCCCCCTCCTCCTCTTCCTCACTCCCCTCCCTCCCTCTGTCGCTCACTTATTTTCTCCCTCTCCCTCTCTCTGTCTTTCTCCTCATGAAATCCTGCAATATGCTTCCAAATTCCCGGACGCGGACTCTCTCCTGAGCCGGTTTTCCTTCAAAGCCTCGGATTTTTTTTTTAACCGTTTTTACCGCAGAGAAAATCACGAGAGTCTCTGAGTGCGGATGCTGCTGCAGTGCCAAGTCCTCCCAGTCCTCCCCTTCAGACTGAGAGCCAGCTCTTCTTGGGAGTTCTATCTTTTTTCCAGCATGATTTTAAGAAATTGTCAGTCAGGATTTTTGCTGTCTGAAGCCTACTCCTTCTCTTCTTTCTCCTCCTCCTCCTCTCTCTGCGGGCTTCTCCAATCGACGCTGAAAACCTACACCAAGAGGATACGGATGTTGACCAAGACAACATAGTCTATTAATATTTCAGAGCTACTGTAAAGCGATATTAAACCCCAGGTTGTGGCGGGTGGCTGGGGAAGGTGCACAGGATCTCCATCTGCTGCTCTCCAGCTCTGCTCAGGTGGGTTTTATGTGTCATCTTCATCACTTGGATTCGGGTTGAAACTGTGTGCTGGTGTGAAGGTGAAAAGCTTTTCGTGGCTGAAGGTTGAGTGATGTGCGCAGTGGGGCTGCAAACTCGAGTACTGATGTATGCGGTAAAATTACAGCAGATGCAGCGCGGCTTCTGGAGGTGCTGCAGGATTTTTTTTTCTTCCCTCTCAACAACAGGAAGCTCTCCAGCCAATGAAACATGTCTGTGGTGAAATAAAACCATGTTTGAGTGACGGCATGTCATTTTTTCTATCTTTCAGGTGAGAAAAAAGAGATGTGATGGCGATAGTGCTGAGGATGATGATGATGATGGAGAGGGAGGTTCTCCACAGCTCCTGGCCGCAGTAGGAGCTTCTCCACTCCAGCCTACCGCCTCCTTCTCTCCTCTACACCTAAACTTCCTCTTTCTCTCCTCCACCCGCCAGGAAGGATGACTGTGGTGTCCACAGAAAACATGGACGAGACTTCCACCCTGCCGGGTCACCCGCAGGACCCCTACCCGCCTGATGATGACCACGACAACCATGACTGCTGTGAGCGGGTGGTTATCAACATCTCAGGGCTGCGCTTCGAGACCCAGCTGAAAACCCTCGCCCAGTTCCCGGAAACCCTACTGGGGAACCCTAAGAAGAGGATGCGCTACTTTGACCCCCTTCGAAACGAGTACTTCTTTGACCGGAATCGCCCGAGTTTTGACGCCATCTTGTACTATTACCAGTCAGGAGGACGGCTGAGGAGGCCGGTCAACGTGCCGCTGGATATGTTCTCAGAGGAGATAAAGTTTTATGAACTCGGTGCTGAGGCAATGGAGAAGTTTCGGGAGGATGAGGGGTTTATTCGGGAGGAAGAGCGACCTTTGCCTGAGAACGAGTTCCAGCGGCAGATCTGGCTCCTCTTCGAGCACCCAGAGAGCTCGGGGCCAGCTCGGGGTATCGCCATTGTCTCGGTGATGGTCATTCTTATTTCAATAGTAATTTTTTGCTTGGAGACATTACCAGAGCTGAAGGAGGATCCCAACGACCGGATTCGCATGGTCGGCAACACCACCATGTACTACAAAGCAAGCGTCCTCACAGACCCTTTCTTTGTGGTGGAGACGCTCTGCATCATCTGGTTTTCCTTTGAGTTGATAGTTCGGTTCTTTGCCTGCCCCAGCAAGGCAGCGTTCTTCAAAAACATGATGAACTCTATCGATATTGTGGCTATAATCCCGTATTTCATTACTCTTGGCACAGAGCTGGCCGACGACCAAGGCAACAGGGAGGGTAAGGGTGGTGGGGAGCAGGCCACATCTTTAGCCATTCTCAGGGTAATCCGTCTGGTGAGGGTGTTCAGGATCTTTAAATTGTCCCGACACTCCAAGGGACTCCAAATTCTGGGGCAAACTCTAAAGGCCAGCATGCGGGAGCTGGGCTTGCTCATTTTCTTCCTTTTCATTGGCGTGATTTTGTTTTCCAGCGCTGTCTACTTTGCGGAGGCTGAGGAGAAGGACTCGTTCTTCTCCAGCATCCCAGATGCTTTTTGGTGGGCTGTGGTGTCGATGACAACAGTCGGCTATGGGGACATGTACCCTGTGACCATCGGAGGGAAGATTGTCGGCTCGCTTTGCGCCATAGCCGGAGTGTTAACCATCGCGCTGCCGGTGCCAGTCATCGTGTCCAACTTCAACTACTTTTACCACCGGGAGACGGAGGGTGAGGAGCAGGCCCAGCTGCTCAACGTCAGCAACCAGAACTTGGCGTCAGACACCAACTCGAGTCGCCGCAGCTCCTCAGTGGTCAGCAAGTCGGAGTACATGGAGATAGACGAGGACTTAAACAACAGCATTGACAACTTCAGGGAAGCTAACCTTAGGACTGCCAACTGCACAGCTCCCAGCCAGAACTGTGTTAACAAGGGCAAGCTGCTCACTGACGTGTGAGGCGGCATGCGACCACCGCTGTAAATATTGTAGAAATATCTGGATGCTTTATATCCATTGGTGCATTTTATTCTCATCTTTGCATTGATTCATTCAGACATTTGTGGAGACTTTAATGCACATGTGGTCAAATTATTAAAAAAAAAAGAAAAAAAAAGAGAAAAACATTTGTTTGGCAATAGTACAAAAATCTGCAGGTTCGGGGAAACATTTGAGAAATTATTGACAAAGTTTAGTAACTTGCACCCTTCGATTTTCTAATGGTCTAAACATTAAATGGAAGCTTTGCTAATTTTACTTTTGGTCAAGGATTTCCATAGACTGTATATAAAAATATGGATGAAAGGTATAAAGAGTGAAGCTAGTGCTGAGGTGGCTTAAACCTACATTCCTTCTTCTGCAGCGGATGACCCCTCTTTGAGAAGTCTATGAGAAAATGAGCCTACTGCTTACCTGACTTCTCAGTTCAGCAATATTTTCCTGATGAGTTTATGCTCTCAGTTGCTAGTTTCACGTCTTACTGATTAAAACACTTTGGAAATTACGGTCCTGTTCGAGTCATATGGGACGATAAAAGAGGGGCGGAGCTAGAACAGAGCTTCCTCGTGACTGTCTGAGCATGTCCCTCGGTTCCTCATTCATCCCAGATCTCATGCTTCATGTTCAGATTCCAAACTGGCTTCAAACGAGGCTTCACAAAACAAAGCGTGCCATCGTCACACTGGCTACATCCATCTTTTATATACAGTCTCAGAAGTTAGTTTAAATGTCTCAACTTGTCAGTTTATCTACACTAAATTTTGTGGTAAAAACTGGACCTGTGAATTTTAAAGATATGAAAAGGCTGTAAAACAGATACCCACATTGCATCCTGGGAAATGCAGTGTTTTGTCCCAAACTAGAGATGGAAAAGTAAGAGTATTTCTTCTTCCTGTTTTATATCACTTTTAACCATTCTTCCAACTCAGTGTAAAAAGAAAACGCATCCTTTTGGAAGGGAAACACTCACCTGATGGAGTGCACCTTTATCAGAGTTATTACGGTAATATCTTCTTAGAATCCTTTCATAATTACGATTTAATTTAGGATGAATTAAAAGAAAAACTTTAGAGCAAAGCAATACAACTTTTATCTGTGCTGCACTGTTTGACAAAGAGATATTACGCCACAGAAAAAAATGGATCAAATGTAGGTTTAAAAGTAACAGAAAAGATTCAGAAACTATCAAAAGCAAGCTAAGACAATGACATATATGCAAGGCATATATTGTGAATTTAATAGTAGAAATGACTAATTGTACAATAATGAATCAAATGTCTTCCCGACACCTGCCAAGTTTTGTGCAACAGACCGAACTTTCAGGAAAAAAAAGGAACAGAAAAAAATAATTAAAGCCCAACTGAGATTCGAAGAACGATTTCCTCCCTGAAGAAACGCTTTCTGCGTGGATTATTTCAGGTGTGTCTTTCTGCGGCACATCCAGGGAAAGTTTGGAAAATGCGACGCCGGATGTAGACCCCGGCTTTTCAGGCACCTTATCAGAGATAAACAGGAAGCGTGCCGAGCCTTGTGAAGGATTACGTGCATCGCTGCTGCTGCTATGGGTCGGCTGGAGGTTCCCTGTATGATGCCATGCAACACTCCTTTATATAGAAGCATGTGGAGACTCTCTTCTCTCTTATATCGGCATGCACAAGACGTTACCTCATTTTATTTCTACATTCTTCTGTGCGTCGAGCTCCATCTCCCGCTCCTGGATTTTTTCTCTCATTTGTTTTCACCAAAAGTGCACTGGCTGCTTATTCTTATCATTTCAGTTGTTTCAGAGCATTTAAGTGTTGAATGTTTAAGGGAACAGGAACTCTTCTTCTTTTGAAGATTATGGCATGTCAAAATACTAAAGCATTATGGCCTAATTAGCTATGGTATAGCTACGTATATTCAATGCATGACGTCAGTATTAAATTGCTTGCAGTTGGGAGGGACCTGGGGAGGTGGAGGATGACGATGATGATGATGTGTGTTCTCATTATTGTCGCGCTAAAGACAGAATTTGGTGCATGATGGAGCTAAACTGTCGGAGGGAACAAATCTCCTAAAAAAGAAGAAAAGAAAAACAAATTAAGAAAAAAAAAAGAGATATAGCTGATGATCTCTAAAAAAAAAGATCTCATAAATTCCATCCTCCGTTTTCATTTGTTTAAAGCTTTGATCTTGGAGTGCATGGGATCATTTCATGTGATTTATGACCCCAAGAAGGAAAGCAGTAATATTTAACAAATTTCGTAGATATATCTATAATTAGCGTCTTAGTGCCTTGAAGCCCTTCTCGTTCTAAAATTGACTGAAGTGCCTCCCGTTCCAAGAGAAAATCAAAGAGCTTACTGTGTGCAGCTTCTCCTGCCATAAAGATGCACTGCTCCCTGCACATATGGAACTAAACACAGATGAACCCACATGTTCAGAATTTAGTCCTGATTCCTGGGCCTAAAACACACAAAGAAAAGCTTTCTGGGATGATGACACACAGCATTCGTGCAGGAAAGTTCAAATATGGATCATTTAAGATTTCCTTATTTTTGGTACATTTGGAGTTTGATGGTATGTATACCACACGGATACTCAGACCTTCCAGATATTACCCATTAGAAAAGTAACATGGAGGTGATGTGTTGGATGTTCAGATGGAGTGACTGTTGAAGGACAGGAGCTGCTCAGCTGGTTCAATTAGAACAGGACAGAAAGGTCAAACAGCTCGATTTAATAGAAAGTCATGAAGGAAACGGTCACAAACCAAGGCCGACAGTTTGAGGATGGTGACCCTCATGCTGGTGCAGTACATCTGTGCATAGGTGTATGAAGAGGGATATTATAGAGTGATTGACAGAGTGACTTACAATAGATATGAGGAAAGAGGCAATCGGTGATCGGGTGATGAGGTGTGATGAGCAGAGAAAGAGCAGCGAAGAGCTAAACCCTGCGGTGAGGGTTCCTCTGTCATAGTGTCGTAGTTCGCATGTTGTCTGAAGGTTCCTACAGACTGTGATCTGATCTGTGCCCATGTCAGAGCACATAAGCTTCAGGTTTAAATTAGTAGTCTGGACTCTGCTGCTGAAGTCTGGATAGGCTTTGGTTGGATGTAGGTACCCTCCTCTGTGCACAGCAAAGAGGGATTATAACAGCACCCTCATCCACCATCATCCAAACACTGAGGTGGTGTTTAACCCTCCACTCGAGCTCCGAGCGTTCGAGAATAAAAGCCGAGCACCACTAAAGTTCTTCCTGCTGCCTTAACCTTTAAATGACTTAACATCAGTTCTTCCTTTAATTCTTCACATGAATGCTAAAAGAAGGCACTTCAATGAGCTGCTAAGGGAGCAAAATACCTATTCAGACACATGAAACTAATGAAATTAGTTTCTTATTTATACCAGCTAAATGCACAGAACTGTATACACTGATTAAGGTAACAAACATTTTTAAATAGCCACAGAAACGACACAGAAAAATACATTTAAAATAGCATGTGATCAATAACTGGTGCTAATTATGGCTCATTATTCTCACTTTTTTTAAAGAACTAAAATTAATTTGGAAGAAAAGTCAAAAAAGTGACAGCTCAAAGACCACTTTGTTAGGTACACCTTTGAAATCTAAAGTCATACATTTCCTGCCTTTACAAAAACTGCCATGTAAAACAGGTGATGATTTCTATTTATTACAAAGCTCTTTCTCAATTATGTCACATTTTTTAGATTTTACAAGTGTACCTGGGTTTTAGCGCAAAATGCAGATTTTGTGGTTTCACCAAAAAAAGTACCTCACTTTCAGAGAAATTTCTTAAAAATCTAACAATTATTGGCAATCTGTGAATACAAACATGGCGTGGGCGTCCTCGATGAAGTTAGGGAGCTTATGAACTGAACAGAACAGCAGAACACTGCCACCTTCTGATGCCGGGGACCAAAAACTGCTGGAGATTTGACCAGAGTCCTTGGAAAGAGTAAAAATTGCAGAGAACGATACTTCTGTCATCGATCTGTAACACCTTCACCTGCCTCTAGTCACTGCTGTGTTTGTGATGCCTTTTACTTGTCCTGAGTGAAAGGAAAAAAGCCTCTGCCTGTGTGTGGATGATGGTGGATCTGACCTCAGTGTTTCCTCTGCAGAGCGTCTGAACATTACCATGGGCGTTAGTCACTTAGCACGCCAGCAAAATGGCACTGCTGTTCGTACAGGGGAGAACCTGCCTGTGTCAGGGAAGACTGCTGTGATATTTTTTTCTGTTAAAACATTGACTTTAATTCCACACGGTAAATTTTTAGTGACATTAACAGGTGTAAGTGATTAATCATCACTTTTAGTGTTACAAAATGTTTTAGACTGCATCCAAGTGTCCAAAAATCCATCCAGTCAACAACATGACTGTGAGGGCACACTAGAGGGAAAGGATCAGGACACAGACACACACACACACACTTATAAAATATCAACTGTACCATGTGGACATCAGAGGAAACACAGGCTTCATTTTTGGTCAGCTGGGAGCGTTTATAACTCACTCGAAGTGTATTTAGTATTTATTTATTTATTGTCATTGTCAAGAACAATGAAATTGCGTTTGGGGCTTCCATACAACCCCAAAAAAAGAAGAAAATAATAAATACCCCTTAAAACCCAAGTGTACATATTTAACCCAGTGTGACTCCAATGCAATAAGACAATCCTTAGCAATAATGTTCGTAGAAATTCAGACAAAGACCTGAGAAACATGACAAAATACAACAATGCAACCCATTCAATATTATTGTACTGTGAGATATGATATCAGATATGATAGTTATCTATTTAAGAAAGGGGGGGGGGGGGGGGGGGGGCAGGAGGGGGAAGAGAATAAAGATATGATGCACCAATGCAGACCAGTTCATTGCTATTAAGAAGTTGGATATGGTTATTGTCCGTGAGAGTGATTTGAGACAAGGCTTAAAATGTCATTAATAACTGTCCAATCACAGGTTCTTGGCGTGGGAAGCCTCGCCCCTGAACTTTCCTTAACTTTTAGAAGGTACTGCCACAACTTTTCCAGTACTGTGCCGGTGTTTTTTATTCAGTTTGTAAGGCTGGCCCGCTCTGCTGTGGTCACTATAACGAGATTCTGACTCATGTCTATTTCACAGAAATACGAACATGAATGTTATCAGGTTTCTCTGGTGGGAAAATATCAAGGATAAAAATGCTGGATTTTGATCCTGAACCTCACTTCAGATAAAAACACCTGCAGACTTTCAGGCTGCTGTTACATTTGAAGCTGAACCTCAGAGTCAGAGCAGCAGTGACCCGAGGAGTCCTCTGCAGCCACCCACACAGCTGTTTTCACTCAAGTCTGTGTGGGCATGTGCAGACTGGACCTGGGACCGACAACATTAATCACTAAAAACACTAAACAGAGAGTTCAAGTTAATCAATTAATTATTTATTTATGTAACCACCATGTTTTAATTATTATTGTAGGAAAATGTATATGTGGTGCCATATTTTACTCATCAGTCTGCACTTAGTCACAAAATGAAGTTAAACGCAACACACAAGATTATATTTATGCTTTCTTGGCTATTAACCTTGAAAACACAAACTATTATTAATGTGAAAAAGACTACATAATCTGAAACATGCATGGTGGTATTTTCAGGTAACTTTTTCCATAAGATGCAGAAATTAAAATGAGTCTAATTTTGCATGCAATAATATCGTTCATACCAAAACAGTTTGGACAAATTCCAGGCTGGGGATGATATGAAGATAAAAGTTTACACCTGAAAGATGAATTTAAAAATGAATCGCTATTAGACACTAATAATCCGTGCACAAAGTGTGTTTGTGTGTGAGAGAGAATTATTCTAATTTATTCATGCACATGAACAGTTTCAGCTTAGCACGATGTATACAAGCACAATAATTGTTTATGGATAAACTGAGAGAAGTCTTGTTGTGTGCAGAATTATACATTACAAGAAGCGTTTACAGAAGTGTCTCCCTGCAACTCTGAGATGTTGCTGACAAGAAAACGTGTTAATGATCTGATTTGACATCATGGTGATAAAAGAGCCTTCTTGCGTGCTCCAGCATTTTTATCACAAGCAAACTGGAGTCTCTCTTTTGCACTCAACAAACAAAAAAAACATCTATTTTCAGCCCTGCCTATGATTAGAATTAGATTCAAATTATTATTTGATCTCTTTTTGTCGAGAAGTTGTCTTATTGCTACACGATACTGATAAGAAAAATATGTTTTCTTGATGCATAAATGTTTGTATTTTGTGTCACAGTTACTGATTTCCAAAATTCTTATTTTAAGATTAACTTCTGGCACAGAGCACAGCTTCATTTGGGACTCTTGTGCTTCCTGAAGCTTTAAATTTATTGCTGCTGTGAGTGATGGAACATCAGGAGGAAGGTTTATTGTGCGTCTCGGCTGTGTGTCATCATCCTTTTACCTTTAAGGCTTGTCTTATAAACTGCCGAAGAAAAAAAATCCCTTTAATTAACATTTCAGTCTGATGGAAAAATTAATGCATGCAACGAAGGTGCTACGTTTTAAACATGCAGTATGTTCTAGGGAGCAAAATTACAAATTCCACATGTTTTTAAAGGAAGGATCACATTCAAAATGTCTATATTTTTTCTTAACAGCTGTTTAAATTTGTGATGACATCCAGCATCAGGGTGATCGGTCGTCTTCTTGTGGTTTGAAATTCTGTTTGTTCATACTTGTTTACCGCAGGCCAGAGTTAGAGACATATCTGCACCCGAATGGACCAAATCATCATCAGAGCAGCTAAACACACGGATGGTACACAAACATTTTCTAGATTAAAGCTCATGTGTTTGGAGAGATTTTATAGTGTGTAGTTATTTTTAGAACCTTTATCATTTGGTTATGCAGTAGCGAGGAAGAGAAACAAGTTTCCTTTCAAATTAAAGTCCAGTTTTTATAACTACTGTAAACATAATTTATTTAAGAAGCTTCCAGCTGCCATGCGCAAACTGATCAATTAATTAATTTGCAGATGACAACATTAAATGAACTGCAGCGCAATCATTTTTATTCTATCTGCGTTTTCATTACAGGATGTTTGATTTTTCACAAATATTATTCGGACTGCTGACTCAAGCCATCACTGCAGAGTTTCTCCACCTTGAGGAGATCGTATATCCGTATCTGTGTATTTAAGACTGAGTTATTACAGAAAGTGTTGTGCAAACACAGAGTGCAGGAAGCAAGAAATCAGTTGTTGGAACATTACCAACTGTGATTGTTTCCATTCCATTAAAATCAGACATTAAGAGTCTTTACTAATTATTGATAAATATCAACATCTGTGGGGTTTGTGGTGAAGATTCTTTCTGAATTGAATATCTCTGGAGAATTTTTCAGCAATATTTACGCTTTTTATTGCCACTGAATTAAGATGGAAGAAGGAATTTTCTTTAAAATTGAAACTTCAAGGAGAACATAATGAAAATTATAGGTGAAACAGTTATGAAAAAAATAAATATAGTTTATGTTTTAATTTTGCAACATTAAAATTAATAATTAATCTTGACCTTTGAATGACTTTTAGTGAATGACCTTATATAGCTGATGAAGGGTTGATGCCTGTAATCATCTGGAAGAGGGCATAAATTGAAACTTCCTTGTGAAAGTTCACCATTGCATTTTTCAGCGTTGAAAATTCAAATATATAACTGATTTTAAATTATATTCTGACCATAAAAGTGAGTTAAGCCTTCAAAATGAAGAGAAAATGTACATCACAATTTGCAACAGTTAACCCAACAGATTTTGGGTTGAGAAACTCTGTCTTATGTCATGTTCCGTAGGTTTTTGTGATATTTAAAAAGCCATGACGCAAGTGAAAATGATTCTTATGATGCAGAATTATAAAAAGTATGTAAATGTGTTTCAAGGATTTTTGGAAAAAATGTGATTATGTGCTGATGGTTTTTGTCAGCACTGCAGTGTAAAGAGAAGGTGCATGGATGAGTGAAGACTGAACTGCATGAACTTAACATTAACATAAATTTATGCTGGTGGAGATATATTTTTGCTTAAACAAACACTCTAATGATTGTTTGTCTTTTTAGAAACTCATAAAAAGATTTCCAGCTGGTTACTTTGGGACGAATTATGTTCGGCTTAACATTTAGCTTAAGTAAGTCTGTTCCCTCTTAGTCTCAAGCAAAAGTCATCATTTACAAAATAATATGATAAACGTACTTGTTTCCCCTTTGCTGGGGTGCTGAGATCCTCCTTGAACTCCGCAGTCATCAACATCGCAATACGTCTGTTTTACTCTGCTTTTATTGCTTTTTTAATCTTAAAGGCTCTTACTGGAGAGCACAGCGTTTGTCATTTGTTGTTGAGGCATAGTCTGTAACCTATGCAAGGTTAGTCAACGACATATGTCCATTCTGATTATCATCATATAACAGCAGTTTCAATAAATCTTCAAAGATGAACCAGTTCCTGTGATTCATTTAAAAGCACTCCATGTGGACTGTTTGTCTGTAAGGTGAAATTTTCTTTGCAGACGACCAACCTGTTTATGTATTTTTACAATCAGTTTAATAGCTTCTCATGTAAATGCCACAAAGCCACAGTTAATGACCTAAAGACACTTGAATAAACACATTTATCTACATTTCTCATGAAAACTATGATGGTGGTCGAGTAGAAGCAAAATGTCTTACAGAGCAACAGCTCTACTGATTTCTCTACTGCTAATTTCACATGATATACGTGGTGGTAATGAGCTTCCTTCAAAGGGTATCTGGTCTCTAGTCTCAGAGATATGGTGAGGAGCTTGGTGATTAGGATGAGACTCGGAGTATAGCTGCTACTCCTTCACGTCAAGAGGAGCCAGTTGAGGTGTTTTGTCATCTGACCATCACATCACCTGGTGATGTGATACAAGCATTTCCAACTGAGAATAGATCGCAGGGTAGATGCAGAACAGTGGTGGGACTTTATTTCTGGATTGGTTTGGGAATGCATTGATGTTCCTCCAGAAGAGCTGGAGGTGGCTGTGAGATCTGTCTGTCTCTGTTTTGACTGCCTCCAACAGGAACTAGACCTGCATTGGCATGAGAAAATGGATGGATGGATTATGTTTTATCAGCTTGTACTGTTTTTAAGGAGCTTTCTAAAATAGCAGATTGCAGGTGATATACACCAGCTTTTTACAATTTTAAATGTAATAATTCATTTGCTGCTGTCGTTGGTAGAGTTAGTCTGAACTAATTTACAAACTTGAAAATTACAATGTTCAAATTTGCTGTGTTTTATAAGTTCATCATATCTTATGTTAGAAGCACAGGCTCATTTGAAGCTGTTTGGAAAGCTCAGTGTCAGCACTTTGAATAGTGTAATATAATATCTCTGCACATTTTTTCATGCCTGGGAGTCAATTATACTTGAGCACAGGATCAACACGAGCAAAGTCAAACTCCAGGAACAAATGTTGCAGAAGAGCAGCAGCACGTGTAGATGTGACCGCTCTAAAATAGCTTGACATATGAAGCAGCTCATAGAGTCCAAAAGAGATCCTGCTCCACATCAACACTCAGACCACTGTGATGAAAACGAGCATAGAAATGTGAACCAAAAAGTCCCAAACATTTATCCAAAAACATGCTACGGAACGCTTTATAGACTCTAATGACAGCTTGTTCGTTAGAGTCTACAAAACCTGTTTTATTCAGTACTGTCTGTGCCAATTAAGATTAATAAAAGGAAAAATGATAATGGAAGTGAATAAAGGTAGGTGGAAAGTCAAATAAATTAAAATAAGTCGAAGTAAACGAAAGGTATAAACAAATAAAACCAACTTTCAATGAACAAAGACTGATAAAAGAAACAATCTTTGACAAAAGAAAAGAAAGACATAAGATGAAGAAATGTCAGGAACGGTGAAAGGAAATAGGAAAAAAACAACACAAGACAAGGAGTGTTGAAGGTAGAAGACAAAATTCACATGGAAGGAAAAGTGGTGGAAGTTAAGGGAGGAAACTAAAAGGAAAATAAACCGGGGAAAGGAGAACGCATAGGAGAGGGAGTAAAGAAAAAATATCAAAGTTAAGCGAGAAAACAACATGATAGGAAAGCAAACAGAAAACAGAATAACAGAAAACTGTTAAATAGGAAAAATGAAATAAGAAAGAAGGGAAAATGTATGTTAAAGAAAATAGAGCAGGAAAGGAAAAGAAAGGATAGGAAAGTGACAAACATGAGGGGATTTATTTTACACGCTGGAGATATGAAGATGACAGTAATGCAGTGTTTTCCTGTGTGGAGTGCTGCCGGCCTGGTGGAGGGCCGGTGTCTGTGCTGTTTGCTGTGCAGGATTTGTTTGTGTGGAGCTGTTTGAGATGCTGCTGCGAGTTGTATTCTTAGCTCGGTAAGAATAGCTCCTCTGTGACTCAGATTGTTCGGTGCAGCCCACAGAGCAACTTCTCATGAGGACAGTATGGAGTCTGTACGGTAAAACGCTACGGACTCTAGCTTTAAGGTCACCGGCACTGCAGCAGGACTCACAGTGTGACTCACGCATGTCCTTAAGCTCAAATACTCTTCCTGTTTGTCGTGCCTCTTTTTTCTTCTTGGCCTTTTTTTTTTTTTTTAACTTTCCATTGTTTTTGTTTTCTATTGCTTCCTTTCCTTCCCCATTTTCCACTGAGTTCCTTGTTTGCCTTTCACGTCTTTTCATTTTGCTTCCCGTCTTTTCCTTTTCTTTCCTTTTTCTTCCCATTTCCTTTCAAATTTTGTTTTTCTTTCCTTTTCCCTTTACTTCCTTTCCACTTCCATTGCCTTTCATGTCATTTCTTTCTTTTCTTATTTTACCTTCTTTTCTGTTCTTCAGTCAGAGAGTTACCTGACCTACAGCTGACTGGATTTGGGGAAGTAGGGTTTCTTTTTTTGTTTGTTGTTTTCCAGATTTGTAATCAGGAAAACAAATATTCCCATAAATGTTGGACTGATTCTGTTACACAGTGTGGAGCATCTCTCAGTTACTCATCTGCTCCATGTCTCCACTGGATGTAAATAATGATGATTTTCCTGACACTAATTCCTCCACCATTTTTATAAGAGTTTTTTGTGTTTGCATGAATCATACCGATGCTGGAGACCACTGTGGCATACAGTAAATGTTAGTGTGTGTGCTGAAAATGAGAAGAGCCATTTCTGTATATATGGAGACAGAGAGGCAGCCTGGGGCAGAGTGCATGTTAGGTTAGTGTGGGTGGATGCAGAGGGAGATCCAGAGGAGAAAAAACACTACAGAAACAAAGAGAAAGAGAAGGAAACAGGGCAGAGGAGGAGGAGGTAGACAACCAAACACTGAGAGGTCTGCTATTTGTGGAAAGAGGAGAAATTGAGATGCAGCAATGGAAAAAAGAAAAGTTTGAGAGCGATAGATTTAGTTACATCGCACATGAAGCTCTGTTAGAGTCCTGGAATAATCTATCTGCTGCTGCTTTTTCTTATTGTTTATGTTTGATTGAGGTTCTTGGCCATAAAGAACATTCTGGTGACCCTGGATAATGTTCTCTAATGATGAAGGACATCCTGAACTGTTACGGATCCTTGGATACATCCAAACATTAGCCTCTGGGGCTGAAAAATAAAGGCCCCAGGCCTGCAGTTTCTCTAACGTCCACTAGAGACTCCAGCAGTGAGTCAGTCTCCACAGACTCCCACGAAGACATGTCCAAGTTTGTCTCTGCAGCTTGGTTTTTAAAAACGACAGCCCATAGGCTCATAGCTTTTAAATTCTTTAAAAACAAACTTGCTCTCAGCCCAACCGACATGTCAGTGTGGTTATTAATGCCCTGCAAACAGCACAGCAGCAGAATGATGACCAACCTCCTGCTGTGGGTTGATCATCTCAGACATTGTAGCTAGCCACCAGATAGCACATCATTATGCAGGGTGCATCAAAAGGAATCATCATGATTTCACGATTTATTTGTAAAGTGATGCACATAGAAGCTTGCACTAAGATTTGACATCAATCACTGAATATACAGTTTTACGTACATACAAAATATCACAAGTGCTCAATGTTTCCCTGCCTGGACACACAGCACATCTGTGAGCATGTGTGAAGTCACTACTGTTGTTATGCTGGCTGCCGTAAACCTTGTGAAATTCAAAAATCCGCCCTTTGTAACAGGACGGGTTTCCATCATTACCAGTGAACAGCTGCAGAATTAAAGCTCTTTGAAATCAAATGATTCTTTTTGATACACTCTCCGACTTTAGCAGCTCTTCAGACATCATTAGGGTTTATGTCCAAGGTTATAGCATAGCTGTACGGTACCTCTGTCAGCTAACATATAATACAAGATTTATACTTCTGTTTTAAATCCATGCCATAGGTAAACTGTAACCAGACACCCTTTATGCCACAACCTGAAATGTAGAAATGAAGTTACATGTCGGCCAGCAGCAGCATCAGCCACATGAGCAGGCTACACTGGAGGCTGTACTTTATAAATCTTCTTTTTATGGATGCTGGATGTTAACATCTTATGGTAACAGATGAGAGAACAGCCACACAGATCATTTTACTGGAGCTGAAAGATTTTCAACAGTTTTTAGCTGAGAGTTTGGTGGATTTTAGATAATAACAGAAAAGTCTTTGACCGGAAAGGGCTCATGACGTCAGACTCAAACGGCAATAAACTCATTTTGATGACACAGTATAATAGGTCCAAACCCGACAGGTGACGTCTCAGTGACAATGAGCATCTTTCCAATAGAATGAGACCCTCGGAAGCATAAATATATTTTACTGAGTGTTTAATGAGTTTTATGGGTTTGGGTTGGTTGCATAATAACTTTCGCTGGATAAATTTAAGGGGGTGTTTCATTTTGTGACCTTGCTGATAATGAAATACCTCGTGGTGTTTATTCACAGCTAAATTAAAATCTGGAAATAAAAATGATTTTTGGGTGTTATTGCATGGTAGAAAGGCGACTCTGTGACTCTTCTCTTATGGACGTTCCCTTAGGAAGAGGCAGAGAGCATTTATGCAGCTTTGTGATTGGTTTGTTGGTGCTTGCCAGTAACTCTCTCAAAGACAGTCAGCAACTCACAAAGAACAAAGAGTCCAAATTTAGTTCCTGGTTCTCGTCCACAAGCTGGACAGAGAGGAGAGGAAGAGGCTGAGCCAACAGCAGTTGGTAGAAGATTTATTTTGTTAAGTTCTCACAGTGGAAACAAGTTAATAATGCAGCAGCTTTCAGTATACAGGTGTTCTTTGATGATTTACTCATGTGATCTATTTCAGGACTCCTGTACAGTGAGCCTGGCTCTTATTACTGTGCTTCTCTACAAACAAGCCTGCACATTTCCTCAAGGAACAAAACACTGAGTGTGGAGGCCGATGCTAACCACAGCCCAGCCTTTACCTAACACGGCTCTGGGGCTTGTTTCACTGTTCGCTTTAACTGTGGGCTCGCACACACACACACACACACACACACACACACACACACACACACACACACACACACACACACACACACACACACACACACACACACACACACACATGCAGCTGTGCATCCCTAATTTCAGAGAACATTCACATATTAGCTTCCTGGATATTCTAACCTTAAACACTGATACTTAGTATCTAATCCAAACCTTAAAGATGTAACATGAAGACACAGTCTCAGGTGACTGAATCAGCTGTTGGGTTTTGCACTTTGCACCTTGTAACTTCAGAGATGGAGCGTCTGCTTCTCTCTGTATCATCCATCATTTAAAAGCCCCCTTTAGAGAGCTTTGTTTGATATCAATCATTCAGGTGTGTTGTCCGCATGCCAGCGGAGGAAGCTCACCTGACAGAGAGCAGATCTCTGCCGGACTGCATTTAACAGACCTCTGAGAGCAGCTTTTAAGTGCCAGCTTCAGAGAAATCATCTGCTGACTGAATGTAAACAAACAGATTTCCTCCAGCTCATGAGTTACAGTGATGGAGTCTGTGTTGCTCACAGGGGGGTGGTGTGGGCCTTCCTCAGGCTCAGCTCTCATAGCTATTCCTCGGACTTCACTCTTCTGGAGACCTCTGATGTTGATGCTGGACTCCAGGCCTAAAGCTACTCTTACTGCTGCCACTACCTTCAACTTTACCTTCCACATCTGCTCCAGCTGTTCCTTCAGCCGTTGGCACTTGTCTGCTTTCTCATGCTCCTTCTTTCTCATGTTGCTGTCTGCTGGGATTTCCACATCTATCATAGCTGTGGTCTTCTGCTCCTCGTCAGCCGCAGCCATGTCTGCTTGGTTGGGCAGCAGCTGCTTGTCTGTCTGGAAATTGAAGTCTCACAAGACTGTAGCCCTGCTGTTCACAACCACCTTTTGAGCTGTTTCCCATCAGGTCAGGCGAGCTTCTTCCCCCCGCTACAAAAACTGTTTTGGTCTCTGTAGATAATTTCGTAGCAGCTTTAATAGCTCACCTGTTTAGACTTTAAACTGAGGTGTCAATATTAAGGGTGCAGGGGAGGTCGACAAATGTGTCTTTATTGGGAAAGAGTTAAGGCTTACAGTTTGCATTATTAGGGGCAGATGGACTGACAGATGGATGGTGACCCATGTGGCTGTAGCTGCTAGCTTCACCTGAACTGGATATCTGGACCGTGCTGTTGGAGCCTTTGGGAGCATTTTTAATGCCACCATGTGGCCAATAATATGGCTGCTGTGAGGTCACTGTACTAACAGACTGTAGGATGCTACTGAGCTCTGATTAACGGGTGTCTGTGTGCCATACAGGTGTGGGGATCATCAAAATTAGGCTTTAGTTAAGCTTCAGAGGAAGTGAAGAGCTGAAAAGTGACTCTGGTTTGAGTTTCCCTCTCAGCACTGGGAGGACACACATGAGTGCAGCCTGTGGACTGAGTCATGATGTCAGGATAACTCATTGCTTTTAATGTCTTTGTGATGTTGTACAAGCATTAATTCCCTGATTTGATAGTCCTTTAAATGACTCCATTAACATGCTGCGTCTGTTTCTGTGTGCTAACCGGGCTATGCCTTATTTCATTCCATCCTAGGTGAATATTTGTCTTCCTTTATCACACTCGAGCTGTTTATTGTGACGGTGTGTCAGCTCTTCCTGTCTGTTTGCTGTAACAGCGACTTTTATGCTCCCCTCTTGAGATTTGATGTTGCTTTTTACAAATTCAAGCAGCGCTGCTCCAATTTCATGCTACGCACTTATGTTCCTCTTTCGCTTCTGGATAAATATTTGTCTGGTGTGGCCTTAAAATAGCAATGCAGATGACACATTTTTACATTACCGCTGGTGATAAGTGTGATGGGCTGTCAGTGGGTCGCCTTAGCGAAATGTTGCATCCCAAATCCCCTCTCAGCTGCACTAATCTAATGTGAGAAGAGGGAGGGGGAGGCTGTTAACTCGAAGACCAGCGGCTGAGGTGACTGCTTTTGTAACCTGCAGAGAGGAGGTCGGAGCAGGCTTCAGACAAACTGGTGACCTAGATGGGATATGAAGATATGAAGTACCTTCGGCTCTTTATTCCAGATCATGCTATGATCTTATATGTCTTCTGAATGACCACATGCTGCCCTGATCCTCATATGAAACATTGAGTAAATGATTCTACAGCGTCACAATGAAACGAGACAAAAAGAGCTCGCTCCTCATTAGTATGAGACCAGCAGATACTTCATGAATCAGTGTGGGATTACGTGAAGAAACAAATGTTGCACATTCACAGCTATAACATGAGAAATACCAGCCAGTTGCACCTCCACATGTTCAGCATTGCTGGTTCTCACAGTTTAGATAAGGTAATTTCTTTTTACAAGCCTCCAGAGTTTCTTTAATAGCTTCTTAATTCCTTTTTATGTGCAAATAAAGAAACATGAACAGTTGCTGTTGTTCACATGAGTGAGATGTTGAGGTTGCTCGACCTTAGAGAGGACAAAGAGGAGGAGACTCCTCGGGCCTCCTCACATGGCTGGGAGAGAAC
The DNA here is from genome assembly GCF_057381845.1 of Rhamphochromis longiceps. Classification (NCBI taxonomy): domain Eukaryota; kingdom Metazoa; phylum Chordata; class Actinopteri; order Cichliformes; family Cichlidae; genus Rhamphochromis; species Rhamphochromis longiceps. The sequence goes on along the minus strand of NC_140573.1, from coordinate 19,139,087 downwards.
AGGTGCATGCAATGGAAGGCTTGTAAAGATGTGGCTGGTGGAAAAAGTGACGCAGACGTGAAGCTCACATGCTACAACAGGTGATGCTAAGCTGCTGCTGCTGTTCTGCTAACGACTGACGGGAGGTTTAAATTTCCTTCATGAAAGTTCCAGTGGACAGATACTGCAATAAAAACCTCTCACTTTATATTGACATTATTACACCTGAAATATGTGTTCATTGTTCATCTGTTTGGGATTAGTTTCTGAGGTGGATTGATTCACATTTGGTACCTTAGTGTATTGGACACAGTGAAATGAGATTGGTAGAACTTATTTGTTTTTTTAAAGTTTTCACTTGTAGGGTTAATTCCACTTCTTTTCTTGTGAGAAAATATCCACTGATCGCCGTTTGTGGTCAGTTTAATTCTTCCTCTGGTTGTTTTACATCTTTTCATAGTCATTTGGTGTTTGCATGGAGATGTTTTCTGCCTCTTTCTTGTGTTTTCTGATTGGATGTGCATTTTTTGTCCACACTGTGGGTTGAAACAGTCAGAAAAACATGATGTAGAAACTGAACCCACTTAATGTGAGTGTAAATCTTTGTGATTTGGTGCAGCTGCTTGAGTGCAGCAGACTTCCTAACGCAGCTCCTCCCACCTTCGACTTGCGCACGAATCTAGTCTGTGAAACCTGGAGACAGCTGTGTGATTGGTTTGATTTTGGTCCTGAAGCTGACAGACACAGAACTAAAGCTACATCACCTCAACCATGAAGCAGACATGTTTGGGTCTAATCAGACTTTAACTCATAGAAAACTGCAGATGTGGCTCCTTTTGAGTCAAACATTCACTGCTCTGTGAGTGTGAGCAACCAGCAGCCACAGAGTCACCTGGGTTCACCTGATGAATGAAGTCCAATGTTCACTTCACTTTATGTTCTGCTTTGATCTCCACCAGCTCCACGGGAAGAGATTGGTCAGTGATTGGTGTTTTGACTCTCCACCCTCGGCTCCTCTTACAGCACAGCAGAGGCAGCGCTCAAGAAAGGACAGATGTGAATATTTTATAACCTGATATGATCCACGACGGTAACGTGACACCAGACTCCTTTCACTGCTGTTCGCCGAGCAGAGGTCAACATCTCAGAGGATTTCATCATCTTACAAAGTCTGATACAGTCTAAATTTAAAAAACAAAAACTGTATCTAACCGACACGGTGAAGGACACATCTGTCCATCACTACAAGACTCTGAAAGTGTAGAAGAGCATCAAGGATTTTAATACTGATGAAGCCACAAGCATCTGATCTCATGCATGAACGCAGAGTAACAGATAGAGAAGAAGAAGGACTTATGGACTTATGTGCTCTTTACTGTGCTGTAATAACCCACCCAAGTTAGGTCTGTGCGTGGGAAACACTGCAGACGGTTTGAAGACTAAAAGCAATCAGCAGCACATATAAACACTCACACTTACAGCTTATATCTTGCATACAGAAGTCAGTCAGCATCCACAAGGCTCAGCAACCAGAAACATTTATTAAAGATTAACAGAAGAACTTATGGTTAATGCTGAGAATCTGATTGGTCATGGGGACATCTCAGGCCCTCCAAGGTTTGGAGGCCTATCTCCCCCTACCACCACTTCCCCTGCCAGTGGCGGACTCCCTCAGACATCGGTGCGTTGGTGGTTCTTTGTGTCTGGGGATGGGCATCCAGGTACACACCGGCTCACTCCTTGGCGGCCGCTTATCGGGGCCTGGAGCCTGGGGCTCGCTCGGGCCACTTTGGAGGTGGGGTGCCCCTGGCCTCTCGGCCTGGGACTCGGTCACTCAGGCACAGCTGGCTGCCGGCGGAGCTCACGGGCGCGTCACTGCAACCCCCCCCCCCTGGCTTCTGCTCCGCGGCTGCTGAGTGAGCCCTCATCTGGGACTCTCCTCAGCTCTTTCTGGGACAGTGGCGCAGCTGCCCCTCTGTTGGTCTTCCTTGGTCTCTTGTGTTCTGGGGGCCTCTGGATGTCTGGAGTTTTGATCTCCTCCACACCTGCTTCATGCCCTGGAGGACGGGGCTGTGGCCCCCCCACACCCTCTAGCAGATCATTACATGAAGGAACCTTTTAAAAAAAACAAGCACGTCCATGCTCACAGGTGTACACACAGGTGATCACACCCACAAACTACACCCTTTTTGGCTCTTACCTCAAAGCACACTGTGTTCTGTTGATCTTATGTGCTGCACAATAATGTTTAACATTTAGTATTTACTGTCATATTCCCATATATCATTGTGATGCTGTTTATTCTATTACTCTTGTTCTCTTCTGCTTGTTTTCTTTTTTCTTTCTCAGCAGGTGATCCAGGTGATTGATATATGCATTTTTTATTTCTTTTTTTTTTCTGCTCATTCTGTTGGTTTTTGTCTTTTGCCCTTCTCCCCCGTCCCTCTTCTCAGCTGTTTCTCTTTCCCTCTTTCTTTCTCCCCTTCTTTCCTCCAGCCAAGTCTGTCCCGTATTCAGCAAGTGAAAATAAAATAAACAATAAAAGGTGAATCAAATGGACCATTATGGCAAGGCTGGCATGGTCAATTTGGTAAAGTAAATCCGTTGGGCATCTTTCTTTGCCTTTAGACAACAATTCTGATGGCAAAAGAGCCAAACGGGACAGGCAAAAAAAAAAAAAAAGAGAATCTGATTGGTCCTTTTGCTGTGCTGATTTACTGTTTAATAACGCTACTATGAGGCATGGCTCTCACACAGAGGTGATCATCAGTTACTCATTGTTTCAGGTGTTCTTCACTGCCTCTGATCTGATCATTCATCCTCTCAGACAGCAGGATTCAGACTGGTTCTGGTCTTTTGTTGGACTCCATGCCGGGAGCCCAGTGCTGGCGCTCAAAGCTCTTTCTCAGCACACTCAGGAAGAGATGAAACCCAATCAGCTAGCTGTTTGTTGTGTGCTGCATCAGTCTGTCTGGTGCTTTGTGTTGAGCAAAGGCGGTCGGCTCCGCTCCTCTCTGCCTGAATGCGCTGATGGCAGCTCAGGTAAATGCTGGAACGCCGCAGTGGAAAATGAAACTCGAGGAGACGGCCGGGCTATTAGTCGAGCCGTGTCTGTGTGTCTGCATGTGAGAGAAAGAGGAGAGATGTGTGTGGGTGGATGTGAGTGGGTGTTTGCAGCCTGTGTCAGTGGTGCTCCCACAGCACACAGCAGCTCTCCAAGGTCACTGATTTCCAGCAGACTGACCTGGGCTCAGCACATCATTAGAAAGCAGCATGGAAACACACTTATGTGGCTTTCCAGCTTCATTTCCAGCTTGTTGAGGTCATTTGACCTTATCAGGTAACGTCCCTGTAACAATAATGTTCCTCAGTGTTACAGCTTCTTCAGGATGTTCACTGAAAAGATATCAGTGCATTCATGTTGACGCAGACCAGTACATAAGGGACCAGCTGCCTCTGCTTTACAGTGTGGATAAGAGCTAACTGTCACATAATCGATCAATACTTCTTGCTTTCAGGCATCTGCTGAGGGCTGTGGGTAATTCACCCCACCAGGTCTTGCAGAAATGCAGACTTAGTGTGAATAAAGGGCTCAACGTGTCTCCCAAAGAGCCCCAGTGGGAAAACTAGAAGCTCCCACTGCCTGTGTGAGACATCAGGCTCGGGCCTGCTCTATAATGGAGAGAAGCACTAACAGCTAATGCTAGGTCATCAGGAGAGTGAGAACACAGATCAGTTTGCAAAAACCAAATGGGTGAGGTGTGAATAAAAAGTTCCTGCAATCTTTCTATAACAAGGAAAACCAGCCATTGTCTTGGTTTGGCGGGATCCCCTTTGAGGTTGGTTCCTTGTGATGTGCGGCCTCGTTTCCAGCTCTGATCTCCTTGCTCATGTCAAAAAAGGAGAAATTTTACAGAAATGTATATTTTGAAATGCTTGCTTTTCCTGAAACGAAAGACGTTGTACCTGTTCAGGTGACTGAACAGCTGACTGACTAATTTTCTGTTCTCCCTTGAAAAATGCTCCGTAAAGATGAACAGACACCAGGGTGAAGTTGCTCTGTTATTTGCTAATGCTATCCTGGTTAGCCAGCTGCAACCATTTTTGGACTTCTTATATGATCTGTTAGCACAGTAACTTTACAGCAGCCGTATTCGTCACATGATGTCATTAAAAATGCTCCAAAAGGTTCCAACGCATAAACGCAGTGCAGAGATCCAGTTCAGGTGAAGCTAGAAGACAGCTAACCGCTACAGCCAAAGAGGCCACGCACAAGTCTTAATAAACAAGTGAGTTATAGAAACAGTTGTTTTGAAGGGAGAAGTCATCTATAGAAACATGTTTATCAGATTTTTTCTTTTTTTTTTATCACAGCGTGGTAAAATGAGAATCAGAGCGTGACTTCCAGGGAGTGACGTAACAATAGCAGCAGCACTGGAAACTGTTCAGAGATGCACAAAGAAAGATCTGCCAAAACTGAATAGGGTCAGGTTGTTGTTTTTTCTCAACTTTTACCTTGTGACAACCTGAACACTCACACACTGCACACATTTTCTTGTGCAGTGCTTGAGTTACAGGTTTGGTGGGACTTTTAATATTCATCCACAGCAATATGCTTCCCATGCTGTTACACCACAGCATACAGTTCATAAAAGTTATTCTAGTGAAAACTGGCACAAATGAAAGGCGATGTCGCTGTGAGAGAAAGTGTGGAGTGCTCTGCTTCTGCTGCTGTTGACGCCTGAAGCTGGGGCTCGCTTGTAAAGACCACATTATGAAAACTTACATTTAAAGTGTGCTCAGATGCATGAGTGTGCACCTCTTCCTCTGGGCAGCCGGCCTTTGCATCATTTACATAACCCTGCCCCTTACCCTTTGTTTTTTCCCTTCTTGTGTCTGTGCCGTGTTGTCGTTGCCTTCGTCACGCGCAGGCTCACTGCCCCGCAGCGAGGCCTTCCACAGGACGGGACACCGTGTCTTTAATGCACACTGACAGCGGATACTGGCTTTCTGCTTGTGTGAGTGCACATACTGTAAGGATTCGACTGCCTTTTAAGGCTAGAGACAGAACTCTAAAAATAGGAGCTGTGAATAATAACGTCAAAACAATAATCTTCAGGACAAAAGGACAATTTAAAGACTCATCTTCAGAGGACAGAAGAGCTGAGTGGACTGGTGTCAGTTTAATGGCAGTCACTGAGATTGAGAGTGGACGGAGAGTCTTTGGCTGAGGAAGGTCATCATGTTCAGATGAAAACTTGGATCTGAGCCAAACAGATAACAGGGATGGACCAGTAACCCTGCACACACAATGTTGAATTTTGGTTCAGACATTCATGATCTGCAGTGGAATGAACCCCAGTGAAAAGTCAGTGAAAATGTTTTAACTCATTTTATGACAAAATACCTGCAAAACATTTAATCCCATCTGCCCCAGCCGCCCTTAGAACTCATCTAAGCACGCTAACATAGGAAAATAACATTTTCCTAAACCACAGTTTATATATATATATATATATATATATATATATATATATATATATATATATATATATATATATATATATATATATTTTTTTTTTTTTTTTTTTTTTTTTTTTTTTTTGGAGACAGGAGTGACCATATTTGGATAAGAACTCTAAGTTATCAGCTAATGCTTCCTTGCAAGGTTATGAGCTGCATCCATAGACTATATGGGAGCACCACAAGGGTGTTTTAGCTGTTTCCTCTTTAAGACCACCATGAATCTTTTTAAGCCGCCTTTCTCCAGATTGGTTACCCCTCATGAACTTGAGAAACCTGTGCCGAAGATCAAAACATTATTGTTTTTATTTTTATTTGACATCATGAAAACATGTAAAAAAAAAAAAAAAAAAAAGACAAACTTTTCTTTTTTAAAATTCCAGGCATCAAGATGTCATCCTGTTCCGCATCCTCTGTTCCTTCAGCAAGGGTGTCGAACTCCAGGCCTCGAGGGCTGATGTCCTGCAGGTTTTAGATCTCACCCTGGGTCAACACACCTGAATCAAATGATTAGTTCATTAACAGGCTTCTGGAGAACCCCAAGACATGTTGAGGAGATAGTTTAGCCATTTAAATCAGCTGGGACAAGGACACATCTAAAACCTGCAGGACACCGGCCCTCGAGGCCTGGAGTCCGACACCTGTGCTTCAAAGCATGAACCTTTCTCTTAGTGCTGTAAGGCAGTCATGCTGTCTCATTCTATATATTTTTAATACATAAAAACATAATTACTCACTAATGAGTGCGTATTTGTGAGTACAATATTCTTTTTTTCTAATTAAATAACCTCAAAACACAACTGACTGTACCTTTAAGCATTACTGTTGACGATGTTTAATAAAAACAGGAGAGATATGATTTTGAATAAAGCCACATTTGGCACATTTGAAAGGTTAAATATTCACATAAACTCCACTGTGACTTTCTGCCAGAGTGAACCAGCCCGTTAAAACTAATCTTCCTCTCCTCGCTGCTGACTCTGGTCACCCTGATCTTCTTCCTTTCTGCCACAGCCCTGATGTCCTCCAAAAGTCTTCCAGCATCACCTTGTGGCTGAACTGCAGCACTGCAGGTTACTGTTTTTTCTCTCATCTAATAAAAGCAGCATTATGGAATACACATCCCCATATCTGATACACGATCCATCACACCGCTGTGGGAGGGATGCTGTGCTGGCGTGGAGACGAGCCTTGGCAACAGGCAAATACTACTGTGTGTCGCTATGGTAACCTGTGAACTGGTGAGAGGGAAGAGAGAAGGAGATGTCAAAAACTGAGGGTGGAAAATGAAGGCAGAGGAGATGCTACATAAAAAACAGTGATTATGACAACATGTCAGAGAGAATCCCCCCTCGGGATGAGTTCACAAACTGACGATCAAAAAAATCAAATGAGAGAAGCAGGCCGGGAACGCCTCCGGGACACATTCAGTGTTTGTACAGTAAATCTCAGTTTTTATTTCTGTCATCGTCTTTTTTATTATTTTTCCTCTGAGTCAAGTCCCTGATGTGTGACCTGTTTAATGAGCGATAAAATAGGACAGCCTCTTCCTGCTGGGCACTTCTCAGACAAATTCAGTCCCCTCCCACAACGAGCACAAACACATGGATGAAAACGAGGGGCTCTGCTGTCCAGGGTGACGGGCAGTCTGCCCTCAGAGCGCACACTTTCATTACAAATATGGAATCATTTAACACACTTTTATAACCATGGTGTCGCAAAGACAAGCATTACATTTAAACTGGTGCCTTTCTGGGTTCATCTGTGACTTTTAACAATAGAAGAGCAGCTTTTACCAGCCAAGAATGTCACAAAATAAAAGCTGGTCTCATTTGTAAACAACTATTTATCTCCTCTCGGCTTCATGGCTGTAACTTCCTGCACATATTCAGCTTTGCTTTTCATTTGAGTTGTGCTGTTTGTTCATGTTGGCTTTATGGTAAATGGCCTGTATTTGTATAGCACTTTACTTAGTCCCTAAGGACCCCAAAGCGCTTTACACTACATTCAGTCATTCACCCATTCATACACTGGTGATGGCAAGCTACATTGTAGCCACAGCTGCCCTGGGGCACACTGACAGAGGCGAGGTTTATGTTCTGTGTTTATTAATATAAGTTAAGGTGAATATGTTGCAAAGCACCTTGGGTAATGTAAAAGAAAGAAATGTAAATGTAAATAAAAGAAAGAAATCAGTCCGATTCTTCTCTTCATGCATCATTTTATGTGATCTGAGTCATCAGAGACTCGTTCAGCTCAATCATCATGTTCACCTGTTAGAAATATGACTGTGCCTCAAGTGCCCAGCAGAACATTGCTGACTAAGTGGGAAACATTGACTTCATAGCAGAGATGCTTCCCCACTGGAGATGTTTTAGGACAGGGGTGTCCAACTCCAGTTCTCAAGAGCTACTGTCCTGGAGATTTTAGATGCATCTTTGTTCTGACACACCCAAATCAAATGGATGGCTTGTTACCAGACCTTTGCCAAACTTGATGGCATGTAATGTAATCCATTAGATTTAGGTAAAGCGAACCAGTCAATGGTGTCAGTTCCTTCATCCTGAAGGAAGTGTGTGCATACTCTCCACATGAGGTCAGGCATTGTTGTGCACCAAGAGGAACCCAGGACCCCCTGCACCAGCATAGTGTCTGACAGTGACTCCAAGAATCCAGATGGCTGATGGCAATCAGGGGGACGTTGCCTAGCATGTAGAGTTCTGAGGTCCCTCCACAGATACGTGTTCAGTTAACTATTTAGGATTTACCTCCCTAGACACTTACCCGCCACCAAATGGGTCATGCTGAACTACGTAAAAGGCAGACATCCTCCACGGCTTCTCCAGAACCATTCACATCTGTCACATGTGCTCAGGGTGAACCTACTCTCATCTGTGAGAAGCAGTGTTGGTCAAGTTACTTGAAAAAAGTAATCAGTAACTAATTACTGATTACTTCCCCAAAAAAGTAATCCCGTTACTTTACTGATTACTTATTTTTAAAAGTAATTAATTACTTAGTTACTTAGTTACTTTTTAAAAACATGATTTACAACCTGAATAGGTGATAAAGCGATAGCTCTTTCAGCCCAATTCTACTTTTTCTGCATAATCCATCATACAAAATGTAATCAAATGGAAAAGTCCCTTTTTAAAACTTGTTTTATTAGTTTTAATCTTTTAACTTTATGCATCAAGCAAAGACATTGCGAACGCTTCCTGGCCATCCAGTGTAGATGTTAGTGAAACTGTTGGGAAGGCAGCGTTAGAGAAACGTGAACATTTTATTTGTACTGTATAATCCGCAGATTCTGACAGAAATCTGCAACTATCCTTTGAAGCACTGCTCCTCTAAAACAGCAGTAATGATAATTATTAGGCCATATGTAAATAACAAAAAGTTAAAGCAAAATTGGGAAACGTAAAGTCCGAAACAAGTCTTTATATTAACGGCCATCAGTCAAACGATACTGTTTGGTCTGGGTCTAAACAGCGCGCGTTGTGTGTGACGTCTTCTTTTGCGCATGTGGGCCGCTTTGAGCGTTCACACTAGAGCGCGTTTGCTGTCACATTTTATTTGTAGTGTGAACAAGCAGACAAAAAAAAATCGGATTTGATCAAAAAATCGGAATTGAGCATTAAGACCTGCAGTGTGAACGAAGCCTTAGAGACATGCATGCCAGTGAGCTGCTGGAGGCCAGTTTGTAGCTCTGGCAGCACTTATCCCATTGCTCCTTCCATAAAGGAGAACATACTGATTTTGCTGATGGGTTAAGGCCTTCTATGATCTGTCCAGCTCTCCTAGAGTAAATGCCTGTCTCCTGGAATGTCCTCCATTGTCTTGAAACTCTGCTGGGAGACAAAGCAAACCTTCTGACAATGGCAACCTTCATGCCACCAGCAGTGACCTGACCCTAGTCAAATACAAAACTAGTGAGAAAAGACGAGGAGAGAAAACTGTCAGGGTGCTCCGCCTGTAAAACCATCCCTGTTTTTGGGGTTGTCTCATTGTTGCCCCTCTTGTGCACCTGTTGTTAATTTCATTATGACCAAAGCACCTGAAACTGATTTAAACCCCTCTGCTACTTAACTGACCAGATCAACATCCTAGACGTTTCACTGACTCGATGGAACACTCTGGTTAAATGTTCCTTTAATTTTTTGAGTAGTATATGAGCAGAGTGATTTTTGGTTTTTAGCCTTTGCTGTTCCCTTAATTGCCTCATGAATAAAGTTATTAAAACTGTTAGGTTGAGATAAGCGCTGGCTGTAGCTGCATTTCTGCATGTATTAACATAATGTCCTCTGAAGGCTGGAAACATGGCTGTGTGTGCTCTTGTTGGGAATTCAATGTGCCGGACGATGTTCCCTCATGCTGAAAAAATTTGTCCTTCCTTTCCTCGTTCCTCTCCAGGGGTGTGTGTGTGTGTGCTACAGCTCTCTGCGGGGTTTGAAGTCATCTGGTTCAGTTTAAACAGACGCTGCAGTGTAATGTTCAAAGCTTTAATTTTTGTTGTGCGTTTCTTGTAGTTGCAGATATTCATGTTCAGCGTGTCAGGTACAGGTATGAATGTAAAACTCCTCTAACCAGAGGTGTGGACTCGAGTCACATGACTTGGACTCGAGTCAGACTCGAGTCATTAATTTTATGACTTTAGACTTGACTTGAAAAAATGTTCTAAGACTTGTGACTTGACTTGGACTTTTACACCAATGACTTGGGACTTGAATTGGACTTGAACCAGTTTACTTGAAAAGACTTGATATTTTACCCCAAATATAAAATTTAACATGCATATTATATAGAGATTGAAAATGTGACGTCATTCACGGGTAGAACCGCAAAGGATTCTGGGAACTCGTGGCAAGCGGTACTAGCGCACGCAGGCTTTCAATTAAAATCAGTTATACAGCGATAAAAAGAAACACAAAAATGTCAAGAAGCCGTTGTATTATTAACTGCAATAGCCGGTCGCATGACAGCCACGGGAAGCCGACGGGTAAAGAGATCGGTTGTTATCGGATTACGTCGTTGAAGAGAAATTGTTCGAGCCATGTTTCCGAAGTAACAAAGACGCGACGGATGGCCTGGATTGCAGCCATTCAAAGATCAAATATAACGTCCCAGAACACTCCAGCTCACAGGTTAGTCTGCTCCAAGCATTTACACGAAGGTCAGTGTTTTTTAGTAGTTAATACGTCATTTTTCTTAACATAATTGGTGATATAGGTTACAAGCAAGTCTGGCGCTGAACAGAAATTGTCGCGCTATGCTCCTTTATTTATTGTGCATAAATAGTGAATTGTCCTGACACAATATTGCGTTTCGCTTCTGTTATTATGGCACATTGACAAAAACATATACTTTTATTCACAGGATAAAACAGGTTTTTTGTATCACTAATTGTCCAGTACGATTACAGCATACAATATTATTGTCACTGCTACATTTCTGTGATGCTACCAGAAATTATTTCCACTACTAATTAATTACCGTTGAGCTCAAAGGTCCTATTAATAAACTGTTAAGGAATGTGTATTTATGACGACAATTTGTGAGACTGGTAAACTTATGATACGTACGATGGTCTTTCGTTCTACACGGTGCATTTCAAGGTCCTGCACCCATCCGTCGGTAAACTGTACCTGGGCTTGTTGCAGTGACCGGAAGTTACTAAACTTCATGAGTGTGTGCACTCACTCCAAGAACCGTGTAATTATAAATATGCATATAAATATGCTAGGATGAGATAGCTGACTTCATCTAACTAGCAAATGTTGTCCAGGCTACGTTGGTGATGCAGTTTTTTTTAATGTGTATGATATTTTTGTCATGCGATTTTAAAGCTGGTCCTACAACCGCATCCAAGAATAACATGCAGCTTATCTCAGAACTGTCGGTGAAAATTATTCTTGGAGCTAGGTTTAATTGAGCTGCATTTTAAAGAGGTGCAATTTCACAATTTGTGTATATTTTCTAAGTTCACTATTTTGTCATGTGTTGAGAAAAACACAGATTTTAAAATTACATGGTCTAATATTTACATTTAGCATAACTGCAACATTATTTTTTCGTTTGTTTTTTTTTAAAGACTCGAAAGGACTTGAAATTCAAAGTTTCAGACTTGTGACTTGACTCGGACTTTTACACCAGTGACTTGAGACTCGACTCTGACTTGCCTGACATTACTTGAGACTTGACTTGAGACTTGAGGATAAAGACTTGAGACTTACTTGAGACTTGCAAAACAATGACTTGGTCCCACCTCTGCCTCTAACAACGACTTTCTGTTCCACTTGATTTAACCCTTTAAGACCTACCATAGAACCAAGTCTGCCAGAGCTTATCTTTCTATTTTTAAAAGCTGTGGTACCATTTTAGGGAGTATTTCAAGTTGCTATACATTACAGCCGTTATATCCCAAATTTTAATAAAATGTATGCATTAATTCCATAGTAACTACATAAATTGCAAAAAATGCAATAAACTAGAAATTTTTTTAAATGTTTTTTGTTTTTCAAGTTAGAGAAATTTCAGCAGTATATCCCTCAAAACGGTAAATGCAAAAAAGTTACCCAAAATAGTTTCCAACCACGGGAAATTTATTTTGAGTGTCTTCATAGTTTTATATCGGGGCGATCGTGGCTCAAGAGTTGGGAGTTTGCCTTGTAATCGGAAGGTTGCCGGTTCGAGCCCCAGCTTGGACAGTCTCGGTCGTTGTGTCCTTGGGCAAGACACTTCACCCGTTGCCTACTGGTGGTGGTCAGAGGGCCCGGTTGCGCCAGTGTCCGGCAGCCTCGCCTCTGTCAGTGCGCCCCAGGGTGGCTGTGGCTACAATGTAGCTTGCCATCACCAGTGTGTGAATGTGTGGATGACTGGATGTGTAATGATACACCAATTTCTATACACTGTAGGAAAAACGAAAACAAATATTAAGATGCAAATTTGGGGGAAAAAAGCATTTGCATCAACACAAGCTATTTCTAACAGTGTAATTTGAGTTCTAAACATCCCAGAAACTATACAGAAAGCCATAAACTCAAACATGAACTTTAAAAACGCCAGAATATATTTGTAAATGCCTTATAGGAAAAAAACTAAATTTTCTGTGAAAATGAAGTCACTTCCGGTTTTGGGGAGGTAATGGCGAACGTCAGATAGATCGCCCTGATGTCTATTCCAACGTAGGAAGTGTTATGAACAGCTGATCGGATCGGCAAGGCATGTTTCTCGAATATTATGTTTTTGTTGCTGCAAATGCTTTTTATGCAATTTTTTGCAAAGCCATATGTGGAAGGAAACCATGACCTATGACAAGCTGATGGCATAAGATGTAAGTACAATTCCTCTGGTTTTATATGCATTTTTTTTTTTTTTATTGCGCTAGCTTATGTGGTTGCAGTTCTACCAGGCTTAAAAAATAGTTACACAAAATGGAGCGTGCCCACTCCGGCTGGCCAGTAAAATATTTAGCAGAGAAGAAGCTTACAGCAAAAATACCACCAGTTGTGCAGCTCTTTGAAGCCTCCGTTAGCTCTTTTTCATTTTTAAGTGTTAGGGCATGTTAATACCACTGACCATGGCTGCTAACAAAAATGGTAATCTAGAAATATGGTAATTTGCAAATCAAGGTAACAGAGAAACTCTATTTGAAAGTTATTATTCAAAACTTGCAGTCCTGCTGATGTCCAGGAGAGGCAGCAGTGAGTCAGTCCCCTTAGACTCCCGTCTACAGCAGAAACCTTTACAGCAGAAATGAACATGTTTACAGCCTGATACACAAACTGTTTGGTCTCTGTATAGCATTTAAAGTTTGCATTTTTAAGGTCGTGGCCTATTTTAACTGACAGCTTCACCTCTTCTTTAAAGTCCAACGGTTCAAATTTGTTTCTTTTTTTTGTAGCATTTTTGATGCTTCATACCTTCATCAGTCCAGGAGAACACATTTAAGCACCAAGAATCCCAAACTGAAGACTAAATGTACATTTTGTTCAGAACGGTTCTTTTTGGGGTTTTTTACCAACTTTGAGTGTCAGTACGTTGAATCTATCATAAATTTTACAAACTGCAGCTATCTGATGTCTGTGACGTAGAGGAGCACAAATATGTGTGGGTACCCCGGATTTGTTCTGGTTGGTCTGATAAAGGTTTAAATGCCATATCACAAGCTGCAGTCCTGTGAGCATGCCCACACACTGTGGCTGGTTTTAAAGCACAGAGAGGGGCGGTGTTCATCTTTGAAATACAGCCTGTGAGGTGATGCTAGCTCAGCTTTCGTGGCTCTAACCACAGTGTAAGCAGGTTCCTGCAGGCCTGCTGTTGCTGGCACAAGTCGCACAGGGTCAAATCTCATCAGAGCTCAACAGCATCATGACACAAAGGACAAACCAACAGAATGATAATCAGCTGTTATTTAACGAGCTTCTGCCTCCTCCTCAGGACTTTACATCCAATAGCCCCTCCACGTTGGTGTATGTCTGTGTGTGTGTGTTTGCTTGTGTGTGTGTGTGCGAGTGCGTGCGTGTGTGTGAGAATGAGAGAGAGAGAGAGAGAGAGAGACAGAGCAGAACACTTAAATCCTTTTTTTAAAATGCTTTTCACTCTTAATACCCTTGCTTGAGAGAGAAGATGAGTGATATTCACTCAGAACAGGAGGGGTGGTGGTAATGGGGGTGGGGGGGCTTATGGACAGCTGTCAATTAAAAAACCCTCGACACAATCAGTTTTCTGTCCCTTCCATCACACCGATCCATCTCAGGTGGCGTCCTACCCTTCTCCTCCCTCCTCTCCTCCCTTATCCCTCCTCCCTCTTCTCCTCCCTCCTCTCTTCTCTCCTCCCTGCACTTCCTTTATGACTCTGATGTCTGTGGAGAGCAGCAGAGGTTGTTGTTATTATTTCTCTGAGGCTGTAATCCCCTCTCTTCCCCCCTGCAGCCTCTGTTGAATTATTGTAGATTTGACTCTGTGTGTGTGTGTGTGTGTGTGTGTGTGTGTGTGTGTGTGTGTGTGTGTGTGTGTGTGTGTGTGTGTGTGTGTGTGTGTGTGTGTGTGGTTAATATCCTGTGTAGGCTGCTGTGAACAAGCACAGATTTTTTTTTTTTTTTGTGATCTGCATCCCCGAGGGTTTTTGAACACATGCAGACACATTGAGGTGGGTGGGATGGAGGAGGGGAGGCCCTCACCCTGTGTGTGTGTGTGTTTGTGTGTGTATGATGGGGTTTACCCAGGGTGCACGTTAAAGCTGGAGGTGCAATACGTGACCAGTGGAGACTGATGATTGGCCCACAGCTCCTCCAGTCGCAGTCACCTTTTTCTATATATCTATATCTATATATATCTATATCTATATATATATATATAGATATAGATATAGATATATAGATATATATTAGTGCTGACAAAAGTCATTAGTGCTGACAGCACTATATTTTCTGTAATTAATCTTAAACTATCACTGATTATTTCTGTCTTGGTTTTGATGATTCTAAACTGTGCTGAATTCCTAGACAAATGTCCAGTACTTTAGCTCCAACATTATTTACTTCTCCATGATTAAAGTTTTAGCACTTTATGAGCTTTGAGTGGAATGATTCCTGCAGGAAAAAACGATTCCTCCGGGTTCCAGGTATGAATCCAGAACCAGGTGCAAAAGAAGAAATGAAACCCTGATGTGAACCACTGACCTGTGAGCAGCGGGAACGCTCATTAGCTTTTAAATGTTAAAAATTAGTATTACAGGAGCTCTTGGTTTTAAAGCATTGAGCATGAAAGTGTCCTCTAATTATGTTTATGAAGCTAATATTTGTTTTAAGCTTAGCTGATTGTGGATTTTAAAGCTTTGAGTTTTCTGAAAGCGAACCAGCAGATCAAACAAAGTTTTTCAGCCCAGCAAGACATTTCTGCTCAAATGGAGAAAAGAAGTGAAGCAGAGGTAAGGGCTGATCTTCAACTTCATCTTCATCATCATCATCATCATCATCATCATCATCATCAGTGCGCCTGCAGCCTCGCCAGGTAAATATCCAGCAGCCCTTTCTGTGCAAGCCGGTGTGCTGAGAGAACATCACATCACGCCTCAGCATCAGCTTGCATCACAAATGCAAAACAACACGCTCCTCCTCGCTCTGCTGCAGCATCCTCTGTCCACTCCAGCTCAGCGCTGTGATGTGCACTCTCATGCCTTAGCACGCAAACTGGTCCTCACAGAGACAGAAGTACAAGCGTGCACACACACACAGACACACACAGGAGGAGGAGGCAGATAGATAGGAATCCATTTTAAATTGCTGCCATGTTGACGCTGATGGTCAGTTTTTCTGCAAGAATGATCTCAGACTGAATTTCAGACCACAGTGCAGAGCATCCTGAAGGACCTGGACTCCAGATTCCAGGATTCCAGCTCTGTTTTAATGAGCTACATCGTCAGCCTGAAACGCTCTGCCTGTTTGGGCTGAAGCTGAACTTGGCCTCCTCCTACACATCAGCATCTGCTCACAGGCTTGCTGACAAATCTCACCAAACCAATCATACTAACAAACGCTGCCTCGACCTCCACCAAGCACACACGCACACACACACACACACACACACACACACACACACACACACACACACACACACACACACACACACACACACACACACACACACACACACACACACACAGCTCTTTAAATCCCTGCTCGGCTATATTTCTCAGCACTGATTTCCAAATCCATTTAGCAGCATCTGCAGCCTTTTCTGCACATAATCTGCGTGCACGCTCTAAGCCGCCACAGAAACTGTTACTTTAAATGAGTGGCACGCATGACGTGGTGTCCTTGATTTTCCTGCTTGCACATGTCCTCTCTCTGCGTTATTATGCAGGCATCTGCTGTCAAGACTTCTTAAACTCATCACAGTGCTCCCCCCTCCACGCCACTCTCTGCATGCAGCCCTGAGCCTATAAACACACACACACACAGATGTGGTGATGTGAGGTTGGTGACGCTCCCTCAGGTGTTGCAGAGTCTGACTCAGGCCTACTGTCATCCCAGCAGTGTGCTGCTCGTCTCCACATGGGTACTGAATCTGACATTTCTCTGCTACTGTACCGATACACACACACACACACACACACACACACACACACACACACACACACACACACACACGGTTCTGTGTCTGGAAGAACCCACGCAGATAAATGTTTCTGGAAGAACGCAGAACTTTGAGCTGTTTCTCGTGTTGTCTGTCTCCTGGTTTCCACTTCCTGTCTTTCTTGCCTGTTGCCTCTGATTCGCTGATTGTTCCCACATCTTTCTCATTCTTCCTTCAGCCCAATGGAGGAGTCGAGGAGAGGAACTGAACATGCACAATCTGAGAAATAAGAAGGGGAGTAGTTTTGTGTTTTTCCTTCATCATTTTCTCTGTTTGTGCTCTTCATCGTCCTCAGGTGTTCCTCCATTTAATGTTGTTCTCTGGTTTGTTTTGTTGATGCTCTGCATGCTTTTGTGTCCTCTCTGTGACCTTCATTTCTTTGTCAGGGGGACAGAAAGTACTTTGATGACTGGCACCAATCAGACGGCCGATCTACCCTGACCTGCAACAAACCAAAGAACAATAATCATATGAACACATGATAACGTGATAACAGAGTCAGCATCAGAGAGCTGCAGCTGTAGATATAAGCAGGTGTTATCTGCTGTTCATAGGCTGGAGGGTGAATCATCCAGCTGTGCTCTGGCATTTATTTGGGGTGTTTTCATCCTTTGTGTCCTTTTTGTTTCATAATGCTCGAGTTGATTGTTTCTTTTGTTGCCTTTATTTGATAACAGAACAGTGAAGACAGGCAGGAAAGTGAGTGCTGGTCAGACTCAAACTCCAGCTGCCACACTCCAATCATGTGGCTTATGGTCACCTGCCCACCACTGAGCTTTTCTCATTTCTTCAGCACTGTTGTTATCTCCTTTATTGTGATGGGTTTGTTATCTCTCAGTCCTCTTATTAAATAACTGGACAAAATTTAATTGTTTGCAAGTTTGTTGGGTTTTTTGTTGTCTCTCTGCTGTAGCATTATTTTAGCTAAGGCTGGTCAGTCTTCCAGGTGTGGACCTAACCACAGATGCCAGAATAAGAATACTGTGTGCTGATGGGAGGAGGCAGGAACTTGAAACAGAGAGAAACCAAAGTCCTAGGTGAGGTGTTTCAGGCACTGGGAGGAGACGCTGGAGCAGACACAGGACATGGTGATTTGATCTGGGATAGGAGCTAGAGCAGGCTGTTCGATCCACTGGGCTGGACATAGAACCCCAAATTGTTCCTGATGGGTTCATTGGGGTGAATGTAAGATAGAAACCACTCTGGCTGCTGAAGCAGAGCAGAAAAGGAGTACTAAATAACAACCAGTCCTTTAGGTCTGAGGAAGGCCTCAGTGTCCCCCAGAGGAGCCATTGGAGGTGTCTGCCCCTTCTTCTCCAATGACTGGAGCAGAGGAAGTGTCCAAAAGAAGATGGAACCAAAGTATACACACAACAAGTTGCTCACAGCCTCTGGATCCTTGTAACACTTACTGATCTTTAAACAGATGAAAAACCGGTGCATCTCTGGTATTTAAAAGTAGATTTGCTTGTCTCTGTGCCTCTGCTGTGTTTAAATGAGAACTTCTTTGTTGTGTGGCTGACCTGCAGACCTGATGCGTGTCTGCAGTTTTTTTAAGAAGCTATGTTGTTGTTATCAGCTGCAGAAGCTCTGAACTGTGTCTCTGTAATTAGAGAGCTAATTTGTGAGCTGCCGTCGTTATGGTTGCTGGTTGTTAGTGGTTACCTGTTGTTATGGTTACCGTTTCCCTGTGTAGCTAGTAACAGGACCTGGAGTACCGCAGAGTGGGACTCAGCTCCAACTCCTACACATGTTCATCAGGATGGCTGAGGTTTGGGACATTCTGTGACTGAACCTCCGTCAGTAACACAGCAGGATGCTTCCATCTCGGAGTTCAGAGTTTGCACACCTCAGGCCTTAAAAGCAGCCATTTTGTTTTTTACACATGAACTGGAGCTGAGGATGAAAAAAATCTGCTGTAAAATACATAATCAGTTCAGTTGTTTTTTTGTTTTTGTTTTTTATTTAAGCTAATACTACAAAATTAAAAGTTTATATAACTACATGAATCTGCTCTCCTTCCTTTGCCCCGAAGGAGCAGTCACTGACCACACTCACATGCAGGAGCTGTTTGTGTGATGGGGTTTTTTATTCAGCACCTGAAATCTGTCAGCAGCTGATGCCAGAAAGGTTTGTGCCTTCATGTCCCTCACAGGATGATTCCTGCACACTTCCTTCAGAACATCTTTGTGTTTTGCGAGTGTTTTGCCAAAGTGAGCGGACCCAGGTAAGTCCAGCCTGTGCCAACTTGGTTTTTCACAGAGACATTCATATTGGCTCATACACACCTGAGTAAAACACAAGACGGAAAACTGGCTGGATTTTTTATTTTTATTTTAGTGACCTCGGGCTCAGGGTAGGGCAGCAGAACAAACTGAGTTGTTTACGTGATGTAGTTATTTATACGTGTTTTTTCTTTTGATGTGTTGTTACACACCTGCAGCCTGGCCTTAACATTTTCACATGTATATATAATTATGCTTAAAGGTCAGCATGTGGAGGCATAACATTAAAACCAGAAGCCACCGCACAGCCCCTGGAAGATCAATGACATGAACAACACTTGGAGCTGCAGCGAGAACGCCATGGATGCGCCTTTATGCGCGGACCACAGTCCCCACCTGTTCGATGAGGACAGGTGCAGAATTTGTTATGTTCATGGTGTCAGGATATAAGGTTGGACCAAGAGCTTTCAGATTTAAACACAACCACTCCAGTGTTTGTATATTCTTTATGTAGCACTTGTGACTGCACCTGCTGCCATGACCACAGGTCTTAGGAGAAGATTTCTCATAATAATAGAACACAGTTAAAGCCCTCCTTCCCTCTGGGCCTCTGAAACCTGCAGATCAGACACATGTGAACATCACATTAGGATGCAGCAAAATAATCTCTCATCTCTGTGCTAATCATTTGCTCTTTTCTCATGTCCCTGTTTGTTTCTGCTCCCCCCCCCCCCCCCCCCCCCCCCCCCCCCGATTTTATACCTCACAGCATCCAGCTACAATTTCATGTTTTTGGAGCGCCCGCATGACAAACATGATAAAGTTTATTGTAAAAACCTCCTAATGGCTGTATCCAGTGCGTGAAATCGCTGTGTTGCCAGTGGCCAGTCACACAGCGGGATGGGTGATGGTGGGATATTATTCATGGCTGCAGGAGTCTGAGAACAGTGCATTAATCCAGGGGCGGGGAGATGCACAAAGTTCTTATCATGATGAGGCTGCGGCATTAGATAAGGAAACGGATAAATATAGTGCTCATGCTTTGTTTTGCTAATCCACCCACAGGGCTGAGAAACTAACCTTTTAAATAGGTCGCCCTCCTCTGCTTTTAGAAACAAGCGCTCCGGCTCTCTGTGTCCACCGGCGTGCATCTACGTGTCCTTTGTAGGATTTTGGATGTTCAGTCGGTGCACTCTGAACAGTACTCGGTTAAAGATCTTACATTAGAGGTGAGGTAGCAGGAGGGGTCTCAGTGGCGATGCTTCTTAAAACCAGGAATTTAACTTAGGTGACTGCAGTTTGTATTCTTCTTATTTCTTTTTTTTTGTTATTAATGGTAAAATGGTAAATGGCCTATATTTGTATAGCGCTTTACTAGTCCCTAAGGACCCCAAAGTGCTTTACACATTCAGTCATCCACCCATTCACACACACATTCACACACTGGTGATGCCAAGCTACATTGTAGCCACAGCCACCCTGGATCGCACTGACAGAGGCACTGCAAATGCTGCCAAAATATTACCAGATCAGATTGTTCCCCGAATCTGAGTTACTGCCTGAATATGAAGCTCTGTTACGTTTGCTTTTCCTTTATGTCTAAAATGTTCACCTAACATAGAACCAGAGATCTTATTTCTTATGAAACATTTGCACTGTTTTGTTTTTCAACCATTCAACCATAAATAGCACCGGAACCTTGATCGCACCCTGACAGTACAATCAAGAATCCTCAGTCTAATCACGTCTGCATACTGTCGCTCATAAAAAGAGACATGCCAATTATATTCAAACAAAAGCAGTAGGATAATGTCAGACACAGTTTTCTGTTTTTTTGGTTGGCTTAAGCGACCCTGCACAATAACTGGGCTGGCTCTGCTGGAGGTTTCTTCTTGTTAAAAGAGAATTTTTTTCCTTCCCACTGTCACCAAAATGCTTGCTCACAGGGGGTCATATGATTGCTGGGTTTTTTCTGTGTGTATTATTGTATGGTGTACCTTACAATATAAAGCACCTGGAGGCGACTGTTTTGATTTGGCGCTGTATAAATAAAATTGAATTTGCTGCCTTGATTGGAAATACTGCTTAAATGTTGTGCTGCGTGTAGCTTTTTTATACTATAAGAGCCAGAAATCAACACCTGTGTCTGAAACATGAAGCTGAGTTTCCTTTTGGGGTGTTTGTAATGAATAATCTGACCAATAATATGGCTGCCTTCAGGTTTTTGTACTAACACAACATCTAGGAAATCTGAGCTCTGGTTTTGCTGAGTGAACCTAAAGTCATGAACACTGGGTAGTGACTGAGAGAATGAAACCTAACCGGTAAGGTTAAGTTAACATCTTCTCTTCTATTCAGAAGACCAGAATACCATCCATGAAGTTTGAGGGGCAGTTTTGTATTTTATTTGGATATTGCTGAGCAGTGACTGAAGTTCTCTAGACATCAACAGCAAGATACTGAAAAGCACAAGAAAAAAAAACATTCAAACTTATCATGAATTTCTCATAAAACCAACAAAAATAATGATTAATAAGATGATTAAACGCAGAATAAACTCCACAGAACACAGAAACAAGGATCTTTCATGATTACAGCAAAAACAGAAAATGATGCTCCAGCTTGTTGCTTGTTAATAATTACGATGTTGACATAAAGACTCACATGGCTGCATGAGATCCAAACATGATAGTACAAGAACTCACTTCAACCATAAAGTAACAGCTGACCAGCAGTGGTGGACTGATGGGGATGTTTCTATATGTGCAGACAAACACGAGTTTGTGTTTTAAAGAAAAGATGTATCCATCTCCTTCAGAGCCAGCAGGATGAGGCAGAGTGTGGCCCCAGGGCCGAGCCAGCAGCAGCAGAGCAGCAGAGGACACGAGCATAAAGGAAACAAAGAGGCACGCATGAAAGCCGCGAGTCCATGGATGCCACCATGTGGAAAGCAAGCCTTTATGCTCACACTGTAAGGAGATGGATGTGTGCGCAATAAGGAGACCTGAAAGCTTGCACACGTGTGCTGCTGTGGCAGCAAAACACACAAAGGAAGGTCTGATGTTGTGTAAGGAGTGAAAATAAAAACAAAATGACAGAAAGAAATCACCACATGACCTCACAGCATCTCAGTTTATTCTGTTTTTCAGAATAAACTGAAGCATGGATTTGTGTCCACAAAAACCAGCGAGGTCATCTGAGGTAGTGTTAGTCAATGCCAATCCTCACTCTTGTTAAGGGTTATATACAGACACCAAAACAGCTTCTGCATGAGCCTGTCAGTATGTTTATGTTAACAGGACTTTGTGAGGACTGGCTCACAACTGGTGCCCCTGGTGGTCGGCAGAGGAACAGCAGCGTGTGGTTTCAGATGGAATTTCATGGTCGCTGTCCTCCGCAAACAGGTGCGGCTTCAGGCTGAGTGTGCAAGCAAGTTGGGCTGTCTCTGTATTAGGAACCAATGCAAGGAGATCACAGATGGCTGACAGGGAGAGGTCAGAGTGACAGGAAACAGGAGCAAAGGTTTATAAATCAAGACAAAACAAACTTCATGGAAATAAAAAGTTTTCATGTATCTTCTTCTCCAACACTGAAATACTGACTCTGTTCTGTCCTTGGGCAGCTGTGGCGCTCGCAACCTTTGACCTCTTCATTCACACTGCCTGACAAGCTCACAGGTGTGTACCGGGTGGGAGCGCGCAGGTGAGACATGTGGGCTTTTTGCCACAAACCGTCATGTTGTGTTGGATCAGACTTTGATCTTTGAGGTTTTCAGTGACATTTTTAAACCGTCGCTGTTTGCACGTGCGCGCGGACTGTCCCCTGCGCAGAAATCCAAATAAATGAAAGTGAATATTAAAAAATGAGATGGTCAGTGCGCGCGCTTTGTCCCCAGAGAGAGAGAGAGAGAGAGAGAGAGAGAGAGAGAGAGAGAGAGAGAGAGAGAGAGAGAGAGGAGAGCGCAGCAGGTCGAGCAACACTTTTGACGTCAGGAGTGATCACTGCTGCCTCTCTCTCTCTCTCTCTCTCTCTCTCTCTCTCCCTCTCTCTGTGTATCATCCGGGTCTTCTTCTCCTTTTGTGCGCTTTTCCCGTCCGTTTGGCGCAGACGTGCGGCGGCTCGGAGCCTGAAGAACAGAAGACCCTCCACAGATGCGGTCCCTTGAGTAGGAGCTGCAGGAGCTGCGTCTCCCCCGCTGCTCCTCTCTGTGAGTTTCCTGGAGGATGTTCGCGCTCAGGATCAACAAGTCTCTCCTGCTCTGCGCGCTGTAACTGTGGATGGCTGCGGGATGGAGATAGCCTTGGTGAGCTTTGAGAACGGCGGCGCAAAAGGGAGCGGTGGAGGAGGAGGAGGTGGAGGCAACATTGCCGAGGAGAGCTGCCGGAACGCGCTGGATGTCCCTCAGCCGGGCTTCGTTCAAGGCGGGCGGGGAGAGGACTACAGCAAGGAGCTGAACACCCGGGGCGGCCCGCAGCCGCCGCACAGCCCCTGGAAGATCAATGACATGAACAACACTCTGAGCTGCAGCGAGAACGCCATGGATGCGCTTTTACGCGCGGACCACAGTCCCCACCTGTTCGACGAGGACATGCTGGACATGGACATGGATACGGAGAGCAACGAGAGGGTGCTCATCAACATCGCGGGTCTGAGGTACGAGACCCAGCTGGGTACCCTCAACCAGTTCCCTGACACTTTATTGGGAGACCCCGCTAAGAGGATCAAGTACTTCGACCCGCTCCGGAACGAGTACTTCTTCGACCGGAACCGGCCGAGCTTCGACGGGATACTGTATTTTTATCAGTCCGGAGGAAAGATCCGGAGACCCGTCAACGTGTCCATAGACGTGTTTGCGGACGAGATCCGGTTCTACCAGCTGGGGGAGGAGGCCATGGACCGGTTCCGCGAGGATGAGGGCTTCATTAAAGAGGAGGAGAAGCCGCTGCCGCAGAACGAGTTCCAGAAGCAGGTCTGGCTCATCTTCGAGTACCCGGAGAGTTCCAGCCCGGCCCGTGGCATCGCCATCGTGTCCGTGATCGTCATCACCATATCCATCATCACCTTCTGCCTGGAAACGCTGCCGGAATTCAGGGATGAGAGGGAGCTGGCGGTCACCAGCCGTCTGGACAACAGCACGGCGCCCCGGCCGTCGCTCACCTTCACCGACCCCTTCTTCATCATCGAGACCACGTGCGTCATCTGGTTCACCTTCGAGCTCATCGTGCGCTTTTTTGCGTGCCCCAGCAAGTCCGAGTTCTCCAAGACCATCATGAACATCATCGACATCATGTCCATCATGCCTTACTTCATCACCGTGGGCACTGAGCTGGCGGAGCAGCAGGGCCAGGAGCACCAGAACGGTCAGCAGGCCATGTCTCTAGCCATCCTGAGGGTCATCCGCTTGGTCCGGGTCTTCCGCATCTTCAAGCTGTCCCGACACTCCAAAGGGCTGCAGATCCTGGGCCAGACTCTGAAGGCCAGCATGCGCGAGCTTGGCCTGCTCATCTTCTTCCTCTTCATCGGGGTCATCCTCTTCTCCAGCGCTGTGTACTTCGCCGAAGCTGACGAGCCGGAGTCCCACTTCTCCAGCATCCCCGACGCCTTCTGGTGGGCGGTAGTCACCATGACAACTGTGGGTTATGGTGACATGAGGCCGGTGACAGTCGGGGGGAAGATCGTGGGCTCTCTGTGCGCCATCGCCGGAGTGCTGACCATCGCGCTGCCGGTGCCCGTCATCGTGTCCAACTTCAACTACTTCTACCACCGGGAGACGGACCAGGATCAGTCCTCCCTGAAGGACGAGCCCAACAGCGGCAGAGAGAGCCCCGAGCTTAAGCGCAAAGGCAGCAAAGCGTCCGTGAAGTCTCAGGATGTGGAGAACAACGAGGCGGGCGCTTCGGTGGAGAAAACGAACATCAAAGCAAACAGCAGCGTGGACTTCAAGAGATCCCTTTACGCGTTCTGTCTGGACACGCGGGAGACGGACCTGTAGCCGTGCACGAGCACACCTGGGCTTAAAGCAGATACAGTCGTGTAGAATAAACCCCATTAATGGGCTCTTAAGTCTTTGCACATTGCAGTTGGAGGATCAACACATTGCAATCCTGAAAAGTTTTAAGAGGGTTGGTTTATAAAAAGCACACTTTAATCCCCATCATCTGGTAAGCACGACAGTTAAAAGTGCGGAGTTATGAACGAGCTGCAGCGCATGTGATGCAACACAGAGGCCCTTTAATAAAGCAGGGACACCTGCAGAGCATCAAATCTAACTCATGGATGAATTAGAGGGAAGTGGGACATCAGATGCTGCAGATAATCAGGGACAAGCACGACTCGGAATAATTACTTGACACAGTGAGAGGATTACCGGGACCAACCAGACTGTGTATATAATGCAGGACGCAGACCACATTCAGTAGTGCAACAACAACAACAACAACAACAACAACAAATAATAATAATAATAATAATAATAATAATAATAATAATAATAATAATAACAATAATAATAATAATTTCCCAACTGTGATGTTTATACTGGCAGCAGACGTGTAAATATTCCCCACAGGCTGCTCTTATTGTAGAAAAACAAAAGTATATTTTTGAGATGCAGACACCTGTTTTCCTTCACTCAGGTTCTGTTTAAATCAGAGAGGGTTTGGGGGGGACCTCAGCCTTGAACTTTTAAATAAAGAACATTTGGGATTTTTTTTTAAACTGAGGGAACAACAGCCAAGAAAAGAGGACAGAGCAGAAACCGTCTGGAGAGATCGAGCATCAGCGATACCAGGTGAGAACATGTGAGCACATTTTAAGAGTTTTTATGTAATGACATGCTCAGTAGTGTGCACGTGAGGCACAGTCATGTCGCCGGGAGCTGTCCTTTCAGCACCACGCTCCTCGGTATGGAGTCCGATTGATGCCAAATTTCAAGTTACAAAAATTCAATTATATCTTAAATTTAAATTAAATTTTATTTTTGTCTATTAAAAACAAAGCATACAAACTTCTACTCTATATTATTTAAATATACACGAATTTTGGTTATATTCATATTGCATCCGACTTATGCTCGGATGCAATATGAATATAGTCTTTAATATAGTCAACAAAGTCATAGTCACCTGAGTGACACTTTAGATTATATACTATACTGCACTTGACAACAGTGGGGGGGAAATGTCCCTTTTAACAGGAAGAGATATGTGTCAGAAACAGGATTAGAGCTTTTTGTTGCCACCTTCAGGCAGCAAGAGAAATTACACAAATACTTTTGAGACAGGGCAAGTGTGGCCCTGCTGATCCTATAAAGAGCTCTGCAGACCAATGTGTACATGTTGTTGTGCTGTACTGTCAACAGGGGGCAGTAGTTTGTTGTTGGTTATGTTGTTTAGCTCCACCCACAGAGAAAACAGAAGTGAAAGTAGAGAAAGAATTTCTTTATGATGGCGTGAAAAGAAATTAATCAGCCTGTCTGAGCTTTTTTTTGGATCTTTCATTATTTTTCGTATTTGTGGTGAATTTTCATTTCAAGTCCTCTCTTATCCATGCGCACGTTTCAACCAATCAGCATACTAACCACACACCAGGATACTCGCTGTGGATTTTATTTAATTTCATTTCATACTTTTTGGGAGGAATCCCCCTTCTGACCTGTTCCTACAGGAGTGTCTTTATTTAACATCTGTCCAAGAATGAGTCCGAGTTTAGGATCATGTTTCATAACACAGCTAAATTATTTCAAGTGTCCTAAGAAAATGATTGATTATTCAGGCAAACATGATAATTACATCATTACTCTAAATATTTTTTGAATCCCAGCATGTTTTTTCCCCAACATACTCAGCTAAAAATACAGCTAATAATATTCTGCAGTGAACATGGAAGTCTTCATCATCATGCTAAAGCTAAGAGTCTGGAAACATTACTAAAATGATTGCAGCTTTCACACAGGTTACATGTGGCTTGGTGCCTTCAGAGCTTAGCTCAGTATCAGAGCCGTCTCTGTACCCATACTGTTATCACAGCATTACAAACTAAGCTGCAAATATGGAGGAGAAGTGACGTGACGACCATCCATAACGTCGAAGCTGAAACCTTTCACCATGTATGCTTGTATGACTCGAGTATTTTAAGCACTGTGATCGTAAACTGGTGGCTTTTCTCCAGTATTTCTAAATCCAGCAAGCTTTAAAGTGGCAGCGTCTTTAACAATCACACATCTTCTAATTAACCTTAAAGTCTGGACATCTGTTTGATGAATCACTTTCACAATATCTCCTGGAGGGCTGCGAACTCTAACTAACCCACTGGTGACTGAAGTCGCTAATCCTCACCTCGCAGGCTTCGTTAGGTCTCAGGCTATGGAGTACAAAGCCTGTGACATGTAACCTCTGATGTGTTAAAAACAGAAGACTTATGCTGGGAAAACAAAACGCTGCCTTTGACCTGCTGGAAGGACAAGTTGGAGCTGTTTCAGAGCAGATTAGTGTGAGAGTTACCGCAGAGGAGGGATGTCTTTGTGAAGATATGGGGCAGACTGAACACGGTAACTAAAATCATGACTTTTTTGGACAACTTAACTGTTGAGCCAGTGTCCAGGTAGATTTAAAATTAAAATGACTCCAACAGTTTGTCAGACTTACAGCTTCCAAATGATGAAAAGACACATCACTGTCTTCATGTACTAAGACCGGTATTTAAAGATGAATATTAATATTGAATATTTAAAGATGAAGGCAAACATTAAACGGAAAGCACTTTCACTTGTTTCATTCATGCTCTGCCTTCCTGTCGTTCAGTTGGACTCAAGCTCCCACCTCCCTCAGTGGAAGGTGGGGATTTGTTATCTTTTATTTTTAGTTTGGGTAAAAGTGGCAGTGCACAGATGGAGTCTGCAGGCGAGAAGCCATCAGCTGTCACTTTGGGTATTATCTCTGAAGCAGCTGAGAGCTTCCTGCACATTTTTCCTGGGAAACCGGGGAGCGCTGGAGGTTCGATGGGGGCATCTTAATGCACCAAACAAGTTCACTTTAGATATTTATAGAGGTTTTTATCAAAATTAGGAGAGACTGCACATCACAAAATCTGCATCCCTAATTATAAAGCAGCTTCCTCCTTTGGCCTGATCCTGTCCAGCAAACAAAAACAGCACACAAGGAAACCACCACATCGTTTAGTTTGAAGGAGAATATTGTCTGAATCGGTCAGTTATATTCAGCTTGTCTGAAGTCGGGTAGCAGCAGCAGGCTAAACAGGATATTTCAGATGTCGCATTCCCCAGCAACACCTTCCAGTTTCTCCTTTGGGATCCCGAGGTGTTCTCAGACCAGAGGAGTTAAATATAATCTCTCCTGAGAGTTTTGGGTCTACCCCGGGGTCTCCTCCCAGCTGGGAGAGCACAGAAAGGCTCTTCATAACGTCTGAACCACCTCAGCTGCTTCCATCACAAAGAAGCAACACTACGAGATCCGTGTGGATGTCCTAAAGCACATTCAACTGAAAGAACTACTGGCTGTTCATGCATCAGTTTGTGGCTGATGGATGCTTACATAATACTCTATTACATTTCCCACACAGCCTTTAGTTTAGTCAGCAATATCTTGCCTTCTATTAGTAGTTGCGTCTGTTACCTCAAATATCGAGAGCAGTTTAAATCCAAAGCTCCTCATTTCTGTAGCTGACCACTGAACATTCGAGTTCAATTTCACAGTCTGCTCCAGCCCATTCTCACTCCCGACGCGGAATATACTGATGATTTGTCACGCCCCGAGGCGTTCCATGGGAACGCGAAAGGTGATGGTTTGTGTTCTTATGCTGCGTGCTGGATTGTGCAAACAGAATGATGCTCCTGCGATAACACATGTTCCAGCCCTGTATTCCAGCCCTCACCCTAACATTATCGCTAACCTTAACCATAACTGTTAACCACCACCTTAATCATGTTAGATAGTGTTTTCCAAAGTGATTTAAGTAAAATAAAAGTACATGTGTAGATTCATTCCAAACGGTTCTCATGTTTCCTCATTTTTCTGAACTCGTAATATAGGGACCTGTTGGGTGGCTGAAAGTGTAATATACAGACAATTTGTCACCTAGCATAAAATGTTACGCTTTGGGAGTGAAAGCATGTTGTCTGCTTATTTGATCCACATGCTGAAGAAGCAGAGTTCCAGAAAGAAGAAGCTCCTACGTGTTTAGTAAAGTCTTTCTTACAGACAAGTACATGTGAATCTGACGTAACCCAGGTTGGTTTCATTCTATCAGTCACTACCCAGAGTTCACGACTTTAAGGTAGAACTTCAATGTGAACCAAAACTGGAACTTACAGAAACCTCACAGCAGCCATGTTATTGGTCACATGATGTCATTAAAAATGCTCCAAAAGGCTCCAACAAGCACAAACACGGTCCAGAGGTCCAGTTAAAGACAGCTAGCAGTTCATGCCACCGGCATCACCATCTAACTGTCAGTCAAAGAGGCCAAGCCCCTAATAACCCAAACTTTAAGCTTTAATACAATTTTATCTTAAAACTGTTGTTATGAAAGGAGAAATTATCCACAGAGAGAAAACCATTTGTGTGTCAGGCTGTAATAATGTTTATTTCGGCTGTGAAGCTTTAACATGGGATTGGGGACTGAGGAACTCAGGAACTGCAGGTTGGTTGCTGTACATGTGAAAATAGCATTTCATTTTAAGCATATTAAGCCCCACATATTATGAATTCAATATGAGACCATATAAGGTAAACTTCAGTTCTGACAGTTCAGCTAACCAATCAGTTGCCCGAGCTTTTCAGGAGGCAATTTTATAGAGAGAATCCAGAAGTGAACTTTCTGCTTCTGGCATCAGAATAAAAAGGTACATTTTTTAAGATTCAAGCTCCACCATTGCACAATGAGCATCTAAATGAGTATTAATGGCTGCATTATCACTTTCTCCATTTCCTTTGTAATAACTTCCAATTTATGAGGCCTTATGATCACTGGCACATCATAACAACTGTCTGCCTGTGAGAGACAGCCTGAAAAGCAGCTGGAGGAGAAACCCTTCTTTACTTACTGCTTAAAACAACGCTGTCACCGTTTATACCTAATGTTGGCTGCTGATGTTGGATGAGAACATTTGACTCACAGTCATGGATTTGCAGTGAGGGTCATCCACAGCAAACATAGGAACCATTTCTTCAGAGCCGGCTTTGTACTCGATAGTCGTCATGTAGACACAGGAATTAGACAAAATCAAACTGTGGAGCTGGGGTATGTGGGGTGTTACTGTGATCTTAGAGCTGTCCGAGATCATCCTTCTGCGGGAATGAAGGACTGTGAAAGTCTGTTTGCTTTGGATAAAATTAGCCTTTAAATTTAGTGTTTCAATGTTCTTCTTGTCAACAGTGCGAGTGAATAAAGTGACCTTTCCTACTTAACAGGCTGAAAGTTCTGGCTGGTATATCTGGCACCGCCTTAGACTGGTTTTCTTCCTATTTATCAGGTAGGACCTTTTCTGTTAGGACTGACAGGTTCTCCTCTAACATTGCTGCCCTAACCTGCGGGGTTCCACAGGGTTCAGTTTTGGGTCCATTATTATTTTCTTTTTATATGTTTCCTTTAGCTGGCATTATTCAGTCTTTTAATGATCTATCTTATCCTTTCTATGCTGATGACATTCAGCTGTATATATGTCCTTTAAGCCTCATCAGCTGGATAGGCTGTCCACCCTAGTCCAGTGCTTAACTCAGGTTTCTGACTGGCTTTCTAACAATTACCTTGTTTTAAACATGAACAAGACAGAGACCATGATCATAGCTCCTTCTGATCTATATTCTAAAATCAGTCAGGTTCTTGCCCCTTTCTGTCCTTCTGCTAAGCCAAATATTCGAAATCTTGGAGTAATATTTGACTCTTCTCTGGGCCTTGACTCACACGTAAAATCTCTGTCTCCATGCATTTGTGTCATCGCGTTTAGATTATTGTAATTCCCTGTTTACCAGCTTGGATAAATCATCGCTTTCCCGCCTCCAAGCTACACAAAACGCAGCAGCCAGACTACTAACTCGCAAGCGTACTCACATTACTCCTATTTTATGTTCTTTACATTGGCTCCCAATAGATTTTAGAATTTGTTTTAAAATTATTGTTTTAACGTACAGAGCAGTACATGGCCAAGCCCCAGATTATTTATCCAAACTTCTCACAAAATACACTGCTGCTCGTTGTCTCCGCTCACAGACTAAGAGTTTGTTGGTTGCTCGCCAAACACAACTGAAGATGAAAGGGGACAGAGCCTTTCACTCTGTGGCACCAAGGCTGTGGAACAGTCTACCTCTACAACTGCGTTTGTTTGACTCTGTGGAATCCTTTAAAAAGTAGTTAAAAACTTTACTGTTTAAACAAGCCTTCGGTTGACCAACGCTTTTTACATTTTTAATTTACATTTAACCTCTTATATTGTGTATATTGTGCATCTTGCTATTTATCGTACTGTTTATTTTAATCTTTGTGTGCAGCGCTTTGTGACTACCTGTCTATGAAAAGCGCTTAATAAATAAACTTTACCTACTTACTTATTTTACACTGAATGTAAAGCTGAATTATTCTGATTATTTCCAGCTGTGTGTTTTTGACTCCACAGCAGCTTTGAATAATTAATATCAATATCTGATACTGAAGTTCTTTGATCATTTTTGGGCTAATAGAAATTAGCTTCCAAGAACTTAAAAAAATATGATTTTATCTGGAAAATACAATTCCTATAAGAAAATATTGAATCCTGTATTTCATAGCTGGTAAAACTAAAGTTAAACTTGGCTCTGCAGTAAACTGCTTCACCATCCTTCTGTAACTCGTTTTACTCATCTGCTTATCAGCAAAAACCTTCTTCACTTCTGCAAACCTACATGTTGTATACATACTGAGGGCTTTTATTGTGAAGGGTAGGAGCAGGAAGCCCTTTTCACACATGCTCAGTGTGTGTTATGGTACAGATGATGGTGACAGTAAACAGAAAAGCAGGTTGGTGGGGCTCCTGTGCTTTCCTGCTTACTGCAGGAGATACAGGAAATAAAGAGAAGCAGAAAATGTCGGCCTTAGATGTTGAATTGATTGATTGATTGATTAATTGATTGATTGATTGATTATACAGTCAACTTGTTTTCATAGCGTAAATGGATGCTGTGACTCAGTGACCTTCTTTTTCAGGCTCTGATTCAATAACAGGATAAAGAATATTTATCCAGAGGATAAAAGAATCAAGGAGATGTTCCCTGAGTCACTGATATGCAGACATTTTTTTCTACCTAATCATCTTGGCTCAACTTTCCAAACCTCATCATCCATCAGCTGCCCCCTCCTGCCTTTAATCATTTCAGGGGCTCTTCTGCTGACCTTTGTGAACGATCCAGGTCCCCTCGCTGCCTGAATCCAGTTAGATTATGTAACTTTTCTGTTTATCCATTTTTATCTCCACTCGCCATCGTTTGAGGCCTCTGTAGCCATGATGATAGTTGCCTTTTTCATGGAGAAAACGGTCATTTAGCATAATTTCTGCTGTGCGAACCTTTCACCAACCAGAAAGCTGCAGGACAAAAATCTGTCCTGCAGATCCACATGGCCTCACCTACACCGACACGCCGCCAACAGTGCAGCATCTGGACGCAGTCGACCAGAAGCCAATGCACATGCTAGCCTGCATCCTTTATTACTTTCATCTGATTTCACTGGGTAATTACAGCCTTCATCACCATCTCCTCTGTGCACTCCTGGCTGCTTGTTAAAGAAAGGCTCTGAATGATGGCTAAATATCTTTGAACACTTCTTCTAGAGGTTAATTGTTTGTTTATTTGATCGTTTTAAAGTCTGTTTATAATCAATAATAGACATGAACATTTCTGTAGCTCAAGGAAATATAAATGTCAGCCAAGCCAGATGTCCATCAACAAAATATGGCATGAAATCACAGACTGTATATAAAAGATGGCTGTAACCACCTTGCTGTTGCCCACTATTTTCTGGACTCCACCGTTTAAAGTCTTAATGTTTGAATTTTGTGCTAACATTAAGACGTGCGAAGCTGAGGCAAACGTGTCCTGGAGCTGTCACAGTAGTCTTCATATTTTGGGGGTTTTGGTAATCGTTGGTGATGGTGATGAAGGTTTTGTGCAGCACAGATTGTTAACATTTTACTCATAATGAGCTTTACTGGTCTAGTTTTCCTCCATCTGGGCCCTCTCTCTTTCTCCAAAGCCTGACAGCACTGTAGATCAGACGTCTTTTAATAATTTGGCTCTAGGCTAATAAACACCTTCAATACTATACTGCTTTAGAGCTGCTGGATATTGAACGTTTCATGCTTTTATAGAAGTTGGACGGTATTTTCTGAAACTAACACATCTTTATGGCTCACTTTGTTCAAAGACAGAATAACAGGATTTGTCAGATTGGTGTAATATGCTTTGAGACACTAATTTGACTGTAAATAGTAGAAAAGTAGAAAGTACTCAAAGCTCTTCAGATAATGTTTTTAGTACCTGTTCTTAAGCTTTCAGTGGTATGATGTAACTTTCATCAGCCAGCATGAAATATACATATTTGCCTGAACACTGAAAATCTCTCTCTGTCTCTGCTTTAAAGGCTGAGACCTCATGCAGACGTGGGTCAGCTTCTCACACTGATGTGGCACTGATGACATCCTTCACTGCAAACAGGGGTGAACCAACAAGTGTCATCAGTTTTAACAGTGTGTGAGGGAGATAGATGTGCGAATTGGCACAGGCTCCTAGTAAATTAGGATTAGGGCCACTTCTGTTTTTTCAGTTGGTTTACATGAATACATTTTATTCAGAGGCAGCCCAAGTACAGGGAGTGCAGAATTATTAGGCAAGTTGTATTTTTGAGGAGTAATTTTAATATTGAACAACAACCATGTTCTCAATGAACCCAAAAAACTCATTAATATCAAACCTGAATGTTTTTGGAAGTAG
This sequence comes from Rhamphochromis longiceps, assembly GCF_057381845.1. NCBI lineage: Eukaryota > Metazoa > Chordata > Actinopteri > Cichliformes > Cichlidae > Rhamphochromis > Rhamphochromis longiceps. The sequence goes on along the minus strand of NC_140573.1, from coordinate 19,105,243 downwards.
TTTTTAGTTTTAGCTATTTTAGGGGGATATCTGTGTGTGCAGGTGACTATTACTGTGCATAATTATTAGGTAACTTAACAAAAAACAAATATATACCCATTTCAATTATTTATTTTTACCAGTGAAACCAATATAACATCTCCACATTCACAAATATACATTTCTGACATTCAAAAACAAAACAAAAACAAATCAGCGACCAATATAGCCACCTTTCTTTGCAAGGACACTCAAAAGCCTGCCATCCATGGATTCTGTCAGTGTTTTGATCTGTTCACCATCAACATTGCGTGCAGCAGCAACCACAGCCTCCCAGACACTGTTCAGAGAGGTGTACTGTTTTCCCTCCTTGTAAATCTCACATTTGATGATGGACCACAGGTTCTCAATGGGGTTCAGATCAGGTGAACAAGGTGGCCATGTCATTAGTTTTTCTTCTTTTATACCCTTTCTTGCCAGCCACGCTGTGGAGTACTTGGACGCGTGTGATGGAGCATTGTCCTGCATGAAAATCATGTTTTTCTTGAAGGATGCAGACTTCTTCCTGTACCACTGCTTGAAGAAGGTGTCTTCCAGAAACTGGCAGTAGGACTGGGAGTTGAGCTTGACTCCATCCTCAACCCGAAAAGGCCCCACAAGCTCATCTTTGATGATACCAGCCCAAACCAGTACTCCACCTCCACCTTGCTGGCGTCTGAGTCGGACTGGAGCTCTCTGCCCTTTACCAATCCAGCCACGGTCCCATCCATCTGGCCCATCAAGACTCACTCTCATTTCATCAGTCCATAAAACCTTAGAAAAACCAGTCTTGAGATATTTCTTGGCCCAGTCTTGACGTTTCAGCTTGTGTGTCTTGTTCAGTGGTGGTCGTCTTTCAGCCTTTCTTACCTTGGCCATGTCTCTGAGTATTGCACACCTTGTGCTTTTGGGCACTCCAGTGATGTTGCAGCTCTGAAATATGGCCAAACTGGTGGCAAGTGGCATCTTGGCAGCTGCACGCTTGACTTTTCTCAGTTCATGGGCAGTTATTTTGCGCCTTGGTTTTTCCACACGCTTCGTGCGACCCTGTTGACTATTTTGAATGAAACGCTTGATTGTTCGATGATCACGCTTCAGAAGCTTTGCAATTTTGAGACTGCTGCATCCCTCTGCAAGATATCTCACTATTTTTGACTTTTCTGAGCCTGTCAAGTCCTTCTTTTGACCCATTTTGCCAAAGGAAAGGATGTTGCCTAATAATTATGCACACCTGATATAGGGTGTTGATGTCATTAGACCACACCCCTTCTCATTACAGAGATGCACATCACCTAATATGCTTAATTGGTAGTAGGCTTTCGAGCCTATACAGGTTGGAGTAAGACAACATGCATGAAGAGGATGATGTGGACAAAATACTCATTTGCCTAATAATTCTGCACTCCCTGTAGTATCGCTCCCCAACTTGTGGGCCAGATCTGGACCTGAGTTATGAACGCTGGCCCAGGTGAGATCCAGTTCTGGTTTATCTGATTGTTCTGAGTTGGGGTGGGCCTGATGACCTTAAAGCTGTTGTTGAAACTCAGTTTATATGTCACAGAAAAACCTTTTATGAAAATGGAATAAAAGAGAAATAGATGCCAAACTCCACTTTAATATCAATATCAATATCCATCATCAATTCATCAATGATTTCAACAAAGGTCAGCCTAATACTTCTACATCCACTGATATTTAAATAAAGGTGTGAATAAACAATATTAAATTGTTTTTCATAGAGAAAGACAAAATTGACACTATTTAAAGGGACCAGACTTGACAGACATAAAAATATATTTAATATATTTAAAGGAAGTAAAACACAGTTAAAATGGACAAAATCTCAATCTACTGATTCTCAGGTGGTCACAAACTTCTGATCTACATTCCCATCTTTCCTGTGCTGTTTGCTGTTATTGGGCTAAACTGCTCTGCTGGATGCATCAATTAGCCAGATATAACCGTAGCACCGGGACACCGTCCAAGCGTCATAAACTCTGGCAGCACCGCTGTCGTCCTGTAATCTGGTGAACTGGCGGCCGATCTCCCAATTAGGGGAAGCCGTCTGCTGCTGGCAGCTGAATAAACAGTGTCGAGGAGGGGGCTTAGTGTCATCCACAGATCCATGAAAACATCCCTGAAAATCTGATACGGGCTTCAGTTTCCTGCTGGATAGTTTCAATGAAAAGTAATCTGTGCTTTTTGCCGTGAAGTCCTCGATGTTAGGCATTACTGAACCAAATCCATTACTATATAGTGAGAAACGCATTAACAGATTTATTCTGGGCAAATCTAGCAGATAAAAAATGCTTTTCTAGTCATGAGAACAGTAGATACTGTAGTGAATCACCATAATTAACCATAATGAGCATTCCCATTTTCACATTTGTTTATTTTATGGATGTTTTCCTACAGTCATTTCGAGCTTGTCCTGTTGATTTTATTTTGAAATTATGCTTTAATGCTTTAATTGTGAAAGAAACCATACGGGAACCTTATGGTAAATCTTTTCTGCGTCCTGCTCCTTTGTGACCTGACCATCATCACCAGGACAGAGCTCACTGAGCTCAGAGGTCAGGTGAGCTCTCTCCTGAGATTATGTGGGACCTATCCTGCTTCTCCTTACTTCCTGTCATATATTCAGCCTCCAATAATGAGCTCAGTGCAGAGATAGTAAAACCTGTGAACAAAAGTTCATGCTGCAGAGCGCTCTGAATACTCAGTTTCGCACAGCTTTTTCTACTCTTTGCTCTGAATTATGTCACAGAGACAGGTTATCCATATCATGATCATCTCAGGCACAGAAGCCCCACCCACCTGCAGTCCAAACCTGTTTACAAGTGCAGCCAATAAGAAGAAAGTCAAGGAAGAGGAGCTATAGCAGCTTGTTTCGGACAGTGTGAGAGAAGGATTTTTATGAACACTGAATATGCAAAGCTGCTGTAATAATGTCCAGGAATAAAAGCATGGAGAGCGGTATCTGTGTTTGTCCATCGTGACTTTTTATTTATATTTTTATGTGATCATATTGGGTGGACAATTGAAAATCGGATGGAAAGTGTCTTATATAATACATGTACTGCAGCCTTATTTACTATGAACAGATATTCTTCTTGAAGGATTTTGTTGGCACAGAAAATTAGACACGTGGATTCAGATGTCTGGATGTGAGGAAGCAGCCGTCACTGCACTCTTTTTTCTTCCATCTTTTGTCTGACCTTGAACATTTTCCCAGTATTTGAGCCTGAAGTTTAAGCTGTGCCCTCAAAAACTTGGAGGAGATTAAAAAAACTTTGCATGCCGGCAAAAATACCCATCCGCAGCTGTCAGATTGACTGACATCTCATTTCACTGAGAGCCGAGAGATGCTAAAAAGACACCCCTGACTAATCTGAGCCACTGTCCCACAAATTCAGATAACACACATACTGTGTGCAGTATTTACATTATCCTGTTTCTATTTTTAATAAATGTACGAAATCCGCGGGCGTCTAAGACTTTGCATGACAGAAAAGCAACACAGGAAGTATTAGTGGGGCTGTAGCAGCACATCTAATTACAGCGCTCTGTGATTAGCACAATTACAACACGACCATCAGAAGCAAATATGTGACCATGAGGCTCAGCTGTGGACACATTACTGAAGCTTTTGGCACTAAAACTAACAGCAAAAGGCAGGAAGGCTGCGGAGCCTGCTCTGAATCGGCTGAGGTGATTAGATGAGCTCTGCAGCCCCCCAACAGGACTCTGATCCCCTCTGCTCTGCTGTGCACAGGCCAGGAAAACGCTGGGAGCAGGAGAGACAATGCAATGAGGAAGTTACATAACATGTACACTCATATAAATATATTTCACACACACACACACACACACACACACACACACACACACACACACACACACACACACACACACACACACACACACACACACACACACACACACACACACACACTCAGTGCTCAGCTGCAACCTCGGCCACTGCCTGAAAAAAGTGTGAGAGCAGTGAGAGAGCAAAGATGGGGTTGAGCTCATCCTTCGAGTGAAGGCGATGACTCTGGAGGAAAAGAGTCATTTCTATGGCCTCTGTGTTTTCAGAGCCTTTGGATCTTCATTCAGGTTTGACCTTTAACCTCTGTGTGGGGACAGGAAGCTTCCTTTAAATCAGAACACCTGTAAGAGCTATAGGCGAAGACCTTGCAGAACAGACTGAGAAAACAAACTACTTCACTCACTGTAACACTTTGTTCACTCTGTAGTTTACAATTTGCCAGTGACCGCTCAACGCTCTCTAAAATGCACAGAAAATGAGAGAGGAGATCTGTAGTCATTCAGACAAATCCGTCACAGCTTGCAGTGGGAGTCAAACTAATTGAGTTTCAGTTTTTAACAGAGCTTAAATGTGCTTTTCAGCCCTGAAACTTTTATTTGGATATTGGCTGTATGTAAGTTATGAAGGAAAAATATTAAACAGAACCAACACCTGGAGGCTGTGTGACTGAAAACATCAATAGGAGGGGGAAACTGCATGGCTTCTGACTGACTCTGAGGGAGTCTGTTTGAATTTAAGTGAGTGCCATTTCTAAAGATTAGTGTGACTGATTAGTCAGGGAGTGAAAAAAAATGTTTCCTGCATTGATAAGAATCACGAGAATCCACTTTTCCCCGTCAACTTCCCAGGGTAGATGAGTTGTTGTCCACCTGTTCACATTTGTGACCCCAGCACAGTCTGAACATGTGATGGGGACACAAACTGGTCACCACATATCATGAAATACTTCCACGTTGCACCACGATTACGTACTGTTTACTTTAGTCTGAATCATGTCGTGCTGTATGATTCCTGATTGGACGGACTCGTGGTGTGATTAAAAAACTGCATCACTGATGAATCCATCTTTGAGGGGCAGAAATGTGTTTTTTTTTTTAATACAGTTCAGCTGAGTGCAGAAATCTGCTCTCTTCCTCACATTTCAGCTGCTTTGTCCATTACTTCTTCTGCTGACAGTAATCTCTGTGCTGTGTGGAGGATTTATTAAGCCTCTCGTTGCATAAGAACCAAGCTCCTGTATGGAAGAGCAGTCGTAGGCAGAGGAGCACAGGTGTCCACGGGCAGACTTTAAATTCACCTGCCAATGAAGCTACTCAGTCACCTGTGACTCAGATTGATGAGCAAATATGCGTGCTTCTGGCTGAAAGTTATCTTAATGTTATGTAAACGTTAAACAAGAACAAAAGCTCTGCAGCATCTCAGGTATGACCAGGAGCCCAGTTCGATGATAAACAGTTGCTGCAGCTGAGGTTAATGCTTTGTGTTAGAGCTGAACAGTGAGCTGTGGTATATTTGAAGTCCTCACAGACGTTTAAGACAAGCTAAAGATGAAGCTTTGAAATGAGTTAACACACTGAACATCATCAACATGCCAGCTGAGGCTGAGCTGTCAGTCAGAGCTGGAGTGATAGCTGAAGGTGAATCCTGTCAGCTTCAAATGAAACTGAAAGCTGTTAAAGTTGAGTGGATATGACAAAATATAGAAGTTGACGCACTTAAAGACGCTGTAGTGTCACTTTAATGTGAACTACTAAAGTAATTTTATTAAAGCAGTAACATTTTTTGAAGCTGAAGACATTAAATCATTCAAAGTGCTTGAGGAGCAGCCGTGGAGTGTCAGTGCACAGGTGAGCCGTGAAGTTTGAAACAGTCGTCAGCGGTGGCACTGCTCCCTCATTGATTACATTTGTAGACGTGTTTATTCTCACTCTCCTGACTCACTGCCTCTTGAGCATCATTGCTGAGTGTGAAGCAATCATCAGGATGATCTCAAGATAAGAACTAATCCAAATAATCTGGACCCAGATGTCCTTCTGGAGCTACGCTCATGCACGAGAGTCTCCGGCTCACAGTTCAGTTCAGTTTAGGAAACAAATGTTTCAGAGATGATGACGTGTTTGGTTTATTGTGGACTCCCTCAGTGATCACTGACAAGTCCTGCAGCAGTCACTGCTGTGAGGGACTGAAGTCTTTATGATTATGCTGCACACTGAAAAAAGGTTGGCATTCATATGCTATTCAATAGCTGGGCCCACATCCTCATTTTAGGTTTGGTAGCATTTTTAGTAGATAAAGGCGAATGGCTTAATCAAGAAATGAGCTGCGGTTTGGGGAAGGCCTCGATGAGGACTGCCCAGATCTGTGATTGGACACCCCTCCCTCATTGCATTTACCTGGGTCTTTGTTGGTTGTCGGCCTGCTTGCGGTTTTGCATTTGCCGTCTTTGGTCGTTTCTTGAGTTTGTGTTGTCGTCTTCGCACCTCAGAAGTAAAGCTCACCTTTTGTTCATCATGTCTGCCTCCTGCTTTGTGTGTCTCCACTTGGATCCTAATAGGCTTTGCATTACTAAACCAGTAGCATATTGTCTGAGAGCACCGCACTGCTGCAGAGTGGATGCACACCTGCAATTACGTAAAAAAGATGGATCGGATGCCGGCGTGGAGTTGACACAGGTTATTTTAAACCTGGGCTGTACCGGGTCATTAACTGGAGCCGTGAGCGTAGCAGAGAGTTCATGAGTAAATAGAAAATGATTGCCTCATTGGCGTGTGATAATTAAAGGTTTTCAGCTGAGCTGCTCAGCTGGCTCGAGGTCTGTGACATGGAAATGTAAGACTCAGATGAGCTTATGCAACCTAATTGTTTAGCCCTGGAGAAGAGCAGTTAACTTTAAAATGGAAAGCATTGTGAGGGCTCAAATTAATCAAATATATGTAAACTCTGCTGAGAATGCTAATTAATCCCTCTCGGTGTCTCCGCCTTGCGTGCCAGCACCTTCCTGGATAAACTCTGATCATCAGACAAGCCGGGGGGGGGGGAGGTTGCCTCGTAATTTCACTTCACGATAGCGTCACCTCCCTGACAAACAGTCTCTGAGAGTAATTAACATATGAAATGCAAATAAACAGGTTTCCAGTGGTGCTCAGAGGGACGTGGAAGCAGAACTTTCGGAGGGGAAGTTTGATCTGTTGAACAGAGTCAGTCTCTGTGAGGCCGGCTGCACTTAAAGGTTCCTGCTGTAACCTGTTGATGGGACAGGAGGACAAAGATGCCATTTATGTCTTTTATTTATAACAACTGCATGAGAACCTAATAGAGTATCAAAGAGAAGTTCTCCTCTGGCCTACTCACATCAGCTCATGCATATTTTCAGTATATTTAATGAGGCCGTGAAGGCCCACAAACAGCACGCTGTTTTCCAGTCTTTCGATCTCTCATTACTTCATAAGTGCAGCAGAGCAGAGCTCCATATGAAACTTTCAGGGCTGACAAATTGGTTTAAGCTCTGATATAAACTGCAACAGGATCAGTTTTACACCCACTGCAGGCATCACAGACCAAAGAAAAAAATCTGGTTTTAGTTCTCTGAGCGACAGTGAACATCAGTGCGATGGATCGATCAGAATCTGAATAAACTGTCATAGAGGAGCAGAAACCAAAGTGCATTCTGGGTAAACTTTCAGGCTCATCGCAGCAGGTGGGATAGGTGTCTGCTCAGAACAGGTTAGAGCAGAGAAGAGAAACCAGGATTGTCTTTATCGAGCTGTAAAAATAATAAGTAGGAAACCTTTGAAGCCAAAAACCTTTCCGGTGAGAGAAAGCATGAAGTTCACATCTGACTCAGATCTGTAATGGTGCATATACCAAACTTATTTTTGGTCTTAATTAACTTTCCATTAACCAAACTGTTTGAGCACAGTATGAAAACTTTTTATAATCTTTCTCTTTGTGTTTTTTATTCCTCTACTGTTTCCTTTATTGATGGCAGATATTCTCAAATGTTACGATGTCATTAGTTATGATTTTCAATCGTTTTCTGCAAATAGAATAATTTGTTTTAAGGCTTCTGCAGCATGAAACTATGTTTCAGCTGTGCAGTTATTCTTACTTCATGTTTCAGCACATTTATGAAGTTGATTCTTAAAGCAAAAGTTTAGATTTTGGGCTCATTCTGTTTGCATGTCTTATATTGGCTTTGCTTCCAGAACATAAACGTATCCTGCCTCGATGCACCTGCCATCCTTTTGACATTTGCCAGATTTTACATAATGTAGTCATACAGCATTAGTTTATATTTGAAGGCAATTAAGCAATTTTAAAACATAGCTTTATAAATAAAATGGACAAAGGTGAAAATGTAAATATAAAACCTAATAGTCTAAATGCTCAGGTGCAACAAATGTGGACACCATCGGTGATAAAACGAGCCATCAAATATCACAGAGGGTCAAAGTGACAGGTGTAAAAAAATCCATCCAAACCTTTTAACTGCAGATTATTTTTGGTTTGTGATTCGTTTCAGCAGTTTGACAGTTGTTCCTCTGCAAGCTGGGAGAGAAAGATCAAATATGCAGAAAACAAGCAAACAAAGAGGCATCAGTCCAGCGTTATCTAACCAGACTGACTTAATGCAACGTTTCCAGATGAGCGGCTTCTGCCATCACTTCTGCATCATCTGCTCTGAGTGCAGCGCCATAACTGTCTGCCACAGGGCTCTGTGGCACCTACACTGCTGCTCAAAGTGATGATGAGGATGGTGCTCACAGCCAATCAGATATCCAACCTACAGAAGCCACGGTTTCATAAAGGCCTACCTTATTTTCCCAGTGGCAATGCTGTCTTTGGAAGCAGAGGCTAGTGATGTGTCTAATGCAGTTACATAAGCGCACAACACCTACATTTACAAAATGTCAGATGCCTTCATGATGCTGTTTCGAGCTGCTTAACTTTTAACCCTCGGCTGTTTTTCTCTTATTTCATTTAGCGAGGGTTGAAATACTGGAGCTATTTTGGGTTTTATCATATAACACTGTTACGTTTTTCTCTGTAGACCAAGAAATTACAATTTGGAAAATTTCTACTTGTGGTATTTTGTCATGCCTTTGTAACCCTTTGGCACTTCATTTATATGCTGCTTTGTGAACTTTGTGCCTCATGTTTGTGAATTGATGTGGTCAGTCTTTATCTCTTTGTGACAACTGTTTTGTGCCTTTTAATAGTTGCTTAGGTTCCCTTTTCTGATCTATATATAGATCAACCATATCTATCTATCTATCTATCTATCTATCTATCTATCTATCTATCTATCTATCTATCTATCTATATATATATATATATGTATATATATATATATATATATATATATATATATATATGTATATATATATATATATATGTGTGTGTGTGTGTATATTAGGGGTGCAACGATACACAAAATTCACGGTTCGGTTCGATACTTTGGTGTCAGGGTTCATTTATTAAAATTATAAATATATTTTAACTCAAACGTACAGTTTTTAAATTTGTTGTTGTTGCTGAAACAACAAAGGGATAAAATAATAAATCTATCTGATTGAGAAATCACTCATCTTTGGAAAAGAGAGTTTATTACAGAGAAATGGCTCTTTCCAAAATTAAAGCTATACTAAACGCTTCTTCTGGGCTATATTCTCAGCAGCATATTAAACATATCAGGTCCCCATAAGGAGAATCATGTGCTAACGGCTGTCTAAATGACTCAGGTAAAGTTTGTAGCATGCCTGCTTGTTGTTTTTGTCTGCTTCCACTTGTCTTTGCACTAGGATGATGTTAGCATAAATGTGCAGTCATATTCGTTGTGTTTCCACTAGTGCTGTCAGCGTTAATCTGAAATGACGTTAACGCCACAACACGGCAAATCTCCGTTAACGAGCTACCGCGGATCGCCCTGTGCATGGGGCTGGACGGCGTCAACACGTTAACGAGCTAACTGCGCTAACGCAGTAGTTCCCACCATTAAATGTGTTACAGGCTATAAATAAAATAGTAAGCTGCACAGAGGATCAAAGTGTTGGTCCTATCACACTAGTATAAATTCAATACCAATGCTAGTGTTGATATCGATACTATTGATATTTGGGTCAGTCCGCCCACCTCTCTTGTTTGGTGTCTCTGTAGACAGTTGTTGTTGTTGTCAGAGGCACATGAAAAACAGGCTACAACTCTAACAAAATATCCTGGCAATCAAATGACATCTCTGCATGTTTATTAGGACTCTAATTTTGGCTCCGGTTTCGGTGATAAGCTGTTATTTCCTCTCTGCTCTGTTCACACTCTAACTTATTTTATTCAGCACAAAAGAGTTTGGGAGTGACCCATCACCTTACAATATTTCATGGTTTTCATGAGTGAGCGTGTTTGTAGGAAGTGTAATGAAGCCCACGTCTTCTCCTTTACGTTCAGCAGCAGCACTTTGTTTGTTTTCTTCACTAGTGCTGAAGCGTTACTAACATTTCATAGTTTTGTTTACAGGATTTAAAGCATTATTGTGTTTTTCCAAAATCTTTCACTACAGCACTGAATTTGGGTTAATCCGCTGCTGAAAATAGTTCCAAGATAAAGGTCATCACAGTGCCCAGCTGTGTGAGGACATTTCTGAGCCTCATTCCTCTCTACTTACTTCACTGTGTATCCATGTTGTGGGTGAAGAGGTGTCTTGGTTGCTAGTCTGCTCACGTGGACAAAGTCAGTAATTCACGTTCAGACCTGAGACCAATTTAAAACCTGGCTTTGGACTGTGGGAAGAAGCCGGAGCAGCTGATCTGATCAAAGATGTGTGTCTGCAACAGGAAGGGGTGGTCTTGGCACTAACTCGTAGACACAAAGTAAGGAAGTATTAAAAGAAAGACAAACAAGTTGCTGATTTGGATTTTGTTGATAGAAGGAAGACTTTAATCCACGAGTTAACCTAAACTCACCTACCAACCAAGCGTGTCTATACACATGTGGTCAATAAATTCTGATGCATGCATGCTGTGATATTTCATCTCTAGAGTAACAGCAAATATATACTACAGACACAAAATCAGGAGCCCACTGTTATAAATAAAGCTTTCAATAAGCTGACGCCTTCGCCACAGTTTTCGGTGCGTCACCTTCAGCCTCAGAGAATGGAGACAAGGATGTTTGTCACAGACACAAGGAAGGCCCTGAGGCCTTTTCCATCTCAGTGAAGGAGGCCCGTGGAGGCTCCGCCGTCCACCCGGATCAGCAGTTTACTGAGGACTGGATGTACAGTTGTCAAAGTGAGGCGGATCTTTTCCAGCCACAGTCTGTCCAGATCACCATCAAACATCCGAGGTCACATACGAAGGGCCTCACTTTCCTTTTCTGTGGGACATCTGCTGAATTAACATGTTTTCCTCTAACAAGACAGAATAGTTATTTCTCCCTGTGACTATAACACAGCGTCATATTTATGTGCAAAATCTAACCAATGGATGATATTAACTCAAAACAGCACTTCAGGCTTCTGCTGATTATACCAAAGATATCAGTGTGGAGCAACATAATCTAGTGCTGTAGTAATAAAATGTGATGGCATAAAGACCTGGCTCAGTGGCTCTGGGCAGAGCTGGACCCCCTTCCTGGATGAAGCAGCTATTTTTAGGGGCTCAAAGAGGGAAAATCCTGTTTCATTATCCACAGACGAGGTGGCACAACTGCGTCACGCCACTGTGTTTTTATTTTTTCTGTTTTTTCAGCTGACAGTCCACAGCAGCACGTTTGACTCCATGTGCCGCATCAGTCGTGCATGAACACACAGATTTAATTACTCAGTAATAATATTCACCATGTCTAACCCCGGATATAAATAGACACAGAGAGAGTGTGTGTGTGTTTGTAGTATCTGGGGTTGAGCTGCTGTTAGTGTCACGGCTCACCAATGGCAGGCGCAGGAGGCTGGGTCTCTCAGCAGCCAGTCACAATGGGTCTCGCTTGATTGAGTTTCATAGGCCAGCCATCTTTAACGATGCGGCTTCCAATTAACCTCGAGGCGACCCGCTGAGGACGCTGTCAAAGATGTGTGTCAGCACTGATGGAGGTTGACGAGGCGGGAGCCTCCACCTCCTTCTCTAATCCCTCCAGCAGCTGACGAAGACTCAGGCTCATCTTCCGTTTTTGATTTTTACCTCCTCTGAGCTCTCTCTGTAAACATCCTTCCTCTGACACTAACGAGGAGGACTTCACGGAAGACTACCGCTGAATACTTTCATTTGATTTTGTTTACTCTTCATTAATGACGGCTGCTGCTCGCATGTTCGCTGCTGGTCTTGGCCAGTTTCTGCTTTATCGTTTGATTACCAGGAGAATGTGAAGATAATTCAAGTTCACAGCTGTTTCTGTTCAGAGGTGCTGACATCACATGACGTTACTGTGAGCAGATGGATAAATCTGCTGATAGGAGGACACTGTGCAGTGTGAGATTCCACAATCACTACAAAAAGCCAAATCAGACTTGCTTCTTCCAGAAGTGCCCTTATCCAAGCTTATTATTACCTTATTATATTTTTAGTTTCCTGTGGAATATTTGGGGGTTGGGCCTCGTGGCAGCATGCTGGCTTTCATTAAAGGTGCATTTTGTGGTTTGATGGGCAGAAGAAATTCATGACGAGCTAAAAATGTGAAATATGAACAGATTTTAATATAATATTCATTCTGCTTTGGTCTTGTTACGAGTTCAAAATATTGGGGATGGACACCAGAGGAAAAAACCCATAATAACAACACTGGTCCGGTCGGGTTGAGTCAAACGATGATTTAATGATCACACACGTGGGAGATGGACACTGTATGCAGACAGTCTCAGATCTCGTCTCAAAAAACACATCACCATAGTTTTATGAAATCAGGGTATTAGAACGCCCCTTCATGCGTAGTGACAGGTGTAATACAATCAATGTTGACAATTTTATTTAACACAAAGAATAACATTGTCTCCTTCCCGAGGGCAGACGCTGACTGCCCCCGTCTCCTGGAACCGTCTGTACCCTGCTAAGACACAACATGGCAGCTACAAGGACTCTTTCATTTGTTAAGACCATCAGTGTGTATTGCTCTAAATCAAGTATATAATATTAAATGAATATTGCTGGATCAGCTACTTCTACTTAAAACATATTAGAACATGACTAAGCACAAAATCACCAAGAATAACATCTTATAAGTGCTGTGTAAGCGCGTGCGGCCTTCCAAGCTCAAAGCCTTTGCCCTCCATAGATCAGCCAGACTCGCGCTGGCTGTAGCTTTTAACCTTTAATTAACTTGAGCACAACTCTAAAATAAGCAACAAACTGCAATGTGTATGGAATGATCATGGTTACATCTGCAATGGAAAATCATGTTATTATTCTGGTACCTGTAAGAAAAGATCAAACTAAAGTTATAACAATCACTGTAATGCAAAGGATAATGTAAGGTCAAAAACTTCAATTTATGTTTAATGCAAAGCTGGTTATATACTTCTAATGAACTAATAATGCCATATTAAAATAATGAATGATAATGAGAAAAACATCCCCTCCTTATTTTACAGTCTTTACCATCATGATTTGTTTCTGATTTTAGTCAGCGCTAAGGCTGTTTTTATTGATTAAGGTTGCATGTATTGAAGCACAATATATATTTTTGTTTGGGCAGAAATAACTGGAAAATGTCATGGTACTGGGTCATTTTGACCCAGCGTTCTTAGTTTTCTTGTGTTTTTGTATTTTGTTCTTTATTTATTCCATGGTTCCTAGGTTGTTCTGTTAAGATGTTGCTTATTAGATTTCCCCTCGTGGCTTTACCCCCTGTGTGCCCTCTCTGTGTATCTGTGAGTCCTCGTTTCTCCTCGTGTTTTATTTCATGTTTTCCCCAGCCCGCTATGTCTGTGTTCGCTCTCGCCCTCTGATCTGCATCTCTGTGTACTTCCTGTTTTACTTTGATAGTCTCCCATCAGTGTGCGTCAGTGTTGTGTTTGCTCCTGCCGTGTCTTGTTATGATTATCAGCGTCACCTGTGTTCCCCGTGTGCTTCCACTTCCCTCGTTAATCCTCTGTGTATGTATGTCCACGTCTCCCTCAGTTCTGTGTCGTGCCGTCAATGTCTCATCCCTGAAGCTGTGTGATTTTCCCTGTGGTTCCTCAGTCATCAGTTTATCATTCCCAGTATAGTTCTGTATCAGTGTTAAGCCTGCAATAACGCAGTGATCTTGAGTTGAGTTCTGTTTCTTTGAGTTTTGCGTTTGGGTCCTCACCTGCCTGAACACAGCCCGTTTATGACAGAAAATGCATAAATTTGTCTTAAATTATGTAAAACTGCTTCACTTTACTGTATGCAGATCCCTAATGTACAACTGTATTAAGCCAAGGCAGTTTGTTCTTTCCTTTTCACTCGTTTGTACTTTCACTTTTACGTGCGGATCGAGTTTCCACATAAAAACAGGGCTCTAGAATGCGAACAATTTGCCTGCACATGGAAGTTCTCAATGATGCGACTAAAAACAAAATCCTAGGTCACACCAGTGTGACCAGCTGTTCGAGTAAAAAAAAAGAAAAAAGTCTCCGCAACTCTGAAAGTCTCCATGTGGTGAACAACAGACACACATTATGCCCATATTGTGGTCTAAACCAATCAGAGATAGTCAAGGGCAGGACCTCTTTGATTGGTCCAGATATTCCTGTAGACCTACATGTGTGTACATTTGAAAGTGCAGATGTTGTGCCAAAGTAGGTATCCCCAACAAAATTAGACATTTTCCTGATCATTATATGCCACGATAAATGCACTACCCAAGTGTCCCCTCTCCTCACAGCCTTTCAGTGGCAGGCAGCAGCAAACAGGTCATCAGAGGAGCCCGATATGATGATTAAGTTTAACGTTATCTACAATATTGCCAAAGAAGTTCTGTTCACTAAGTTCAAGTTCCAGTTAAATATCTCCTGCTGATCACTTACTCCCTTTTGTTCTTGTTAAGTGATATGTTGAATAAAAATGAAAAATCAGGACCGATCTGGTCCCTTTGGATCTGTCCAGGCCCTTGCAGAATCTGAGCGTTCATGTAAAGGAGTTCAGCAGCATGTTGGATTAAATCAGTTCATGACTCTGTTGAACACGTCTGCAGTCAGTCTCACTGCAGCTCATCTTCATCGCTCTTCTCTCTCACAGAGGACGAGGGTGTGAAGTCGTGGGCCGTGTCGACGCCGAGCATCGCCGAATGTTCCTTCATTCATCTTAGGCCGCTGAATAACCAGAGAATGAACTGGAGCAGAAAGAAATACACTTCTGCTCACTGAACAGGAACATTTTACAAACCAAATGAGAGATCATGTTCACCTGTAACTGTACTTTTTACATGAACAGTTTGAGCTTTAGCAGCTGACTCAATAGGACATTAGAAATGCCACCGTGTATTATAGCCCCATGTTTCTGACAGACAGTAAAGTACTGATAT
The DNA here is from genome assembly GCF_057381845.1 of Rhamphochromis longiceps. Classification (NCBI taxonomy): domain Eukaryota; kingdom Metazoa; phylum Chordata; class Actinopteri; order Cichliformes; family Cichlidae; genus Rhamphochromis; species Rhamphochromis longiceps. Next base: position 19,089,921 of record NC_140573.1, on the reverse strand, counting down.
CAATGACACTGATGGGATTTCAGTTCAGACAGTTTCTTGAAAAAAAAAATACAAACGAAAAAATAAAACCTTTTTTTTTTTCAATGTTTGCGCAGCACTGATTTAGTTGGTTGGGTTAGACTAGAATTTCTTAGGACCTGTTGGATGGTTTTCCATGAATCTTCATTGTGTCCAGAAGATAACTCGTATGGATCCATTCACCTTTGTTCATGAGCTTTACATCTGTGGTTTTGAAAGCACTCCTTTTATTATATCACAGATTTCTTGGACAATATCTGTGAAAAAAATTTTGGCCCCCATCTTGTTGGATATTTGGATTTTTTACATGGGAGTCTATAGGGACTGACTCACTGCTGTCTCTGCTGGACATTAGAGGAACTGCAGGTGTTGGAGCTGCGGTGTTGGCTTCACATCTCAGTCATGAAGGTTGTCACTTGAGAAGGCTCCAGTGTTTAGGCTTCAGTTTAGTGGGAGAAGGTCTTGCTAGCAGGTGTACTCATTTGTGTATGCTGAAATTGGAAGATGGAAATTTAATCACAAATGGCTTGAAAATTATGATTCACAGTATTTATTTACTTTTCATGGGTAACTATCTCAGCTGCAAGTTGGTTATAAATATTTTTTAAAGTAGCATTTAAAAGGTCTCTTATACCTGCAGACACCCTGTTTATGTATAAACGGTTCATTTTGACTATTGTCATTATAATTATGTTAGCACGCTATCATTAGGGCATTACCTAAAACAAGAGTTCAAATCTTAATCTTGTGTTTAGAATAGAATAGAATAATCCTTTAATTGTCCCACAAGGGGAAATTTGGTTGTAACAGTAGCCAGAAAGACACATATACAAACAAACAGTACACAGGACGCAGAACAGAAACATACACAATTTTCTTACATATTTACATATGGACAATGGTTACTATAAACAGAGTTCTGTAGCTATATGTGCGGCTAAGCATGTTTGAAGTGATGGAGTAATTTTGATTTGTTTTTGTGACTGAATCCATGAATAGGTTTTGCAGTGGTGCTCTTTAGCTTGCTAGTAGTAGTGTACACTTTTTGAACTTGTTGACGGGGCTCTAAGCGACTCTACTCACGTTCATACACAAGCATGAGAGATAAACCCCATGAAAGCATCTCTATGACTGCAGGGAAGTCTTCTGGTGCTTTGCAGTTTGACCCACTATCTGAGGGAGACTGAGGGCTAAAACAACCGAGAGATATTAAGAAGATAGGATTAACAGTTTACCCTGATTTTTTTTCCCAGAGATGGAGCTCCATCAGAAATACATCTATCATTGCATTCGGATGGGATTAAAATCATCTCCCTGTGAAATCGGAGTCAAAAATCCTTCTCAGGGGGGATAACTCCTGGTCCAGTCAGCTAGAAATCTCCATAAATATACAGATATCAGATCACGCATAGTCATGCATGATCATTAAAGTAATGCAGAGGTGGATATATTTTGATCAGGAGCTGCTTATCACTGATTTGAAGCCAATTGGGTTGAAACTACTTTATCTGCTTTCCTGATTCCTGTTTTTATCTTTGAAAGCAATGCTGATAAAATTTTGTAAGGATACTGTGACAGCTGCAGTCCTCTTCTCGACTGCCCGTCACCATCAGATTTCCCATGATTCCAAAGCAACAAGCGGCCAGACCATCTCTGGGTGTGAAAACACATTTGGATACAGTCAATTTATGCATTGAGCTGTGAGGTGTGTGTGTGTGTGTGTGTGTGTGTGTGTGTGTGTGTGTGTGTGTGTGTGTGTGTGTGTGTGTGTGTGTGTGTGATTTCTCTCTCTCTGTACTGAGGCTGTGCAGATCCTTTTTGGTTGCAGAAACACTTCCTGAACTAAGGTCTTCGAGTATGTTTTTTAAATGATTCTTTAATGTTTTTAATAAATATAGTTATTAGTTTTAGCTTTACTGCTTTTCCTGTTTTTTAACTCTAAATGTGAGCTTAATTTGAAGACCATAGATTTATCTTTATATTGAATATAACTTACATAGAACAACATAGATAATGATAGATTGATCGAAAGATAGATGAATCTTTAGACAAATTTGTTTGAATTTATTTTGTTATAGCAGTGGAAGAATTACAGATAATTCATCTCATTATAATACAATGTTTAGCGAATCCGATTATTCACTTACTTATAATTTATTTGCTTACTGTTGAATTTTAATAAATAATCATGAAATAATTATAAAATGCTTCCAGTTAAGTTCTCCAATAAAAGCTTAAAAGTTCTAAAAAAAAATTTGAAAATATATTTTTGAATGTTTTTTTATTATTGAAAAACAAAGTGTTTGATGTTGAAATCCAAATAAAATCCAAAATAGTTATACCATAATTAAAGGGCAGCATGTATGAAGTCACAGAAACAACAACGATATTTGACCCTTAAATAAAATTACAAAATTATAAAAATTTCACGTTTTGAAATAAAATAATATATTAAAATGAATAAAAAATGTTAAGAAATAAAAGTATTCACTTCTTTGTTTTTTCTTGCTGTTTATTTTTCAATGAAGGGCATATAATTTTTTTTGTTGTAAGTTCGAACACATAAAAACAACATTAAATGATTTTAATAATGAAATAAATGGCTACTAAATAATCTCCCAAAAAAGAAAAAAAGAGTTAAGATAAAGTAAAAAGGTTATATATGATCACATATGACTTGAGTTAAATGTTTACTAATCAGGAATAAAAAAATGTTGCAATTGAAAGTAGAAATTAAAATTTGTGAATCAATTAAATTTAAAAGAATTGTTTTATAAAAGTAATAGTAAACAAATATACATATAACAACTAAATAATGTTTTGTCATAACATAAATTAGAGATGGCACGATGCCACTTTTTTATGTCCGATACCGATATCATAAATTTGGATATCTGCCGAATCCGATACAGTGTATTTTTTAATCAATGAAACTGTTTTTTAATATCTTGCTGCATTTTGTATAACTTCATAATCAAGTTTAAAAAAACAAAACAAAACACTGAAGCTATTCTGTTATACCTGTAGGCAAAAAATACACTGCACCCAAAATATTTCATAGTTCAGCAATACTGATCAATCTAATTTACTTAAACCTACTCCATCCTCCCTATTCTGGTATTTTAAGGAGTAAATACTAAACAACCTAAGTAATAGGGTTGCCAACTCCCAGCAAAAAAAACAGGGAACCACCCCCCACCCTCCACCTTGTGATGACGTAATTAACTTTAATTTAATGCGCGTGTAAAAAAAATGCACAGAAATCAATTATTTTTCTACAATATTTGAATAGATTCAATATCTTTTTTCAACAGAATTACAGACTGCACAGATGGTACCTTCCCAAAGGAAAAAGTACTATAGCTTACTAGGGTATATTAGACTTAATTAGACTTAAAGCACTAACGGACTATAAAGCACCAACAACCGGTATGACGAACGCGGCCGTGACTTTGGCAGACGAGCTGAACACTTTCTATGCTCGCTTCGAGGCTGCAGCTAAGGTCTCCAACAATGCTAGTGTTAGCGGCGCTAACGGCTGCAGACAGGAAGATACTGCCAGCACCGGAAACGTGCTCGTCATCTCCGAGCATGAAGTAAGGAGAGCCTTCAAGAGAGTGAACACCAGGAAAGCAGCAGGACCAGACGGCATCCCAGGTCGTATCCTAAGAGACTGCGCATACCAGCTAGCTCCTGTGTTCACTGAGATATTCAACATCTCTTTATCTCAGTCGGTGATCCCCACATGCTTCAAAGAGTCCATCATTGTTCCTGTCCCGAAGAAACCCCACCCTGCTTCTCTCAATGACTATCGCCCTGTAGCCCTCACCTCAGTAGTGATGAAGTGCTTTGAACGCCTGGTCAGAGACTTCATCATTTCTTCACTACCAGACACACTGGACCCACTACAGTTCGCTTACCGTCCAAATCGTTCCACAGACGATGCCATCTCTCATCTCCTCCACACATCACTCACTCACTTGGACACTAGAAGGGGGAATTATGTTAAAATGCTCTTCATAGACTACAGCTCTGCATTTAACACCATAATTCCCTCCACACTCACCACCAAGCTGGAGCATCTGGGACTCAGCTCATCTATGTGTCAGTGGATCTCCAACTTCCTAACTGGCAGACCACAGGCAGTAAGGATGGGCGGACATGTCTCAGCCTCCACCACTCTCAGCACTGGAGCCCCCCAGGGGTGTGTTCTGAGCCCCCTGCTGTACTCTTTGTACACATATGACTGTGTGGCCACTACCAGCTCCACCACCATCATCAAGTTTGCTGACGACACCGTCGTGGTGGGCCTGATCTCTGATAACAACGAGACGGCCTACCTGAAGGAGATTAGGAATCTGGAGAACTGGTGCCAGAGGAACAACCTCCTTCTAAACGTCAGTAAGACAAAGGAGCTGATAGTGGACTTCAGCACTAAGCAGGAGAGGAACTACCAGACCCCCGTCATCAACGAGTGCCCAGTGGAGAGAGTGGACAGCTTCAAATACCTCGGAGTTCACATCACGCAGGACCTGTCATGGTCCTGTCACATCAACACCGTGGTGAAAAAGGCCCGACAGCGTCTCTACCACCTCAGACGCTTGAGAGACTTCCAACTGCCCTCCAAGGTGCTCAGGAACTTTTACTCGTGCACCATAGAGAGCATCCTGGCGGGAAACATCTTAAGCGATACGGTCTCTCAATCACACCACCACACAGTACTGACCCACACATATGGTTCTTACACACACACTGGACTTTCTGGACTTTGGTTTTGCACAACACTGGTCACTATATTCTTCATTTCCGGTTAATACTTGTACAGCTGCTGTTATTGTGTATATATTTATTTATATTTAGATTCCTTCATACATTCTTATATAGTTCTATATTGTGTATTGTGTATTTTGTTGTACAGTTATTTTATTTTCAACTTTAATTTATATATTTATCTTTATCTTATTCTTCCCAGTTAAATTTACCCTTCATTCTAATTTGTGTTGTACAGTTATTTCATTTTTAACCTTAATTTATATTTTATTCCTTCCTAGTTAAATTTACCCTTTTTAATTTTTCATATTTATTTCCTATCTTATTCATAGCCTTTTCCTTTTTTGTTCTCTTTAGGTCACGAGCAGTTGTCCAAGCATTTCACTACATATCGTACTGTGTATGACTGTGTACGTGACAAATAAAATTTGAATTTGAATTTGAATTTGAAAATTTGAATTTTAATAGTTACTATATACAGTAATGGACTTCTATACATTTTACATCGGATTAAAACTTTGGGTGTAAGATTCAGATAATTATTTATTAAAAGCTAGACAATTTAAATGAGAATAAGAAAGAAACGTATTTCTTTGTACCCTCCTTTTCCCTGTTAATGCCCTATCGGCCCCCCTGGCTAAACTTTGCTAGATCCGCCCCTGCACAGTTACCAGCCGTCAGCTACGTAGAAAAAGATCCTGCTGTAGAAAGTAATATTAAATCAATTCTAACAACAGCTTATCAAGCTTAAACGTGCTGATGATGTTCAGCCGCTGGTTTCCTCTTTCTGGTGCAAAGTGGGCCAAAACAAACAAGAGAGATGGGAGTTGGGACAGAAAAGCCGATCAGCTGATCATTGATCAGTTTCATGATTGAAGCACATTTGATTGAAGCAACAGGAGAGGGAGGGAGAGAGAAGAGGCAGTAGCTCCATATATTGGTTGTTAAGCTTAATGTGGGAATCCTTTACAAACATTGAGAGATGAACTTACACACTTGCTTTACTTCTCTCTGGGATACAGTAACTTTCTTGGAGATGAAATGCCGGTTTGGTAACGTGGCTCCAAATGCTCAACCAGACCGCCGACAGGTCTTGCACGCCACAGCCGCTCTATCACATGACGCATACTGCTCGGACGTGCTATGGTTATGAGCTGAGTTACGCCATGTCGCAAGTTTTGTGAGGTGCTTTTGTGATATTTAATGGATCAGATTACATTTTTTATTTCTCTCCAATATCCGGTACAGTAATTTAGGTCAGTATCGGACCGATACGAATACGTAATATCAGATTGGTCCATCTCTAATATAAATAAAGGACCAAATAAATACATAAATTGACCACAACAAACAACTCTAAGAAAAAAAATATAATAAAATAAAATAAAAGGGTTATGTGATAAGGTAATATGGGAAAAACAAAAACAGAAGCAACATATTGCTAGCTTCAGCTGTTTGACTTCACTGTACTTTCATTCAAATATATTCATATAAAATAGATTTTACAGTCCTGCTAATATAAAATCCATACTTTGTACATCTACTAATTAAATAGGTATTTTTATGTTTAATAACCTACAGAGAAATTTGTCATTCCTGGGCCTCCGTACATGGGCCTGTCAGATATTTTTTCAGGCGTTTTTAGTCTCTTAGCTCAGGTTTTTCACTGTGAGCTGCGGTAACTATGGCAACCATGGATAACTTCAAATTAGTGGTGGATGAAGAAGCCCTCCAGGTTAGCAGGATGTATCACAACTCCAGCCTCTTCTCTCTATGCATTACTCCTACTGAGTAACGCCAGACATACAGGACTCATGAATACACAAATACACACACACACACACACACACACACACACACACACACACACACACACACACAAATGAAACAACACATCTCAGCTTTAAATAGTCCAGAGGGCAATGAAGCTGCTGGAGCGTTAAGAGCGAGCGCCCAAATGTCATTGTTCTCATCTTAATGTAAAATTTCACATGTAGAGTTGAGCCTGTGTGAGATGGGGAGGGAAGTGGCATCAAATCATTTCCTTCATTTCATTTTAAACCTTTCCAGACATAAATCCTCAGAAACAGCAGAGCCTTAACCGACTCGAACCAATCCATGATCATTTCACTGAATTTCAAAGCAAAGCATAAACAAAACAGGACAGGCTGGGTGCCCTGACACCAAAAACCAACCAAAGAAAAACACAACCCACACTCCTCCTAACAGGAGAGAAGCAAATCCTCCAGCTCCTCCTAGTGGAGAATAGTGAGATCGACCAGAGCACCAACAAAGCCCAGATGAAAAGCCTTTTCACCATGTTTTCAAATTTTTCACAACATTTTAAAATTATTGTATTATTGTTTATTTCATTGTGAATAAAAAAGCTGCTGATTCAGAAATGTTTGGGTTTTTATCAATCATTTAACCCTTTTCTGGAACAGTTTTTATGTGATTATTACAAACAAGATGGTTTGTGGCAAAATCTAAAGACAACAATTGTACCTTTAAGCTGTCCCTCTGATGGACTCATTTATAATGTCCATCCTGCTCACTTCTCACTCTGAACATCTTCAGCTCGGCCTCCTGTCTTTGTGTGTGCATAAATTGCTCCGTTAGTCACTATTAAATACAGGATTAAATTGTTGGCACAGTTTCAGTCAGAGGTTTTAAAGCACTCGTTCATGTGAGCCAAACGCTCAGCTGCAGACTACTTTGTGATGTCATGAAGGGCAGATATTAATAATGCCTGGAGCTTTCTTTAGGTGCCTTCCCAGCTTTGACAAATGTCCAGCTAAGGTAAGCACATTTACTCAGAGCCTTCTTGATATGATGTTTTTCTTATTCCCTGGCTGCTGTGTCTGTGGGGATGGTGTTTGCCCTGTGTTGTAGCATCCTGATGACACCCAGTTTGTACCCCAGTGGATAATGAGACTCAAACCTTAAATACTGATCCGTATGCGTAGGTTTACGGTAAAAATAAACCTTTAACTTTACCCCATTAATGATTGACATTTCACAGTCTAAGAAGGCTAACCTGCTACTTTTCATATCCTGCATGGTGAATTCAATATGTTGGTCCACCAAGTTAATGTCATCAACAAATTGTGGTACAACCTGAGATTTGATTTTCACCCAGATGTCATCTGCATATCTGAACCAATGACTTAGTAGTGGTGGTCCTGTTACTTAGGTTGGGATCATCCTGCAATCTCTTACGGACTACTGACACTGCTACAGTGACTGGAACACAAGTGAAGAGAGATGTAACATTGTACAAGACCATTGTTTCATCTCCCTCCATAATGACATCTCTTACCTTGTCAACAAAGTCCAAGGTGTTCTGGACTTGGTGTTCACAGCTGCCTACCAACGAGTTGAGGATCAAAGCCAGAAACTTTGAGATGTTATAGGTGACCGAGTTGATCATACAGACAATTGGTCGTAAAGGTACACCCTGATTATGTATCTTTGGTAAACCATACAGACTTGGTGTAGCTTCCTCTGGATATAGCCTGTGGTATGTGGTCCAGTCAATAGCTTTGTCTTGTTCTAACTGCTTCAGACAACCACTCTCTTCCTGTAACTACTTCCTGGGTCTCATTTCAGGGGCTCATAAGTATTTCTCATGATAGTCTTTCTGGTTTAGCAAAACTGTGCACCTACCCGTGTGAGTGCTTTCCTCTCCTTTATGCTCATGTTGGATGCTAAGGGCTCTGCATTGCTTAAAGTGGCCTTTGATGGTCTTTGATCAGTGGTTGTCAATCAATCGTCATGACAATTTGCATATTAATAATCATGAAACTGACCTCACAGCCTAATGTTAGTCAGTGGTGCTAGTTTCAGTCATTTTGCAAATGTGGTGTTTATAAGGTTGGGGAAACCTGCAGTCAGTTTCTCCCACTGAAAATGCTACATCCAAATGAACAGAATCAACTTTTTGGCAATCATATAAAGGATTATTTTAAACTGTGAATCAAAGATGGTCACTCATAGTGGACATAAATGCGACCATCTTTGAACAGAGTCCGTGGTTTACGACACCAACTGTCTGCCATCTATAATCCAGTTTTGAGATCCCTTCCCAGACGCCTTAATGCCCACTCACATCCTGGGCCATCTGACCTCAGGAAATCACATGATAGGGGGCGGATAGGTTTCACAAAGTTGTTGTTTCTGGCTACTGTCTTTCCCCCTCCTCAGAAAACTGTTATTAAATTAAGTAAATTGTGTACCAAATTGATTTGGGGGACAAACCACGAAGTAACGCAGAGGAAATTAATGTATAAAGGAAAAGAAAATGGAGGATTAAGAGCGCCAGATCTTAGCATTATTTTGATGATTCCTTTTCTAAAAAATGTATATAGCGCATTTGCGCGAAGCACCCACTGGATCCAAGGGAAGAAATCTTTGTGGAAAAAAATGAAAGGGAGAGCCCGAATGGGAGTGCCATACTTTAAACTTGTGTTTGGGGATCTTGTGGATCAGTGGAAATTGGATGCCTTAAATCTTTTACAATTAAACTCAAAACAAATATATAATAAAATCAATCTAAAAAAAAATGAAGGTATGATACAATATAAGGCTGTGGAAAAAGAAGAAAATCAGAAAATAGTTAAAAACATATATGATAAAGTAATATCCGAGAACATGAGAGATACAGTGTGGCTTATCTCTGTCGGACGTCTCCCAGTAAGAGCTGTAGTTCTGTGGAGTTGCTTCGTTACTACTAAGAAATGCCCTATGGAGAATTGTGATGAAAACGAAACTCTTGATCATCTATTGATATCATGTTACAGGACGGTTGAAATAAGAAGGAGGATGGAAAAACTAGGTTTTAATATTGAAAATAATACAAAACCAGTAAGATATGGTTTGTTTAAAGAAAAGATGAGTGAAAATAAAAGAAGATTGTTTTGGCTGGTGATGTGCATTATAAATGTACACATATGGAAAACAAGGGCTAAAGGTGTTATAGAACAAAAAATGATAAGTAGTTTCACAGTATGTAAAAACATTGTAACGGAGCTGAGAAGAAGAAAAATGAGAGATATGAAATTAGGAAACGACTTGCCGTGGGAGCTTTTATTATTGTAAAATGTAAAATAAGATGTGAATAATTTGTGCATGGTGCTTGTATTATGTGTATTTGTAATTGTGAATTTTGATATTTAAATAAAGTGATTAAAAAAAAAAAAAAGATAGGTTTCACAATGAGCGCACCCGAAAACTTGGTTGATTGTGACCTACAGCCGTCTTCCCACCTTGGCTCGTGTGATTAGGTAGAGGATCGTTAGGGGGTCCATTGTCCCTCTTGGTGGGTTACTCCCACAGAGCTTTAATCTGGGACTCTCCACCATTTGACCCTAGAACTGAAGAAGCTTCTCGGATGAGAGGCGAAACGTCTTCAAGCAACTTAAAGAAGTCCAGACGCTTTTCCTTCCAAGCTCCTTAGACCACAGTAAACTTTGTCTCGACCCACTAACTTTTCACTGAATCCTCTTCCTGCATATTCAGAGCTGAGATCCTGAGGATTACTGGTATTTTAAAGAAACTGAGGATGAAGCTATAAGAAGCGTTCACTCTGAATGGCAGAATGTTGTTATTGTTACGTAACACATGTCTGCAAAGGACAGTGGTCTCAGAGCCTATGTGATTGAAAGGCCATCTGCTTTGGTGGGATTCACACTGTGCTGTGCCGTCTCAGCTCTGTGAGTGTGAGGTTAGTGGGATGAGATTAAACTCTCCTTTCAAATCTCAGTTTAGCCTTTTATTTAAACCTGCAGTTTCCTTTCAGAGTGTATTCGTAGTGAAGACTTCACACGCTTCGAGTTCAGGACTGATGTGTTTATTTGGCAGCTGGGTGGGGGTGGGGGGTGTTGTCAGTCGTGGTAACACCTCGTGACCCTCTTGGAGAGCATTTGTTGAGGGAAAGTGTAGGAGGAAGGTTTTCCTGCCTGCTGGATTTGGCTGCTGCATATGCTGCAGTGGATTACACTGATCCAACTTAATGCCTCAGACGTGCAATCATAACTACAGGAGCTGCTGAGGGCACAGCCGTGGACGCTCGCAGCACCATCTGCTGCCACTGCTGGTGGATTAACTTCGAGGAAGATGGTGTAAGGTGGGGGTGGAGGCACATGCAGACCCTGAGCTGTCGACCACCATGCAGAAGCCCTCTTACTCTCAGCTTCTTTCCTATCCACACAAACCCTCACACACTGGTTTATAATCTGTGGAGTAAAAAATGTGACAAAGTTCCATTTCTCCCTCCCGGTTTAAACATTCATGCACAATCAAGGACACACAGAAGATACAACACAAAGAGGAAACTAGCTCGCCACCAAGCTAACATTGTTAGCTGGCATTAGCTGAAGTTAGTTTATAGATTGCAGACTGTTAGACTTGATGGATAGCATTAAGTACCTGCTACCTGCAAATAATCATGCGCATTTAGGCGGTAACTGTAACGGAATACTCATATTTTGAATTTTAAATATATAACACTGGTACATGTATTCCGTAACACCCCAACACTGACCATGAAGCAGGTTCAAAATACCCAGGATCTATTTTCCTTATCTGGATTCACTTAAACTAACTGCTAATCTGAAATCACATGCAGGGGGTTATCAATGTGATAAAACTAACCAGTGTGTATTCATCTATGTGTGTGTGTGTGTGTGTGTGTGTGTGTGTGTGTGTGTGTGTGTGTGTGTGTGTGTGTGTGTGTGTGTGTGTGAATGTGAAAACAGTAAAAGCCCTGAAGCTGAAAGAGCTGCTGTATTAATAAAGTTTATTTGAAGCAAGAAGGAAGGTGCCAGTTACCACAGTCTGAGAGTAAAAATAAAGACAAGCAGACTGTGTGCAAATGTGATATAAAGTCCAAATACAAGCAGATGCTGTGATTTAGGATCAGATGTTGATTCTTGTAGAATAGTAAATATTGTTTGTGGCCAAAACGAAACATCGAGAATAAAGTTTCTCTCAGGATCTAAATTTCTAACTGAAGCTGTTCTGACAAAGTCTTTAAACCCCAGAAAAAAACCTTCAGACCCTCTGACTATCTGCATTCTGAGCTCTCAGGAATCTTCAGGGATGGTGACCTCATTGTGCAGGAATCTGATTGGTCAGTGATTTCCTGCCTGTTGGTCTCTGATCTGGAGAATAGCCTGCTGTGGAGCACATTGGGTCTGCAGGATCAGTTACTGTAACGCTAAATCCTGCATTAACATATTCACATCTGCAGCCAATTTATTATCCCCAATTAACCCAACATGCAGGTCTTTGGACTGTGGACCTGGAGATGACCCACTAAGCTACAGGGAAAACAAGAAAAGTCAAAGAATGAACCCAGCTGGGGTTTGAACCAGCAACCTTCTTCCTGTGAGGGGACAGTGGTGGCAAAATGATAAATTTGATCCTTTAAATTTGACAGTTGTGTCGACTCAGCTCAGCTCAGCTCATAACTTTTGCAGTTATACAAAGACCCCCACCCCACCCTCCCAAAAATCTCACCTAAACCTACATATTTCCTGGTCATTGGAAGAACTAACGCTTTTCTTTTGATCTATGAGAAGTACAATCATCTGGTTTATATTGGAGTTTTTCAGGTCCAGTAATGACGGCTGCCTTTCTCTGATCGTCCTGATTAGCACTGAATGTTTAGCCCAAATGTGCAGGTTTCTTTGGGTCACATGATGCCCAAAATGTATGTGTCAAAACACCCATAGAAACAAGCACTTCAACTCTGAATGTATCCAGGAGGATTAGCTTTTTTTCTCTGTAGTTGCCACAGCAGCATCCTAAGTAAGTACCACCTGTTTGGCCCAGATGTGGCCTGGTATCAACAGCTGATTTTGCAAAACATTAGGCCTCATTGATTGGTGGATTTAGCTGGATCAACTCAGGCACGCAACCTCTTTATATCAGCCAGATATCATGTTTGTTGTGTCACATCTGGCTCATTTGCTATAACTTGGCCAATAGTGCCATAAGCAGCCTGGATTAGGCCCGAATGTGTCTGCAGAGTGTTTATTTTGGCATCAAAGTTGTGGATCTTTAGTGGAATATGCTTTGTGGATATTTTCTAGTTTTTCTATTCTCCCCACACTAACACATCCCATATTCTTGTTTATGTGTCCACAGAGAGTTTAAGCCCTGCCCTCCAACCATCAGGAGAGTCGATCCGACCACATGAATCCCCTCCATCAGGAAACGCCAACAACTAAAAACCTGCTGCTGTGCTTTGAAAATCAGCATCATCCACCCTTTTTAGAACTCTGTGCCTTCAACCAAAACTCACCAGTGATACTTCTGAAGCTTTCTTTTTTTTTTTTTTTTACTTTTTTTCTTTTTTCAAGCAGGACTCAGAGGACATATCTGCCTGATGAAGGAGGGCCCGGGATCCTGCTGCTGTCTCTCTGAAGAAAAAAAACAATAAAACCCGACATGCAACGTTTCAATCATTTTAACATCCCACCGTGTTCTTTTTTTAATCAACCAACTGTGTCAGTGATTTACTTCATATCGGAAGAAATCCCTTGCTGTGCAATATCATTGATATTTACGTGAAGCTGTTATGTGGATGTAGACTTTGGATGAACTTTTTGGTTTATTTTTTTAATGATCTTTTCCTGATTTCTATTTTTCTAAAACGGTGTAAGAGAGATGATGGGATACAAACAAAAAACAAATTTTAACAAAGACGGAACCTTCACTTGTTGGTAAAAAGGGTGTTTAGTTTTCCTTAAATCCTCCCCTTCCTGCTGTGACCAGGGCCAAAGCCATAGCCTATCTCAGATAACAATGGACGAAGCATTTCAAATGACCGGTGTCCCTAACAGCAAGATGCATTCAGGGTCTCACATTCTCACGTGTCAGCTCATCTTAGCTGTTTGTTTCCTGTTTTTTTCAGGGCCTTGAATCCGAAGTATTTAGTGCTCCCTACCTTTGTGTGGCCTGTTTTTCTTGCTGTTATTTTGTACTTCCTCCTACATATCAGTCAAGCAACTTTAAGTGGCATGATTATGTGTGCCTGTAGAGAGAGACATGAATGAGTGTCTTCTTTACAAATTGGACATAAAGTACTGTAAACTTTCAAATATGTCACAGAATAATGGCTGGATAACAAATCCATGAAACAGGGATCTAGTGGTTTAAAAAATGTGGAGTCAATTAGTTAAGTGTCTAAAATACAAATGGTTTTTCTAGAATAACCCTTTATTTGGAAGCATACTCAACAAAACCACCCATTCAAACTGTAATTTTTCTATGAGCTTTATAAAAAAATGAAAAAAAAATAAAATAACTTTACCAGCAATTACAGATTTCAAGGGTTACATGACAGCTTATCGATTATATATTTATTATTTACTATTATATATTTATTTTTAAAATTATATAAATGAGTAGTACCTCTACAGGGCAGCCAAGTCAACTAAGCAAAGGATTGGAGCTGGTAGTTCCTATAAAACTGTCCACACCCTAAACATCTCAGTTAAGTGTGTTCGTCTCCTTTGGATGCTTTATAAATGTGATAAAACTGAAATATCTTGGGTTTTCAAGTGAATTTGCAGAACAACGGGAAAACAAGGGTCCTGCTGCTTTTTGGAGACTGAAATGTTGATGTTGTATTAAACTGGCATCCTAAAGGATTCTAAAATGTCATTTTGTCAGATACCTCACATAACAGCACACACACCAAAACAACACTTTGTGTGTAAATGACCATCGCCAGGAGCTGTGACAGGGCAGCATAAGTTGACATCCAGTTCAATATTTTATCAAGCAAATCTTCATTTTCTGACCTATTTAATTTTATATAAAAAAAAAAGGCTTTCTGTAACATTAAAGTTCCAGAGTGTAAAATATCACCACCAGAAGTCAGCAGATTGCAGACTGTAGTCAACTGAGTTCTGTTTTTTTGCGTCTTGCAATTCAAGTACATACCTAGCGACCGTGGCCACTGTAGGACAAACACATTTTAATCAGTCAAGAGATATCTAAAACATCACATAATGGCTGTAGTTAAAACACTGTAACTAATATATTATATAATAAAATAATATCCAAACTATTTTTAACATGTTTGAATAATATTAACACTTAGCAATAAATCAGAAAAATTAAAAATAAATGTTTCACTTAAATATTTTATGTTTTTATCCCTGAGACACCTCAAAGCTTTAGTTGCTGTTCATCTGTAGTGAGTGTACCCAGAAAGCAAAGTCACTCCAGACCAGATCAGCCCTAGATTTTTCTTTCCCTATCTTTGTCAGTCCACTGTTTACCTCAGCTGTCAATGCCGGGTGAGAAGCATCCAAATCTATTTTGTCTGGAAGAGGCTGATAAACTTTGTGAAAGAAGTCAGACACAAGTCAATGTGTTAGTGAAGATCACTTCTGTCTGATAACAGTGATAACTGAGGTGACTTGTTGAGTATAACAACAACTCAACTTATATAAATAGTTTCTTTTTAAGATACTTTGTTGAAGTTAGACTTATATTTTGTGAGACGAACCATTTAAAGCCATCTTTGAAAACCAAAACCTCAAAATTAAGTAAGTAAAATTTTATTTATATAGTACCTTTCAAGACAGAGATCACAAAGTGCTTCATAAAGAAATGCCAGAGCATTTACAACAAAAAAGACAAAAAAAAAAGTTAACCAAACACAAAGATTAGTTTTTAGTTGTTTTTTTTTAAAGAGACTACAGAGACTACATTGTCCACAGATCTCAAGGTCAAAGGTGGAGAGTTCCAGAGTCTGGGGGCCACAGTGGCAAAAGTTATGTCTCCCTTAGTTCTCAGCCATGCTACTATATAAGCTAAGATTCAAAGATAACTAAATGTTTTACAGGAAATAAGCTCTGTCTGTAAAGACTACGAGCCAGAAAACTTGAAACTTAACTGGGAAAGCTTTAATAAATCCAATTTTAAACATAATCTATAACACCATCTCCAGTTACTGGATTTAAAAGGTGTTTTGTCCCATATAACAATAAGAACTTGTGCCTCTTCTCACTTTAACTTTGGCCAACCACCACAGCCGACTGAGAGAATAATCAAAATATGAGCACAGATTTTCACTCAGCACTTTTGGAAAGAAGATACTGCAGAGATGTGATATATGGTTTATAAACTCTAAGATTATATTAGCTTGTTGTATATCAATCCTTACAAATGTGCTGTACAGTGGTTTATAGTTTGCATCTAAAAGATAGATATGAAATCCTGATATGAAGCCTCCAGCTGAGCGTGCTCATGCTTGACCAGAGAGCAGATGTTTACCGGGCTAGAGGTGACAGGAGCTAAAGGGCTGGTTTCAACAGATTTCTGTACAACAGGGCGTCTTTGTTTGAGGTTCTTCCTCACAGTCTTCATTTGTAAGACCCAGAAGGTTTCTTTATTTTAGTGTGAAGAAGTTTAAATACATACTGAAAATATTCACAATTAATAAAGCATCCATTTATAAAACTGAGGAACCGCCTCAGATGTTTAATAGAAGGAATATGTCTCTGTGTTTCCACATAAAACTGGTAAAATGTCGTCACAGAAAAATACTGCTGTGATGAATCAAAGAAACTCATCAGCAGGTTCTTGTGTTTAACCACCTTAGTTTGGCTTACAGTGGCGGGCCATGAGTGATGTCTTTGTCACTTAGAAGGCTGCACCACTGAGGAGGATCAGTAATGATGATTATTAGTCATTTTTGACAACTTGCAACATGCTGCATACTGGTGCAATGAAAAGTCCCAAACTTACACCACTCTTCTTCAGATGTTTTTGCACTCTGTAAAGTTATCCAGGGAACCCATTAGAACTAAACATTTGAAACTGACACTTCAGTAGAAATCTAGAATATTTCCATTTGAAAAAAGCAGTCTTGAGATTGAACATTATACTCAGGCAGGTTCAATTAAAGGTAAAATAAGATGTAGACTTTCAAATATTTAAGAAAGACCATGTGGAATAATAAATATGTTTAGAAGTGGAAAGTGGAAAAAAGTAAAAATATATAGGAAAACTACAGCCTGACAATGCAGCAGATAACTTCATGTACCAGTGAAACCTGTCACCAGTGGATAAAAATATCATTTCTTGAAAGATGATGGTTATTAATCTTCTATTGAAGATAAAAGCCTGAAATTACTCAGAAACATCTTCATATTGCATATAAAAGATGGGAATCATAGCTGGTGGTACAGCCCAGGCTATGGCACCAGGTTGTGGGTTTGGATCTCTTAGTTGGAGGAGTCAGATCTCTGGGCTAAATGTGGCCCTGTCTGTAACTTGGACACTAATTTGGACCAAACTGTTATTTCTTTTCTGATTTTTATGTCCAAATGCTAGAAAATTAAGATGAGTTGAAGCTGTAAATTTGATTTTCTGTGGTAAACAAGTTGCCTCCAAGGCTGGAAGTGAAAGTCAGCTTTAACATTTTGGTACTTTTGAAATTATTGACTCAGATGAGCTAGGACACAAAATCTGGGTACATGTGTCTGCTTTTATTGTGAAACACTAAAGGAATTCCTTAGTTTTTACAAATAAACAATAACCATGAGTGAACTAGGATGAAGAAACCATGAGAAAAATAGGCCTGTTTGAGATTTTACAGTACTTCCTGTTTTATTGTCTCTGCCCTGCTCTCTGTAGCTGTGAACTGTGCTCCATCAACCCTTGAAGCTGCTAACTCTGTACTGTGTAGATCGGAGATGTCGGAGATGTCCAACCTTACCCTAAAGTCCTACAAGCATCCTGCATTAGCTCTCCATATACCTCTTTCACACACAAACACACACTGCTCATCATTAGAATCAGTTGCAATTTATCTTATTCAGTTTGATTCAGTTTGTGCCTCTCAAGGAATTGTTATTCTCTGACTGCCAAACTAAACAATCTTATTGTGTCACGTGATATTCCTGCTTTAATTCACAAAACGGGCGTTGACGAATAGAGGTGGTGCAGACAGTCCTCTATAGGTTTAATCAGATGGTGTACACGTGAGGACTGATCGGCACCTATCAGTAACTTTTGCACATACCTGCTCCAGTTTTGTAAATTTCGCTTTATGCTGACATCATAAGTAATTGTTACCTTCAGTAATCATCATTATTTCCATTTAGGATCTGATAATGGTGTTTTATTAGGACCACAGAGATTTTTCTCCGGGAGATCTGATTTCCAGAGATGAAGCTGCATCAATCTTTTATTCAGTAATTCAAACTATTTTAGCTCCTAAAATTATTACTGTATTTTTCAGACCATAAGGCGCACTGGATTATAAGGCGCATTAAGCGAAACAAAACAGTCAGATAAATCAAACTTTATGCAACTCATTCTTCTTGCTTCCTCAACTTCCGTACCATTGATTCATTAATGCTGAATCCTTTTGCAGCTGCTCTATTCCCATGTTGTTTCAGTATATTAATGACTAACCTCGTATTGTCGATGGATTATCTCAGTTGTTCTCCTGACTAATGTTTGGTCCGTTTACAGCATCCTGCCATGCGATTGCATTTGTCAAAAATCATCAGGAACCCTTACGTTAACTTTTATTGAGTGGAAAAAAGTTAGCGTTCATCCTCCAGCCTCACTGATTTTATGTTATGCTAACATAACTGTGTCGCTAGCGATCACGTAGCACATCATTATATATCAGCTAGCCCACCTTCAGTAACCCTAGAAAAGTCACTGCTGTTTACTTTTCTGTCTTCATTTATGTTGGAAGTGATAGCAGAGCTGTATGTTTTAATTTGTTTCAGAAATCTCTCAGTCAGAACATGCTATATCATGTTTAGATGGAAACTAGCGAGCTAACTTCCTGCTAACTTGTAACTCCATTAAATTTAATAAATTCTGTCATCATGGATGCCTTAATTGTTACGCCTGGTAAAGCAGCAACGCTGATCATTTTATTAAAGATGAGAGAATTTAGACAGTTTTTTAAATCTCAGTGATGCCGCAGTGCTCGTTTGACTTTGGAACCTGAAGCAGATGGAGTTTTGGATCCAGATTACTCTGCAAGGCTCCTGACTACAGTAGCCATAATGCTCTGGTGCGGCTTCGTAGCTGACCAAAGTCGTAGTAAAACATTTTTTTTGACCAATTTTTGAGCGCCGCGCACCACATAAAATCAGTTCAAGGTCAGTAAGCACAACCAGAATTCATACATATGGCGCACCGAATTATAAGGCCCACTGTCGATTTTTGTGAAAATTAAATAATCATGCTTTTTATTCACGGTTTTATATGCAAAACGCAACATTTGGTTAAACAACTTATCTTAGCTGTTTTCTTTGAGTATCTTTTTTAATGTGTTTCATGTAGAGATTAAAAAATTACAATCAAATCAAAGCCATCTGAAACATATTTCACACCACTTCCCATTAACCTGAAAATGCCAGTGTCTGTAAAATCATGAATCAATCTTAAACTAAACTAAATTTAAAGATTTTCCAACATAAAGCTTTCCGTTTGGGTGATGTTTTGTACAATAACTTTATGGTTTTATCTGCTTTTTGTTTAAGTTAGAGTTAGCATAAAGACATTTATAGGAATCTTTTTTTTAAATTTGAATGGCAATCTTTTTATCTGCACTTGTGATAAAACCCCTCAGAGGCACAAACTGATGCTCGTGGCTCGCACATTTTGCAGCATTTTGGACATTTTCCAACACGTCTGAAAAAGTGACTTTGTGTTGGAAACCTGCAAAGTTTTCTTAGTGCATGACTTTGACTGCATTAGCCCAGCAGTCGTACAAACCTGGGGATGTTGTGTTTTACTGGCAGTAGTGGAATTAGTTTCCGTCTGTGTGAGTGTGAAGCTGCTGCCCTCCATCAAGAACCTTTACTGACACCTCTCCCAAATACAGCGCTGCCAAACTGGTCTGAATAAGCCAAAAGTTTCTGTGTGTAGAAGTGGTTTAAGTGTTTCACATGTTAGACCTCCACCCATCAATGTTACATTGTGTTTTTAAATAAAAGAATCCTGTTTGTTAAACTGTTGATAATATATGCAGAAGAGTTATGAAATAAACAGAAACTAACTGGAATCTGCTGCTTAGCTGCTTTTCACTGTTCTTCCACTTGGTGAAGTGAATGAAGTTTCTGCATTTCAAACAGACTTGCCTGTACGAAAGTCTCTTAATGTAGAGCGGTCACATCACTGTAGTTACTTATTTAATACCATTGCACCGATTCTTTGAAGTTAGTTTTTGGACCCTGCACAGCACACAGAAAATAATTTAATTTAATTCAGTTCTATTTTATTTATATAGTCTCAAAGTACAACAACAATCAACTCAAGGTGCTTTATGTTGTAAGGTAAAGACCCTACAATAATACAGAGAAAACTCCAACAAACTCCCGAGCTTGAAGGATAAACCGCCCGCAGGGGCGTGCTGGGTGTTTTTTTTTTTAAATAAACACCCAGCACGCCCCTGCGGGCGGTTTATCCTTCAAGCTCGGGTCCTCTACCAGAGGCCTGGGAGCTTGAGGGTCCTGCGCAGTATCTTAGCTGTTCCCAGGACTGCGCTCTTCTGGACAGAGATCTCCGATGTTATTCCCGGGATCTGCTGGAGCCACTCGCCTAGCTTGGGAGTCACCGCACCTAGTGCTCCGATTACCACGGGGACCACCGTTACCTTCACCCTCCACATCCTCTCGAGCTCTTCTCTGAGCCCTTGGTATTTCTCCAGCTTCTCGTGTTCCTTCTTCCTGATATTGCTGTCATTCGGAACCGCTACATCGATCACTACGGCCGTCTTCTTCTGTTTGTCTACCACCACTATGTCCGGTTGGTTAGCCACCACCATTTTGTCCGTCTGTATCTGGAAGTCCCACAGGATCTTAGCTCGGTCATTCTCCACCACCCTTGGGGGCATCTCCCATTTTGACCTCGGGACTTCCAGGTTATACTCGGCACAGATGTTCCTGTACACTATGCCGGCCACTTGGTTATGGCGTTCCATGTATGCCTTGCCTGCTAGCATCTTGCACCCTGCTGTTATGTGCTGGATTGTCTCTGGGGCATCTTTACACAGCCTGCACCTGGGGTCTTGCCTGGTGTGATAGACCCCAGCCTCTATGGATCTTGTACTCAGAGCTTGTTCTTGTGCTGCCATGATTAGTGCCTCTGTGCTGTCTTTCAGTCCAGCTTTGTCCAGCCACTGGTAGGATTTCTGGATATCAGCCACCTCCTCTATCTGCCGGTGGTACATACCGTGCAGGGGCCTGTCCTTTCATGATGGTTCCTCGTCTCCCTCCTCTTTCTTGGGTTTCTGCTGCCTGAGGTATTCACTGAGCACTCGGTCAGTTGGGGCCATCTTCCCAATGTATTCTTGGATGTTTGTTGTCTCATCCTGGACTGTGGTGCTGACACTCACCATTCCCCGGCCCCCTTCCTTCCGCTTAGCGTACAGCCTCAGGGTGCTGGACTTGGGGTGAAACCCTCCATGCATGGTAAGGAGCTTTCTTGTCTTTATGTCAGTGGCTTCTATCTCCTCCTTTGGCCAGCCTATTACCCCAGCAGGGTACCTGATCACGGGCAGGGCGTACGTGTTGATGGCCCGGATCTTGTTCTTACCATTCAGCTGACTCCTCAGGACTTGCCTGACCCTCTGCAGGTACTTGGTGGTTGCAGCCTTTCTAGCGGCCTCTTCATGGTTCCCATTTGCCTGCGGGATCCCCAGGTACTTGTAACTGTCCTCTATGTCTGCAATGTTGCCTTCTGGTAGTTCAATCCCCTCAGTTCTGACTACCTTCCCTCTCTTTGTTACCATCCGACTACACTTCTCCAGTCCGAACGACATTCCAATGTCATTGCTGTATAGCCTGGTAGTGTGGAATTCGCATGATAAGGTGGGGCCAGGTTTCACAATGAACACACCCGAAACTCTGGCTGATTGGGACACACACCCAGTTTCACACCTTGGCTCAGGCGATTAGAGGATCATCAGGGGGTCCTTTTGTCCCTCTGTGGGGGGTTACTCCCACTAGGTTTATATCTGGGACTCTCCACCATTTGACCTTAGAACTGAAGAAGCTTCTCGGATGAGAGGTGAAACATCTTCAAGCAACTTAAAGAAGTCCAGACGCTATTCTTTGCAAACTCCTTTGACTACGATGACCTGGATGACTGAGAACCTTCACAGACAATTTGTGGTAACCTTAATATGATTAAAAATAATTAACAACACTTTTTGTAATGATGTTAAAATCAGCCCAACTTTTATTTTCAAACGCAACAAAGTATAACAGATAACATACTGAACACTGTTGTGCTGAACAACAAACAATTATAAACAACACAAAACACTGCAAACCACAACACAATTAAATATAAATTATAATATGAAAACAAAAAGAACATGCATATTCTCTGTCATATGGGCCTGCATGAATAAACTTTCTGAATCCTTTATAATCTGCAACTGAAAATAGTTGTGGATGATTACTATACCTTTCTAATGTGACGTTGTTGTTCCTGGCTCTTTCTCTGTCTCTGTCAGGGTTCCTGGGTCGTTGACCCAGTGATTTCAGTTTGTTCATGTTCAGTTTAGTTCGCCACATTAATGTTCTCACTTCCTGTTTTTTCCCCGTGTCAGCTTGTCTCCTGTGTCATTAGTTAGATTATGTTCAGCCCTGTACTCACCTGTTTCCAATCATTGTCATCATTCAACCTGTGTATTAAGTTCCTCGGTTTCACTAGTTCTCTGTCGTGTCATTGATGTACGTCTGATGGTAATGTGTCTCTCCGCCAGTATGTTCAGTTAGTCAGTCAGTCAGCCAGCCAGCCATTCTTCCAGTCTTTCAGCCTTTCAGCCAGCCAGCTACTCCATCGTTCCTGCTTTATTCATTCTCCCTCCAATAAATCCTCTTCATTTCTGCACCGTGAGTCCAGCGTTTGGGTCATCTCTTCCACGCCTCCACACACACCGCTGACAGTCTCTCCCTCCTGTTCTCTTTCAAACATTCGTTTCGGTGTCTCACTATGGGGAACGCTCTCTCAGCATTGTCCTCAGAAGCCTCTATATCATTACTCCAGCCAGTATTGGCTGGCAGTCATGACGCTTGCGTCAGGGAGGGGCCACCCTTCTCCCTATAAAAGGGTGTGATGCAGCGTCACCCGTAATTCAATTTCCTCTTCTCGCTTCTTAGAAACCTCATCTCTCCTGACTGTGAACATAAGTGCTAGCTTAACTGTCCACGCAAGCAAGCTAACACCTTGGTCACCGGGCGCTAGCACGGCTCGCGTTTCGAGTCGCCTGCCCTTCACCACAGAGCCAGGTCGGAGAGTGTGTTAGCTGCCACCACGCACCTAGCACAACAGTTAGCTGACCAAGCTAACTGTCTTTGCTACACACGGTCACCAAGCCAAGTAGCACAAGCGCTAGCCACCACACTAGCTAGGTCATACTAGCTCACCATAGCTACCTGACCGAGAGAAGAAAAAAATAAATAAAAAATCAGCGTTAGCCGTCCAGCCGTTCCAAGCTAGCTACACCAAGCTTCCTTAATATGGCAGACTGCAAACCGCTGCCCAGAATTCGCCCCTGCGGTTGCAAAAACTCAGGTTCAGATACACATGATGCGTGTGTGATTTGCCTCGGGCAGGAGCGCCTATATGCTCTCGGTCCAGTTAGGGCTTTATGTACCTATATAGAAAGAACAAAGGCTTTCAGGAGGTCAGATCAGCTGTTTGTTTCCTGGGCTAAAAAACATCTTGGCAAGCCCGTTAGCAAACAACGCATTTCCCACTGGATTGTTGAGGCGATCCAATTGGCTTATAACCCCCCCCCCCCTCCCCCCGGAGGGACTTCGTGCTCATTCTGCCAGAGGGATGGCAACCTCTTGGGCCCTTTTTAGGGGTGTCTCTATAGAAGAGATGACCTTTGCAAGGTTTTACAGGTTGGATGTCACTGCACCATCTCTAGCCCACACTGTGTTAAGTGTGGGTCCCCACGAGACCTCCTAAATTGGCAGTCAGTCGTTCAGATGGGCTTATCTGGCAATACGGGAGTCTGCATATCCCCATAGTGAGACACCGAAACGAATGTTTGAAAGAGAACTTGAGGTTACTCTATTCCGTAACCCCTGTTCTCTGATAACATGAGTGAGGTGTCTCACCAGATCACCCTCACTGCACAACACGAGGAAGAGGTGAGCTTATCTTGAATGACGGGTGACGCTGCGTCACACCCTTTTATAGGGAGGAGGGTGGCCCCTCCCTGACGCAAGCGTCACGACTGCCAGCCAATACTGGCTGGAGTAATGATATAGAGGCTTCTGAGGACAACGCTGAGAGAGCATTCCCCATAGTGAGACACCTCACTCATGTTATCAGAGAACGGGGGTTACGGAATAGAGTAACCTCAACTTCTGTTCCTGTGCTACTGAGTGTAACTACCGACCCTCCCCCCTCTTCCCAGCGTAAAGCACAAGGCTCGCATGCTGAGTGAAGCGGAAAAAAAGTGCGAAAGAGAGGCTGAGAGAAAGAAAAAAAAACCCTACGGCTCGCGATAAGGAGCCGGCTCGCGTCGTTCACGTCAAAGATCCGGCTCTAAGAGCCATTTCGTTCACGACAGACCCCTGCCTACTAGGCATCAAGCCCCATGAAGATATTTTGGACAAAGGTAAATGTGTGAACGAGCTTCCTGGGGTAGTCTAAATGCAGATCATAGATCAAGCCAAACAATACAGCAAATGCATCTGCAAATCTGGGAATATCACGCATCACCTAGTCGCCTTTCACCACAACAGCCATGCTTGAGGAAGTAAAATGGACTGCACTGGGAAGCGCCGTCGGTAACCACTGTGAGAAGGGCAACTGGAATGTCAATGAGGGTTGACTCATCCAATGCGTCCGCCTGGAATAGACACAGTATCAATGGTAAACGGCCTGTATTTGTATAGCGCTTTACACATTCAGTCATCCACCCATTCACACACACATTCACACACTGGTGATGGCAAGCTACATTGTAGCCACAGCTGCCCTGGGGCACACTGACAGAGGCGAGGCTGCCCACTGACCACCACCAGTAGGCAACGGGTGAAGTGTCTTGCCCTAGGACACAACGACCAAGACTGTCGGAGCCAGGGCTCGAACTGGCAACCTTCCGATTACAAGACAAACTGCCAACTCTTGAGCCACGATCGCCCCAATTAAATAAGTAAGGTTGGTTTGAGAGAATGTGACAAGCATGACCTGTAGTCTAGCAAAACATTCAGCAGTGTAGTGGGTTACTTTGTAATGAGTTAGGGTACTCTACTTTTTTGAAAAATGTACATTAACGTGTTAGCTTCTTGCATTACATAATTTGTATGTTTGTTATTTTTCTAAAAAAAAGTAATTTTTTATTTCATGACTTTATCTCAAAAAGAAACTAAATCTTGACTTCAGCCTGGTTTTGGGGCCACCTGCAGTGTAGCCATAGTGCTGTGATACGCCTTTGCCCTGCTTCTGACCTGTGTGTGTTTGTGTGTGAGGGTTTTCTAAAGAGAGGGTATTTTGCTTGTACAATTTGGTAGCTGCTACGGTATTAAATTGTATTTTAAAAAAATCCCCAAAAATCCATGGCATTTTATCTCACTGGCAGAATCTAAGTGATGCAAAAATACACTTACATTACATGTCTTAAAGAATTCTGGGTCCTCCTCCTGCAGGTATACAGGAAGAGCAGGAAGCACTGCAGTGCGTTTCACGTTGATATCAGGCGCCTCCTAAAAAGGGAAAAGTTAATTTAACACAAAGTTTTCAGGTGTCATTCTTTGGGGAGAATACATGTTTATGAAACTGCATGACATCAGACTACAAAATTTTGGAGACATTTCTTTTAAGACACAACATTTCTGTCTCTTATGCCAAAGAGCCTGTTTCTTAATCATTTGACAAAAATCCTACACAGTATTTTAAAATAGTGTTCTCCAGATCAGAGCTGTAATCTATATAGAACATGGGGTTCAAAGCAAGGAAAAATTGAGTGTTTATCGGTGAAACTTTTAATTTGTGTTAAATTTATCATTGTCAATATATGAACTCTGCACCTTAACATTAAGTCCCACAGTTAAGGGACTTAATGAATGGTTTCTTCTAAAAAATAAAAATGATTGAGTCATTTCACATCATATGAAAATATTAATTTTTAATACAAATTTGGCCCTACAAAAATGGAAACTCAGTAACCAAGATAATGGAGATTCTCTAAACACGAGCGAATATCACAGTAAAATTGTTGATTGGGATTTACACATTGGATGTATCCTCAGTGATTTGGTACAATTATACAACATTATTTTATAAGAACTGAACAACTGATGAAACAACTTACTTATGTGACCACATATGAAGTGTTATAACTTACCACAAAAGGTGAACTGTGCCACTGACCCTTGGTAGATCTGCACATGATAAAAAAAAATGCATTATAAATACTAACACAGCTATTAATAATTAAACTGGCGGGGTACATTTAAGATGTTAATGTCAAAAAATAAAATAGACTGGTAGAAAGAAGTACAAGGTAATGGTAATGGGGGGAGCCATGAAAATATATCTTTTCAACATGATTCAGTGTGACATAGCAGGGGCATGATTTAAAAAAACAGGTCTTTTAACCTAAAAATGTTTTAATGGCCATGAAGAAAGGACTCTTCAATAGATCTTTCAACTCACCTGTGTTTACTGTGTCCACCTGAAATTACTTGCAGTCTGAATTTTTTTTCTTCGGTCTTTTTGTCTTCGGTCTTCAGCCTTGGAAGAAAAAATAAAAATACTGAAAACCTTATCAGCACACTAAATATACAACACCTTGCTATATTTCAATCTGGGTATTACTTTTAATTGTTTTAGATAGAAGTTGCCACTGCTAGCTAAGTCACTTTTGAACGATGCTAATGAGAAGAAAAAAAAAACTGCCGAACAATGAGGCTGCTGTTGTGAAAACTTTCTTGCGTTGGCAAGGGGTCGTTAAAATATCACTAAGACCCTCTCTTTATGTGTGATTCTTATTAAAACTGTGTTTTAATCTGTTAAAACTGTAAAACTGACAACATAATCTATGTTTGAAAAAAGAGTGCGAACAACAGCGAACAACTATTCACCACCTGGGTCTGTGCTTTTTAACACAACAGCGCATTCGAAAAGAAGTTCCTGGCTGCAACATATTAATATACTTGCTTTTGTAAAATAAACATAACGAAGGTTCCGTTTTACTGACAAGTTTCTCCAAATGTGCTCTCTAGTCGCTCGAGAAGGGCAGCCATATTGAAAAGAATTTTCGGTCAATGTCGTTCAGTAGTGATGTGCGATACCACTGATTTTCTTTCCGAGCCGATACCAAGTAATATTCAGGGTGGTATCGATGATACTGATCCGATACCGATACTTTGTACAAAAACTTATTTCATTTATTGTATCTCAAATTACAGCATCATAATGATTACAGGACATCAGATTACTTGTTCTTATCACTTAATAATGCAGAGTTCATCATATAGAAATAAAAAAACTGAAGTTGTGCTATTTGAACACCTTGCCTGCCTGCAGCACTAAAGGACTCCGTGAGAGACGTCTGTCTCGCCCTAGCAGCACCTGTCCCTCTCCTCCTCTTAAGTTCGCCTCACCATACGCTCCTGATATTCTGTGATATGATTTACTCTGAGGTGTTTGACAAGGTTAGTGATGTTGCCACAACCATACATGCCAACCCTCCCAATTTTTCCGGGAGAACATCGAATTTCAGTGCCCTTCCCGAAAATCTCCCGGAGCCCCCATTCTCCCGAATTTTTCCCGATTTTCCAGCCGGACAGCAAAATTGAAAAACCATATCGCAGAATTCATAGTGCGGCCCAGCCAATTCCAGTTTCCAACAATGGCGGCAGCTGCTTAGTTTTAATATTACTCTTATTTCTCTTTCTGGGTCGCAAAAAAACTTTTAACATATTTTCAGGTGAGAATGTAGCTGTGTAAACTTCAAATATCTGAGCCGATCCAAACATCGTTTTCAAACCCCCGCGGTCTTTCGCTACTCGGGTTAAACATGATATAGTCACTTTGACAACTTAAAAATGTTATTGTTTGGCTTTTTCAGTGTTTTATTTGTTCGTGACTAAATCGGTTTGGCTGAGATTAAAGTTATTAGATTAGATTAAATAAAATGTAACTTTATTAATCCCTTGGGAGGGTTCCTCCGGGGTTTTCACACAGCTGAATAAACGTCAAACAGAAAATAATTAAACAGAAGAGTTTACGTCAGCGCCCTGTTATATTTTAGATAGCAAGGAGCAGACAGCAGAGTTTCACTCCACCGAAGGAGCTCGTGACGTACTACCCGGCTTTCTTTAGACCACGAAGGCCGGGTCCTCAGGTGGAAGCAGCCTCTGAATTTGGACACCCCCGCTGTTTCCGGGCCGGCCAATAATAACGGTGACATTTAACGTATTTTATCTGATAAATAAACCCTGTAAAATGTACTTATCACCCCCCAACAGCCCCTTTGAATGTCTCCCTAGTATGGCCACAACACCTCACTCTTGGAGCACTTTTTTTGCCACATGTATCGCAAACCATGTCTCAGCTGTTTGTGGAGGTAAAATACTTCTGCACGATTACGCTCAGCCATTGTTGTGAGTGTGCACGCCAAGGGGCTGCGAGACATTTATACAGCCGTATTTCGTACATGACTATGAAAGACGGAAGAGGAAGTGGTTCCTTTGAATGTAGATAATCCGAATGTTATAGTTTCTTTCCACTGTGTTCCTGTTAGTGATAAACTACAAATTTACTCTAAATTACTAAAATATCGATATTTTAATGTGAGAATCGATTCTAGAACATAAATGATTGGTATCGGAAGAATTGATATTTCAGTATCGATCCGCACATCACTATCGTTCAGGTTAGAGAGAAAATGTCATGACGTAGTTGATGTACACATGCGGAGCTCGGAAAAAAAAAAATTTACTCAAAAATCATAATTAAGAAAGCAGTATTTACTCTTAACTTCTAAGCCATATACAATTATAACTGTTTGAATTGTTAACAGAAAAGAAATTTTTTAAGTTGTTTCAACTTTGTGAGGAATTTCAATTGTTATATCCACAAACTTTATAAGTCAGGTAGACTGTTGGGGTTTACAGTGCAGCCTTCAGCTCTTAGCCACTACACTATGTGACACCCCTTTCATCCACGCTTACATTAGACAAAACTTTCTATTAATGTGCTTTGATAGTCTCTGGGAACATCCAACTCGCTCACCCCCTCCCTCCTGTGCTGAATCATAGAGCGAACGAATCACTCACTCACTCACTAACCCCCTCCCTCCTGTGCTGAATCAAAGAGCGAGCGAACGAATCACTCACTCACTCACTCACTCACCCCCTCCCTCCTGTGCTGAATCATAGAGCGAGCGAACGAATCACTCACTCTGTCACTACCCGATCCGTACCGGAAACCCGATCGGTACCCCGCATGCGCAAATCTTACGTCACTTCCTCTCTTTGCCAACATTGCGACATTCAATATATTTGAATGATACGGTTATCGCCCAGTTAGCTCCTAGCATTTCTCAACAGCTCTGCCTCCTTTTCGACTACCCGGGACATTTAAACAATGGATAATCCGTGTACAAAGAAATTCATGCTTTTCTCCTCAACAGAGAGTGTCCTCCGATTGAGCAACAGCGCCGTAAAATAAGAAGAATGGCGCCTAATTACAGAGTTAATAATGCAGACTTTGTAATATCTCACGTGTAGATTCATCAGCCAGATGAAGTGTTTACTGACAATTGACAGTGATAGCGGAAATCATCATCACTATTCCAACAATCCTCTCCTCACAGACAAGCATAAACACACTCGACTATCGCTAAATCAGATTTAACACACGTTTGTATTGACGATAATTCAGTTTATAATAGGGTTTATTCGCTCGGTCAGCAGGTGGCGGTATCCTCGTACACTGGGGAGTAAACTGCCATTAAACGAACAGAAGAAGAAGAAAACATCTGCACATGCGCGGTACGGATCGGGTAGACCCGATTTGTACGGTCAGACTTTACACATGCGCAGTAAGGATCGGAGAGTCCTGATCCGTAACTTTCTTTTTATTTTTCGTTTTTGTCTACATTGTACTGAAATGCTTCATTATTGCAAACATTTTAAGATATACTTGTTATTCTTAACATCTTAACAGATACTCTGACCCATAACTATCGTAAAACGCTACGACCGGAAGTAGAAACCTTTCGCGCATGCGGGGTACCGATCGGGTTTCCGGTACGGATCGGGTAGTGACACACTCACCCCCTCCCTCCTGGCTCACAGCTTCTTCTTCTTCTTGGTTGGCAACCAATGTTAAGGCGCATTACCGCCCCCTGGCTCACAGCGCAGTGGACATTTAGATGAGAAAATATATATAAAATATATATTTGACACACTTAAGGAAAATACTAATAAAATACACATAAACAAAATAAATGTTTATTAAGCAATTTTGATAGGAAATTGCTTAATTTTAGAAATGTTTTTGCTCTTTTTTCTCTCTAAAATAGTTGTTGTTGTTTTTTTTTTATCATTCATCTTAGCAGTGGGATTTACGTGAAAAGGGAAACAAATTAAGTTTGAGTGAAAATGTACAATTTTTGCACTCTCTGGTCAACTGACTCAGTGAATCAAATGACTCAAAATCCGATTCACTTTGGTGAGTGACTCATTAACACTCGATTCAGTAAAAAGAATCAAATTTACCATCACTACTATTCATTCACTTCCACATTCACACACTGGTGGAGGCAAGCTACAGTTGTAGCCACAGCTGCCCTTTTGCACAACATTCAAATTTGTTACACCTTTAAATATCAGGCAAATCAAATGTTATATTTACCTTCCTTTTCTATATATGGACCACCAGGACTCAATTCACTGGTTATTTGTTGATGAACCAAACATGTGACTGGACTCTCTGCTGAAGTGGTCATCATGATGGTGACATAGTGCGCACTGAACTGCAGCCATAATGCAGTTTTCTTTCCCACAGTCAGTTCTCAGTCTCATCGGTACAACACCAAGGTTCCCAACACATGACAAGTAATAGTAAACTATAACCGCTGGATTATTATTTGTTGGTCCACATTCTAGACACAAAACCTGAAAACCCATCAATGCACCCTGAAATGGCCAAACCGAATGGTTTCAGCTTGTCATAACCATCAGCATGCCACATGTAGTTGGGTCCCAGCAAATGATAGGTTCTCCTAATGAATCTTCTGCATGTTCTCACCTGGCATCCATGAGGATTAAGCTCCTGGAGTATTTTCATCACATCATCCCTCTTTACTTTAAGATGATGCTTTTGTTTAAGTACCTGCCACATTGTTCGATACCCAAACAATCACCCAGGTCCTTGAAGCTTCGCTCTGATTGCGTTAATGATCGTTGTTCTAGAGTGAAAATGTTTTCTTCGGTTAAGTCCAGCATTATTGAGTTTACTTTTAAGACTCCTTAAACTCATCTTTACACCATGCAAACTTAACATCATGTCCATGATAACACTATATGACTGACCTTCGTTGAAAAATTGAATGCAGTACTGTAGATTGTCTGATCCTTCAGCCTGGTCTGTGTCCCGCAAAAGCTCCAGAGACCGTCCACAGGAAGCACAGAAAGGAGTGAATAGGCTGAAGCTAACGCCACAAAACGGGCAAAACATTTTCCAGTTCTCTATGTAGTGCAGCGAGCACCATCAGGGTAATAAGGAAGCGCTGTGAGGAGTTAGTTTCTCGACGTTTGTTGACATCCCACGTTTAGCTGACTATAAATCACTTTTCTGTGCTACAAATATGGAGTAAGCCTAATCGTTGAGTCACTTCCGGTATTTCAGACAATCCCTTTCCGTCAAGAGCCACTTATTTTGTTGCAGACTTGTTAATTTGTTGCGGACTTGTGTTTTCAGTGTTTTCTGAAATGTTATTTTGTTGTCAATTTTTTAATTTGTTTTTTTTTCAATGTAAAAGTGTTTTCAGAAATGTTATTTTGTTGTCGATGTTGTAAATGTGATTTGCACTTCCCAGCCACTGTAAACAACTGAAAAGAACACAACATTAATAACAATCGCACTCTCCGAAGTAAAAATTTTACACACACAAATTGTTAAAGACAAATTTGAATTAATTAATACTAACATTTTTAAAGGTGAGGCTCACATATAAAACAATGAAACTCTTTATTAGATTAAAAAGGGGATAGACCCTATTTTCTGTACCAATTTGGTGACAGATCATGACATGAAATAACACTATTTATGTATTTATATACTGTATATATCTTCCCATACTTGAAAAGAGGTCCTTTAATCTACACAATGTCATCTCTGTATCCAAACGCCATTGGGTGTTAAACATAGAAATTATGAAAGACTTAAGTTACATTAAACACGCATTACTATATTATTTCCTGGATGTACCTTTGTCTTGAAGATCGTTCTACAGAAACATAAACATCGTGACTGAGCATGGGTCTCACTGATACACAACCAGGTTTACCTGAAAACTCGCATCATCCCTCTATGTGAGCTGTGCCTGCACTAAAGTCACAGGGCTCTGACAGCATGAATATGAAAACCAGTTATGTCGCTGGACTGAGCCACTTTAGCTTAATTACCACAACTGAAAAACATTGCGTGGAGACAAAAGCTTCGAAAAACTGTGACTGACAAAATCCCGCACAAACGATTTTAACTACATCACTCACCACTGAGTGCGAAACTTTTTCATAAAATTTTAAAACTAAATGAGGGAGGTTACAGTCCATCGAAATATATCATTGATATATTTTTTTTTATGATAAAACATGTGGTTAGTGAAAGCTGCGAAGTAACAAAGATGTGAAGACTTGGAAAGTGACCTTCTGCTAGCAGTCCATTTCATGCCATTTTGCGTAAAAATACGATACTGTCATTACAGTGGTCATTATTAATCTAATTTTGACGTATCATACTGTTTAGAACTTTAACTTAAAACTGCTATACGTTATTGTTTAAAACGTGTTGTATATTCGAACAAATTAAGATAATCTCACCTCAGACAAAATGGAGATCATCCACTGCTGAGCCGTGAGTGTCCTGCACATGGCACAGCAGACTACGGGTGGAAGTGTAGAATGATTGAAATGAAAATGCTTTCAATACTTAAATCTATTAGATTTCTTAATTTTTCATGGTACTCATACATTTTTGTTAAATCTGCTAAACAAACTATTGCTTAATTTACCCTAAACAAAACTGTGTAAATTTAAATAATTGAACATCTCAAAAATGTTTAGTTTTGTTTAGATTTAATTAAAACAACACATACATGTTTTTTACTGAGTAATACTTACTATTACTTTTCTATTAGATATTAATGAACCCAAATCACAGTTTTTACAGTGTACATCACCTTCCCTGACAGTCGTAGCTTGGCTCATCTGAGGGTGAAATTATAAGAATGTGTTATTTTGCAAAGTGCTCTCTAAGGTTCCTAAATAAAATATGGCATTGAGGTCATTTCTTTTGAATTAATCCCATCACCAGTGTGTGAATGTGTGTGTGAATGGGTGCATGACTGGATGTGTAAAGCGCTTTGGGGTCCTTAGGGACTAGTAAAGCGCTATACAAATACAGGCCATTTACCATTTTTGAAATATAAGAACCTCTCCTGTTTTTAATGGCACTCTGGGTTTCCTTACTTTCTGTTCCACTCCCAACCCCAAATACAGTGGGGCAAAAAAGTATTTAGTCAGCCACCGATTGTGCAAGTTCCCCCACTTAAAATGATGACAGAGGTCAGTAATTTGCACCAGAGGTACACTTCAACTGTGAGAGACAGAATGTGAAAAAAAAAATCCATGAATTCACATGGTAGGATTTGTAAAGAATTTATTCGTAAATTAGGGTGGAAAATAAGTATTTGGTCACCTCAAACAAGGAAAATCTCTGGCTCTCACAGACCTGTAACGTCCTCTGTAAGAAGCTTTTCTGTCCCCCACTCGTTACCTGTATGAATGGCACCTGTTTGAACTCATCATCTGTATAAAAGACACCTGTCCACAGCCTCAAACAGTCAGACTCCAAACTCTGCCATGGCCAAGACCAAAGAGCTTTCGAAGGACACCAGGAAAAGTATTGTAGACCTGCACCAGACTGGGAAGAGTGAATCTACAATAGGCAAGCAGCTTGGTGTGAAAAAATCAACTGTGGGAGCAATCATCAGAAAATGGAAGGCATACAAGACCACTGATAATCTCCCTCGATCTGGGGCTCCACGCAAGATCTCATCCCGTGGGGTCAAAATGATCATGAGAACGGTGAGCAAAGATCCCAGAACCACACGGGGGGACCTGGTGAATGACCTGCAGAGAGCTGGGACCAAAGTAACAAAGGTCACCATCAGTAACACACTACAACGGCAGGGAATCAAATCCCGCAGTGCCAGACGTGTTCCGCTGCTGAAGCCAGTGCATGTCCAGGCCCGTCTGAAGTTTGCCAGAGAGCACATGGATGATACAGCAGAGGATTGGGAGAATGTCATGTGGTCAGATGAAACCAAAGTAGAACTTTTTGGTATAAACTCAACTCGTCGTGTTTGGAGGAAGAAGAGTACTGAGTTGCATCCCAAGAACACCATACCTACTGTGAAGCATGGGGGTGGAAACATCATGCTATGGGGCTGTTTTTCTGCCAAGGGGACAGGACGACTGATCCGTGTTAAGGACAGAATGAATGGGGCCATGTATCGTGAGATTTTGAGCCAAAACCTCCTTCCATCAGTGAGAACTTTGAAGATGAAACGAGGCTGGGTCTTCCAACATGACAATGATCCAAAACACACCGCCCGGGCAACAAAGGAGTGGCTCCGTAAGAAGCATTTGAAAGTCCTGGAGTGGCCTAGCCAGTCTCCAGACCTCAACCCCATAGAAAATCTGTGGCGGGAGTTGAAAGTCCGTGTTGCTCGGCGACAGCCCCAAAACATCACTGCTCTCGAGAAGATCTGCATGGAGGAATGGGCCAAAATACCAGCTACTGTGTGTGCAAACCTGGTAAAGACCTATAGTAAACGTTTGACCTCTGTTATTGCCAACAAAGGTTATGTTACAAAGTATTGAGTTGTATTTTTGTTATTGACCAAATACTTATTTTCCACCCTGATTTACGAATAAATTCTTTACAAATCCTACCATGTGGATTCATGGATTTTTTTTTTTCACATTCTGTCTCTCACAGTTGAAGTGTACCTCTGGTGCAAATTACTGACCTCTGTCATCATTTTAGGTGGGGGAACTTGCACAATCGGTGGCTGACTAAATACTTTTTTGCCCCACTGTAGATGCTGACAAGCTGACACAGTAACATGGAAGAGGGAAATAAGAACAATAATAATAATAAAGATAAAAGATGAAGTAACAAGTTTTTAGTTTCTTGTTTATTCCAGATGATCATCCAGATGTCTGTGACATGTGATGACAAACACCATAATGGAAGGCCTTTCTCATCACATGCTTAAACTCATCATCTCATCATATATTTTTGCATACGCTGAGCAGGCAGTCAGACATGCTGTAACTGTGGGGTAGAAAACTGCATGAACACCATACAGCAGGGGTCTCAAACTCCAGTCCTCGAGGGCAACGTTTCCATGTGTCCCTGTTACAACACACCTAGTAGGTCATTAGCAAGAGTATAGAACTTGACTGCATGCTGCGTTGGCAATTCAGCCATTTGAGTCATGTTACAGCAGCTCATGAGTGAATGAACATGGTGCAATAAAAGTATTTTTAGAAGTATATGTTTCCAAATACATACATTTACTTAAATTTACTTGAGTAGGGTTAGCATGCAGTCAAGTTCTATACTCTTGCTAATGACCTACTGACCTATTGTATTCAGGTGTGTTGCACCAGGGACACATGGAAAAGTTGCATGACACCGGCCCTGGAGGACTGGAGTTTGAGACCCCTGTCATACGGAATATGACAGGTGTGGTTGAACTGAGTGAAGACTCTGAAGTTTCTCTTTTCTTCTGGCAGGACAGGAATGTGGCCTTGTCTTGTGAGCCACCGTAAGGATGTACTTGAAGTAGAACTGGACCGTCACCGTCACTCTTCACCTTTTCAAAGACAAAGCAGTCATTTAGATAAAATATTAGATATTGTTTACCTGTAAATGCACAAAGAGAATTTAGAAATTAATTCTTGCCTCAGAGTCTCTGGAATCTAAAAAAGCTAAATATGATGATATTCAGCAACATAAATTAGTGTTTTAAGATTAAGATTTAAGATTACAATGAATTTGTGATTGTTTCAAAGCATACTGTCGTGAGAGAAGGCACTGAACACAGACTATTTGCTGGGGAGGTTGCATAGCTGTGTAGGTTGGCGAAAGGAGCCGGTAGCTGGCCGGGGCATCACGATGGTTGCTAGTAGTCTGTAATAGAATAGAAAATAATGGGAGTAAATATTTCTAGTCCAACATCATCAGATAACCATCAAACCATCAAAATAAAATTAAACATTTAAATAAAATTAAACACCAATAATCTCCAAAAGTTGATTCTGTTCATCTGGAAAACGCTACGTCCAGATAAACAGAATGAACCTTTGGAGATTTACTTACCTGGATGATTGAGCATGCATCAAGACGTTTAAATGCCAATAAATTGTTAAAATTGAAAAGCATGTGTCTCTTTGATTCAAATGTGATTATCTGTAAATATGTCGCTGATATTAAAAACTGTTTTAAATGTTTTAATTCATGTTCAGACACAACGAGAACAACCATACTCGAAAGGGCAGGTCCCTGTTTCCTATTACGTCCTCAAATCACGTTGTCGCTGGGGTTTTTCAAATACGTCCGTTGTACTGACTTAAAGTCGCACCCGTGCGGTGACTTTTCATCAGTATCACTTAAGCTGACAAAATGAGTGGACGCGGAAAAGGAGGAAAGGGACTCGGGAAAGGAGGCGCTAAACGGCACCGCAAAGTTCTCCGTGATAATATCCAAGGCATTACTAAGCCTGCCATTCGTCGTCTAGCCCGTCGCGGTGTGGGTTGTGTGGCTCTTAAAAGAGCCACACTGTGTTTAGGTCTGATAGCCAGTTTATTTGGAGCTCGTGTACTTTGTCACAGCCTTGGTGCCCTCAGACACTGCATGCTTGGCCAGCTCACCGGGGAGGAGCAGGCGCACTGCGGTCTGGATCTCCCTGGAGGTGATGGTGGAGCGTTTGTTGTAATGGGCCAGGCGAGATGCCTCGGCTGCGATGCGCTCGAAGATGTCGTTGACAAACGAGTTCATGATGCTCATGGCCTTTGAGGAGATCCCGGTGTCGGGGTGGACCTGCTTCAGCACCTTGTACACGTAGATGGCGTAGCTCTCCTTCCTGGTCTTTCTCTTCTTCTTGCCGCCCTTGCCGGCGGTCTTGGTCACGGCTTTCTTGGAGCCCTTCTTGGGCGCCGACTTGGCGGGTTCAGGCATTTTCTCTCTTCAATACTCTACAGCAACGTATGTGTCAATTTTTTAAATTTAAAGCGAGAGAATTAAACCATGCAAAGAATGTAAAATATAACGAAGATGTGTGTAGATATATATATTTAAGAAATAAGAAGGAGAAGGAAGAGGAGGAGGAAAATCAAATGATGTCTCTCAAAGAAGACATTGATCGAGTCAATAGAGAAGTTTTATTTAATATGTTGCGACGTACTGACTTTCACGGGAACAGTGATTATATGATTTTTAATAATCAAAAGAAAAGTCGGAATGACTTTATTGTCTCAATTAAGGATAAACATGGAAAGTCAGTTTTTAAAGAAGAGGGGAAAAGACAAGTAATTAGAGATTATTGTTCGGAGATGTTTTCATCCATAGCTACAAACAGCGATGCTATTAACAATTTTTTGAGTGAGGTTGAACCATTAGATTCTGTCATTTATGAAACTTTGATTGGAAAAATTAAAAGAGAGGAAGTGGAGTCAGTAATTAACCAACTTAGTACCGATAAAACACCTGGTCTGGATGGACTCCCCTCTGAATTTTACAAAACTGCGAGTAAAGAACTGTCTGAATTGTTAACTCAGTATTTTAATGAAGGAATAGAAAGAGAAACAATGGGTAAATCGTTTTATGAAGGAGTTATGTGTTTATTATATAAGAAAGGTGATAGAGAAGATATTAATAATTATAGGCAACTGACAATAATGAATGTAGATTATAAGATTTTTGCTAAAATAATTATGTCTAGACTAGAGGATGTATTAGATATTATCATTGAAAAAGAACAAACATGCGCAATTAAGGGACGATTGATGTGGGATAACTTAAGTATGTTAAGAGAAATTATTTATAATGGAAAGGACTCAGAACTCTGCATTTTAGGATTAGATCAAAGGAGAGCTTTTGATTCTGTTTCCCACTCCTATTTATGGAAAGTAATGAAAGCTTATAATTTTCCGGACCAATTTATTTCTATTATCCAATTGATTTATAAAAAGTCCCTAGTGCAAGTTAAGGTAAATGGAAAGCTCTCATCCCCTTTTAGTGCTGAGTGCGGGGTTAAACAAGGATGTCCTTTGAGTGCTGCGTTATATGTCCTTGCAATTAATCCCTTATTGAAAAGGATAAATGATGATAAACGGATCAAGGGATACGTCCTTGATAAATCCCTTAAAATCGCAGCTTTGGCGTATGCAGATGACGTGACGGTGATAATTAGAAACCAAAACGAACTGTCTTCAGTTATGGAGATATTACACCATTACGAACAGGCATCAGGTGCCAAACTGAACCAAGACAAAACTGAAGGGGTGTGGCTTGGACATCCGACCAAACAACCTAAAATGAAGATCTCTCTTTGTAGGGAG
Source organism: Rhamphochromis longiceps (assembly GCF_057381845.1). NCBI lineage: Eukaryota > Metazoa > Chordata > Actinopteri > Cichliformes > Cichlidae > Rhamphochromis > Rhamphochromis longiceps. The sequence continues at coordinate 19,051,243 of NC_140573.1, read as the reverse complement.
ATTAAAATTCTGGGTATATGGATTGATAATACTGACTCTAGTTTACTAAATTGGAATAAGAAAGAAAATGAAATTAAAATGGAAATTATGAAATGGGAAAATAAAGATACAAATTATAAAACACGTATTAATATTGTAAAAACACACATGATTTCGAAACTTCTTTTCCTTGCCGCAATTTTTCCTCCTCCGAGAACAACTGTAATGAAAATAAGTAAGATGTGCATTAAATTTATCTGGGGATCTAATCGAGAAGTGACTAAGAGGAAATTTATGTACAAGAGTAGGAAGCACGGGGGTTTGGGAGCCCCAGACTTAGAGATTGTTTTGCGAATTCCTTTTATAAAAATTACTCAAAGCGCAATTTCTCGGGGTGCCCCGTGGGTTCGAGGGAAGGAGCAATTGTGGCAAAAGAAAAAGGGCAGGGCCAGAGCGGGTGTTCCATACCACAGACTTATGTTCGGTGACTTATCAAGTCAATGGGAACAATATAGTTTAAATATTCTCCAAGATAATACGAAAAATATCTATAAAAAAATTAATGAAACCAAAAATGAAGGTGTAATTCAATATAAGTATGCAAATGAAGATGAAAACCTTTCAATAGTTAAAAATATACAAGACAAATTATTATCTGAAAGCATGAGAGACGTGGTGTGGCTCATCTCGCTCGGGCGCCTCCCTGTGAGAGCGGTGGTAAAATGGAGTTGTTTTGTTACCACCATGAAATGTCCTATGACAGACTGTGATGAAGATGAGACCCTAGAACATCTCCTATTGGATTGTTATAGGACAACTGAGATCAGGCAGAAAATGACAGAAATTGGCTATGATGTGGATGTTAATATTAAAGCAGTTAAATATGGTTTGTTTAAAGAAAAAATGTGTGACGACAAAAGGAGACTCTTTTGGTTAGTAATGTGTGTAATAAACACACATATTTGGAAAACTCGTGCCAAAGGAGTGTTAGAACAAAAGATGATAAGTAGTGATGTGGTGAGTAAACATATCATTACAGACCTGCGGAGAAGACGAACAATGGACCTGAAACTTGGGAAAGTTTTCCCCTGGAACGAATTAAAACTGTAAGTCTTGTGAGCGTTGTGTGGACTCAAATGCTAGATTTTCCTCCTTGTTTCTCCCTTTTGTATGTGTTCATGGTTTTGTATATGTAATTGTATGTGTATGTGCATTTTATATGTAAACTTGTTTACTTTAAATAAAGTTTAAGAAAAAAAAAAAAAAAAAAAGAAAAGGAGGAAAGGGACTCGGGAAAGGAGGCGCTAAACGGCACCGCAAAGTTCTCCGTGATAATATCCAAGGCATTACTAAGCCTGCCATTCGTCGTCTAGCCCGTCGCGGTGGTGTGAAGCGTATCTCCGGCCTGATTTACGAGGAGACCCGTGGTGTACTTAAGGTGTTCCTGGAGAACGTGATCCGCGATGCAGTCACCTACACCGAGCACGCCAAGAGAAAGACTGTGACCGCAATGGATGTGGTGTATGCTCTTAAAAGGCAGGGCCGTACTCTATACGGTTTCGGAGGTTAACGCTACTGTCTTGATTCCAACACAACGGCTCTTTTAAGAGCCACACAACTCGTCTTAAGAAATAAGTGTTCCAACTTTACAACTAGTGGCTTGGGTACACCGAATTTTGTGAAACTGTTAAGAGTGCTAATGAGACTCTTGAACATTGCAACGTGATTGTACATAGAACTTATGGGCCGTTGAAACGGCCGTTGTGGCTGTAAGTAACTCGTCGGGCTGGCTTCGTGCCCCAAACAAAAATGGCGACGCCGCTGATGTGAAGTTAACTTTTTTTCCACCTAGCTTTCCAATATCCACCTTTCCTAACCTTAAAATGACTGTCTTGCTCATTTCTCAATGAAACTCTATTTCCCTGTAAAAACCTAACATTAGTTGCCTTGGGACATAACTTTTTTTTTTAAACAAAATGGATGCCATAACGCGCTGTGACGTAGTCTCTAGAAATGGCTTCTAATCCGGTGGCTCAGAGCTGCGCTGTTTGTGATTTAAGGTGAACATTTTCTATTTAGAGTTATATCAGAAAAGCAAGTTTAAAAAACCCTTCACGGACACGAGTTTTAATCTCCTGTGAAACGTTCTCTAAAATGACAAACTTTCGATGTTTCTAATTTAATTATTTTTCTTTCACCACAGAGCCAAGTGAGAGGTAGAACAGCATTTTCCCGTGCTCTCTTACGAACAGTTTGTAACAAGTTTTCATAATCAGGGACTATTGACTTGTGAAATTAGCTCTTCAGATGTAGTTGTGTGGCTCTTAAAAGAGCCGTTGTGTATAAAGTGGTCTCAGATCAGCTTATGCCCTCTCTCCGCGGATGCGGCGGGCTAACTGGATATCTTTGGGCATGATAGTGACCCTCTTGGCGTGAATGGCGCACAGGTTGGTGTCCTCGAATAAACCGACCAGGTACGCCTCGCTTGCCTCCTGCAAAGCCATAACAGCAGAGCTCTGGAAGCGCAGGTCGGTTTTAAAGTCCTGAGCGATCTCCCGGACCAGGCGCTGGAAGGGTAGCTTGCGGATCAACAACTCAGTAGATTTTTGGTAACGGCGGATCTCCCTCAAAGCCACGGTTCCGGGCCTATAGCGGTGAGGCTTCTTCACGCCACCGGTGGCCGGGGCACTCTTACGGGCAGCCTTTGTAGCTAGCTGCTTCCTGGGAGCCTTTCCTCCGGTGGATTTACGTGCTGTCTGCTTCGTTCTAGCCATGTTTAGTAACTATCGGCTTCCTTTCTTCAGTGTCGTCACCAGTCTTATAAAGCCAGCGCCGGCGTGTGGGCAGCGCTAATTGGTCCAATCTGTGCGCGTGATCAACGGCTCGTCTGTTGAAGCGGGAAAATCAAAAGTCCTGATAAGGAAGTGAAGCCATAGATTAAGCGCAGTGATTCAAACCAGAGCTGAATGAAACACACCCCAAAACGCAGAGCTTAATGGAAAACACAACTTTTATCAAATCATTTAAAAGATAAAGCCAATTAGACTGAATGTAGACTGGTGTATTGGTATACAATATACACAAAATAATAGTAGTTTTATCATTCTTAATATGTATGCTCCCTCTTGTCAAAATGAGCAAGAATACCTTAGTAGGCTGGCCTTTATTAATACATTTATTCAAGACAACGATACTTACAGCATATGTTTTGGGTGATTTTAATGCTGATCTCACAGACAGCAGTTCTTGGTTTGCTAACCACTTAACCCACTTTTGTGAAGTTAACAATCTTATCCTGTCTACCCAAATGTTACTGCCTGCAGAGAGCTATACATACATAAGTGAAGCCTGACATAGTACATCATGGCTGGACCACTGTATCTGTACAGCTGATGGACATGCAGCTTTAGCAAACATGACTATTAGGTATGAGGTAACTCTGTCAGGCCATATACCTTTTGGTTTTACTGTGAATGTGGAACAAATGCCAGCAACAACTGGAAATAATATTGCTAATATTGCTACCAGTGTAAAATTAGACTGGTCAGCATTTGGTGAAGATGATTTCTTAGCTTATCATAGTAATACCGATATACATCTGAACAACATTTCTTTGCCCAAAGAAGCTATTTTGTGCAAGGATGTCAACTGTAAGAATGCTGTGCATAAACATTTACTCTGCTCCATGTATGATGATATAGTGACTGCTCTGTATGAAAGTGGTACACTGCTTGATAAACAATATAAGCATAAGAAACCTAACATCAGACCTGGCTGGAAAGAACATGTATCCATGTACCATGATCAAGCTCGCATAGCTTATAAATGTTGGGCCATGGCTAGAAGACCTAAACAAGGCCCAGAAAAAATGTGCTAATGCCAGATATAAGTACGCTGTTCGCTTTATAACTAAAAATGAGCAAATGCTGACAGCAGATTCTTTGTCCAGGAAAATGTTGTGTAATAATATGACAGATTTTTGAAAAGAGCTCTTAATGACTGTAAACCATTTCTACCATCAACTGTTGAAGGTGTTTCTGGGGCAGATAACATTGCAGCATTATGGAGACAGCATTACAGTGTGTTGTTTAACTGTATAAAAAGTGAACCATATGAGGACAATTTTGACATGAGTAATGACACAATAAGTGTAAGGACATATGAAGTATATGGAGCCATTCATAGGTTATCTGATGATAAATCCTCTGGTTTGGATCACATCACTGCAGAACATTTAAAACATGCTAGTGTAAGGCTAGCTCCTCTTCTAGCACTCTGTTTCACTGGGTTTATGATTCATGGCATATTACCAGACTCAATGCTGTGTATTTTACTGGTACCAGTTATGAAGGACAAAGCTGCAAATGTGAGCTGTTTGGATAATTATAGGCCGATTGCACTAGCCAGTATTTTATCTAAGGTGTTAGAAAGAATCTTGTTTGACAGAGTTAGTGTGTTCTGGTTCTGGATTTCTGTGAACCACAGAAGCCTTTTTGATAAACTGAAGAGACGGGGAGTTCCTCAGTACATCGTGAGGATTCTTTCTTACTGGTACGCTCATCAGAACATGCAGGTTAAATGGGGAAGCAGTATTTCTGCCCCCTTTGGTGTCAGCAATGGTGTTAGACAGGGTGGGATTTTGTCTCCAATTTTATTTAATCTATATGTTGATGATTTGTCCATACAGCTGAGAGCCTGTAACACTGGGTGTATATTAGGTAAAACATTGATAAATCATCTTATGTATGCAGATGACCTGGTTGTTTTTAGTCCAAGCAGTGCTGGGTTACAGGATCTTCTCAATGTCTGTACTGAATATGGTGTGCAATATGATATAAAGTACAATGCTGTTAAAAGTGCTGTTTTGATATGTAGAACCAAGCAGGATAAACACCTACATTTTCCTTTGTTTAAACTGCCCCAAAAAACTCTTGAAGTTTATAAAAAGATGAAATACCTCGGCCACTTTATTACTGAGCAAATGAATGATGATGATGACAACGGTGTAAGCTCTATGTGCAGGCAAATACTATCACACGCAAATTCAGCTTTTGTTCACTTCCAGTTAAAGTGGCTTTGTTTAAAGCGTATTGCACACTTCTATATACTGCCCCCCGTTGTGGTCATCCTACAAACAATGTAGCATGCAGAAGCTGCATGTTGCATATAATGATGCGATGAGAATCCTTTGCAGGATACCTAGAAGGGGTGGTGCCAGCCAGATGTTTGTAGCTGTGGGTGTTTGGACTTTTAAAGCACTTTTAAGAAAGTTAATGTTCAATTTTAGAGAATGACTGGATGGTTCGAGTAACAGTGTAATTTTAGCACTCACAGATCCGACAGTGAGTGGTTCCCATTACTCATCCAGTCTGAGAAAGCACTGGTTGAAGTGTTTGTGTATTTATTGATTTTTTTTAAGTAATTGTGTTTTATGTATATTTTGGTTTATATATATATATATATATATATATATATATATATATATATATATATATATATATATATATTTAAGGTTTATACCTTGTGTCTTTGTGTGTGTGTGTGTGTGTGTGGGGGGGGGGGGGGGTATTTCTGTCTTGTTTTTATGGACATGAAGTCTGCCCATAAAGATTGATTGATTGATTGATTGATTTTTCCGACACCATTAAATTGTCAGCAGACAAGAAAGCTACTACAGCCTGCAAACAGACGAGTTGGTGAACACAGAAGATATCAAATTAGTGCATACATTAAAAAACATAACCAAATAAAACATATGTATTTTACTCAGACTATCTTCTAAGATCGAAGATTTTAGAGAATATTTTATTTTCAATTTAACTGAACTCACCAGGTATTGTATGTCTCTTACTTGTTTAAGCCCCGTTTTAATTTTTGTTTAATGTTTTTGGCTGATGGCTGAGACTTATGGACGTGTAAAACCAGTCACAAATTCAGAGATTGCATTGGTCTACATGGACTGGGTCTTCCAAAAGGCCGGAAGTGAGCGGCTGTGAAATTGGACACCCCGACTAATTAAAAAAAAAAAAAACCCACACACACCCTCCTGACAGCTCATGGTTCTCCTGGCTTTGCTGAGCTTATTGGTTTAACATCATTTCTCCTTGCATTATTAGTACCCGGTTTTTAACATTAAACCCTTTAAAATTTCACCTGCGACAAGGAAACTTGGTATAAATAATTTGCATCATGTTCATCACGCTCAACCTGAGTTAAACAGACTTCTAAGGCTGTGCCATGACAGGAACAATAACAATATTGATGTAAAAATAAGTTTATTTATGAACAGACTTTCGAATAGAAAGTGCAAACAGTACACGTTCACAGCACATCAGAAAGCATATTTACAAGCTTTAAATTTTCAGGAAAAAAAAAAAAAAAAAAAACCCCCCACACACACACACACCACAACACAAACAAACACCAAAAGGGTAATTCTTCGTGGATATTTACAGTCCAGAGGCGGGTGGGACAGGAACCAGTCCAATTACAGTCTGTGATAAAGCCAACATGAAGCATAAAGGAGTCCGATGAGCAACCGGAGGATCTCTCAGAGAAACAGCTGGTGGCTCTAAAAAGAGCCTTTTGTTGCGAAGAAGAAGCGAGTGGTTTACTTCTTCTTTGGTGTAGCCTTCTTGGCCTTAGCAGCTTTAGGCTTTGCAGCCTTCTTTGCAGGCTTTTTGGGGGTCGCTGCTTTCTTGGGCGCGGCTGTCTTCTTCACCTTGGGGCTCTTTGCCTTCTTGGCCACAGCCTTCTTTGCAGCTGCCGTGGGCTTCTTTGCCTTCTTCGGGGTGGCTTTTGCTGCTTTGGGCTTCTTGGCGGTGGCTGGTTTCTTAGCTGCAGTTGCCTTCTTTGCCGCCGGCTTCTTTACTTTAGCAGCGGGCTTTTTGGCTGCCTTCTTGGGCTTCTCCGCTGGCTTTGCTGCCTTGAAAGAACCGGATGCCCCGGTTCCGGTGGTGTGGACCAGAGCGCCTTTCTGCACCAGGCTTTTCAAAGCGCGCCTGACGTGAGCAGAGTTATGCTCTACGTCGTAACCGCGAGCGACGAGATCCTTCTTAATAGCAGCCAGAGAGAGTCCTTTACGTTCTTTGGACTCTTTCACAGCTTTTACGATGAGCTCGCTAGCGGACGGGCCAGACTTCTTGATAGTCTTGCTCGCTGATGCCTTCTTCTTCTTGGCCGGGGCCTTTGCTGGAGCCGCCTCGGCGGCCGGTGCTGGGGCTGCTGCGGGAGCGACTTCTGCCATGTCGTTAAGAGAGTAGTGTTTGTCGATGAGACGATAGAAATCTCCGCACAGTGACTGGAACTTAAATACAACACGAGAACCGTGGAGACTCAACCCTGCCTGCAGCTCACAGCTGCAGCGAGAAGACCTTGGCTCTTGTGTTTTCTCCTCTTAATAAACTACGTTAAAACAATATCTGAAGGTGAAAGTAGATAAAAATTTCAAATCGAATCGATAGAGAAGAACTTTCTCTTTATAGGGAAGCTTTATAAACTTTATTAGTTTTCTGCAATTTGTTTTGGAAGCCTTTAAACCTGCCCTGTCCGCCGCGCCGTGAGGCACCGATTCGTGTCTTTTCTCCGACATTTTTCTTCTAAATGCGTTAAAATCTAAAATAACCCCTCAAAAACGAGGTAAACAGCGAGGCAACATGTTTGTCCACACATGCTATGTCAAAACAATGATCCCCGTCGGATACCTTTTCATAAAACTGAGGTTATTTCGGTGCCTGCAAACACACATGAGTTGGTGGAGGAAACAGTGTAACTCGTTAACTCCACACACTCTGTGCCCTCAATTTACTGTAGATTTTCATTAATTAATGATACACGAATTATAGCTCTGGCTGCGTGAAATGTGTAATATGGATAAATCTAACAGTTTAACAGCACTACAGCTCTTAGACAGGCAAACAGACTATAGCTCCACCAGGCTCAGCATCATCATATTGCATCCCAGTTCACTGGCTACTGCATCCCAGTGCAGTCAAAACGCTAATCATCGCTAATAACACCCATCAAAAGAAAATTACAAGTAAATATCCAGAGCTGACAATGTTCACATAAACAGGAATAGATTAAACAGTTAGTCTGGAAAGTTCTGGCAGGAAACTCTCCACTTCCTTAACCATAGCTGCTTTTTGGCCAAATGTCAGTGGCTGTAAGCTGGAACTCCTAAAATTAAGTGTTTCAGTACTTTCACTGCTTGACTCTAGTGTTGTGTGTTTGTGTATATATATACATATATATATATTTTCTTGATTTGCTTTGAATAATGACTCATGGTTGTCAAGCAGTTAGTTCATTTGAATATTAAGCCTCTTGTGGGTGTGGGTACCTTCTCTGAGTTTGAACTCAGCAATTTGAGTCAGTATTGGTGGTTCAAAGTTAGAAATGCTCAGCCAAACTTAAATACTGAAAAATACTGAAAATAAAGTAAAAGTTTATATTTAGTTACTGATTTTAGTTGGATTTTTTAAATGTTTTAAACTGACATTTTCTTGTTAAACAATACAATTAAATATACATTTCTACTCATTTCTACAATACGTTTATAATTAAGTTACTTTGAATTCGTGTATTGGTCATTTCATCAGTTTAAAATTAGATTACATCATTAAACTTTATTTAATCCCACACTGGTACAACAGGAAGAGATCTCCGTCGGATATGTTTTTACAAAGGAAGAATAGTGAAACTATATGTTGGAAAAATAAAAGTAGAAAGAAAAAATAGATTAATAAAATCATTAGAATTTTTTTAAATTCCACAATAATATGCTATATACAAATGGTTAAAATGTTGAGTAGAATTATAATTGTTAACAATAATATTTGATTATCTACAGAGCAAACAGTGGAAGTGATGAACATGTATTTTTAGACAGTGTTTATCCTGTTTGGATATTGTACAGTTTGACTGCTAAAGATAACGACCTGCAATAGCACTCCGTCCTGCTGTTGAAGGACTCAGGTCCTCCACAGTCTCATGCAGCGGATAGCAGGTGTTGTCCATAATCGACATTAGCTTAGCCAACAACTGCCTTCTCTGTGGGATCTATCTAGGGGACTATCCAGGACTGAGCTACTCTCTTTAGGTAACCATCTTCTGTAGGTTTGTAAAAATTACAGGAAAAAAAAATCACACTTCCTGTTTTGTGTGGAATGAAAAAGCCTAAGATGGTTGTAGTGGTAATGAAGATAAATATGAGCAAGGAATTCAGTGCATATGGGGACTTTATTTGTTTTGGGGATTAGACCCAAACCTTTGCTTTCTTTCCTCTTGTTAATTTTAGTTCAAAAACTGTCTAAATGCTGTTTTTCTGTTTCAGAATTGGCCTTTAGGAGTAACATAAAAGCACAATCAGTCCTCATGGAGTAAAGCTATTGATCTATTACCCCTTACCTGACACAAATATATAAATGTTTTAAATTATGACAATTTGAGTGATAAAATTCTGCATAATTATTAAACTAATTACAAATTATATATATATATATATATATATATATATATATATATATATATATATATATATATGTATATATATATATATATATATATATATATGTATATATATGTATATATATATATATATATATATATAGATATAGATATAGATATATTATTAGCCATCGGCAGGCCATATTACACACTATCCAAGCCAGAATTACGCAGTGCTACTACTACTGTACAGCTATCTAGCTAATCTTAGTAAGCTGAAAAAGAAAAGTTAGCTATACATTTTCACTTTATCAGCTAACAGGTACTTAATTAGCAGGGCAGGGGTCTGACTTGAAACTGGAAAAACAGCATTATCTTTGACTACGAGTTCAAATAATTCAAAACTTGCCAATCCCAAGGTTTTAGCTATAGAGCCTATGCTGAACAATAGCCATATCTAGTGGCTCTAATAATATGCATAGTTTAAAAAGTGACCATTATGTATATATTGTATTACATATACCTAAAATTGTCAACTAGGTTACAGAGAGAGGGGAGAGAGCATTTCTCTTTTCTAAACGGGTGAAAGTCACCGGCCTTCCAGGTCCCTGAACTGCTTCCATGTTTCGTATTCTAAAATATGTGACCCTGAGAAACTTTAAACAAATAGTTATTATTAAAATATTTAATCGAAAATTTATGACATTCTTTTTCTGTTATATCCGTGAAAGCAAGGCCAGGGGTGTTTATAATGTGCCTTTTTGTATGTTGTCCAGCAGAAAACAAAAAACCTGTATAAGGTAGATTTACTTCAGGCCTGTTCAATCATACTGCATCAGATTTTATTAGGTGCAGTTTTTTGTGTTTCAAAACCCCGCTCAAGTATTGTACTAACATTCGAAGTATTGAGCCCTTTTATAATGGGCGTGTCTAACCTATATTTCATACTAACATGTTTATAGCTGTAGCTCACATGTTTAATTGTTAAATATTTTTATTTTAAGTACTGAAACAGTGAAGGTAAGTTGAATAATTATTATTTTGATTCAACTAATGTTCGATAAAGGTCAGTGAACAAGGATGCAGTTTATTAAAGCAACGTAGATCTTAGTTTAAAACAACTAGTTGAAGTCATAGCTTTCTTTCTATTTCACATAGTAATATTTATAATACAGGAATATCTGAATCAGTAACTAAGAAGTTAAACTAACTAAATTTAGGAAAACGCTGTGGGACTTCGTGCCTGGACAGTTTCTTCCATCAGCCCTAGTGTGTTTGCAGACACTGAGAAAACCTCGGGCTAATGAAAACATGTCCGCAGAAACTAGGTGTTTATGCATGAGATGTCTGCAGAAACATGTTATCTCGCTGTTTAACCTCATTGTTTGTGGTGTTTGTGTATTTTTAAAGCATTTACAATAAGAAATTGCAGGGCAAAGAGACGGAGCAGTGCGTCGAAGAGAGGTTTAAGTCCGCCTCAAGCAAACTGTAGATGAACAGTAAACGTCTACAATGCTTCTTTGTAAAGAGCAAGTTCTCCGCTATCGTATCGGTTTAAGTTCATGCTTCAGTTTCTCATTTAAATGTGATTTTAAAGCCGTTTTTGGTGACGAAAAAACACAACTATCTGCGCCCTCCCGCCGCGGACACGAGCAGCAGGCTGGGTTGAGTCTCCATGGTTCTCATGATGCGTTTAGGTTCCTGTTTCTTTCGGAAATTCCAATTTGGCTGTGTAATTATATTATTGGCATTATTACTATTAGTTATTTTTAGTCAGTCGGGTGACAACACGATGACAGGGGGAGCTTCACAAGCGCCCAGTGACTCTGCCGCCCAGGCCAAAGCTTCAGGGAAGAAGAAGAAAGGAGGATCCGTTGTGTACAGAGCTGTGGCCGCCTCCCAGGACCGCAAAGGTCTTTTCTACTACGCCATAAAGCAGGCGCTGACCTTCCAGGGCTACGATGTGGATCAGCACGGCTTCCTCATCAAACGCGCCATTAATATGCTGGTAAAAAGCCCAAGTAGGTGTTAAGGGAAACTGCACTGGAAGAAGTGCCCTCCGCTAAGCCAAGTAGGCCGCTGGTTCCTCTGAATCAGCGTCCAAGAAGAAAGCGTTAGCTCGGAGAAGGTGCTTAAGAAGCTCAAAACGCTCTTTTAAGAGCCACCAAACTGTACACTACAGGGCTGATTTCATTTTCAAATGAAGAATGAATAAAATTAATACACACATCACCCCTTCAGACCTCATCAACTTAATATAAATGGCTGTTTTGCTTCCAGATACCAAGTGATTTAAGACAAAGGTGAGAAGCTGTGCTATTATTCACTCATAGGAGCGAATCTAGGATCAAAACTTTACAGGAGTTCAGCCCTCAAATCATAACACTAATGTTGCCTATTTGATGCTGTTCAGAGAGAAAATGTACATAAGTGGACACTTTAGTCAAATTAATGACCCTGCATTATCAGAAGAATTGGAACTTTTGCTTGCTAACATTTTAGGCAGAGTGCATTTTGGATTTTACCACTCATTTGTTTCATGAAATTACCTCTTAATGTTATTTCTGCTGCAGCAACACGTCTGGTTTATTAATAAGGGATAATATTAAATCACTGTGCAGTTAAAGCACACAGTGCCTCTGTGTAAGTGCACTGTAACACCATGACATCTAGAAAAGTGCACATTAAAGCCATTTTTGGGTGCTTATTGAAGATTTCTCTGGGGTGATATTTTATAAAACTATAATGGGGTAGAAGTTCAGACTTTTTTAGATGATCCGTGACGGCATGTCAGTCTGTTACGGTTTAAGAAGAAAATGGGTTAAATTCATGAATCTAAGATTTAAATTAAAGATCTGGGGTTAACACAAGAAATTGAAATCTACATAAATGATAATAAAAAAAACAATAAGCACCCTATTTGTACAGATGCAGCAATTTCCTCAACAAGGATGATTTAAAATTTAGTAGACAAATATGATCTTGTTGTCTCATTCATGATGTTTTTTTTTTTTGTTTTGTTTTGTTTTTTTGCATTTATCTCTTTAATAAAAAATAATAACTTAGTGATAATATAAAGGCAGAGTTTTTATGATGGGAGTGACCACTGCAGTTCATTAAAGGTCACTCGTGGATAATGCTGATATTGAATTATGTAAAACTGTGGGAGAGACTGGATTGTCCTGAGGTAGTGTATTCTGTATTCTCCTGACATGGCATGTAGCTGTCAGGCATCCCACTATATCACTGCTTGATTTGGCTTTTTAAGCAAAAGTCAAATCAAAGAATAATATTACTAATCAAATAATCATATCACATAAATTAGATTAAATTTATAATCTAACATGTTAAAAATGAGCAGAGAAAAAGTCCAAAGTTATAAAACAAATTTATATTGATTAAACCTATACCTGATTATATTCTGATCAGTATTAAGCGTTTAAGCATAATTAACCATTGGCAAAATCACATATAAATTATGATTCTGTTTTAAAAACTACAACATACTTATTATCTTATATCTCTTATTCAGATTAAATACATAATGAGGGGCCAGAGACATATTTCTTATCTTTTCACATCCATATAATACAGTAGGATATAAAATGCATTATCTCAGTCTTCTTATTGTTATTCTATAAATATGTGGCCATGATTTGATTGCTAATGTGAACAACTGTGGTAAAAGAGGAAACCATGGTGATTTCATGACTTAGTTAGTTACAATACAGCACAGATCATTTTTAGAGCTAGAAACAATAATTTACAAGTCAATATTCAAAATCTTTTCAACCAGAGAGATGGGGGCTACAGTTTGAGTGGGAATGAAAATTTTCAAGTGCATGTGGTGAGAACTACTAGGAAAGTTTTTCCGTGCTTGAAATAAATGATCAGTCAGTCAATCAATCTTTTATACAAAATAGTTGCGAGATTCCTGCTGTAAACACATTCAGATCTTTAGCTTTGGGACTTTGACTTTGAGAGATAAGAAACCCAGTTTCCAACAACAGGAACATTGTGGAATATATCATTTTGTTTTCAGAGGTCAGCAGCAAACAGACAGAGCACAGTCTGCAGGATCCAGCTTTCTGTCTATAAAAAGTGATCACTCCAGACATTCTCCCCCAGTTTTCAGGTATATATCTGGATCCTCGGACACGAGGTAAGAGATTGTTTTTACTGTAAATTGAGCTAAAGATGGAGATTTAGGGTTTTTGGGTTTATAGATTCTCAGGATAAAATAATTAATTCATCCGGATTTGCCAACATGAACACGGGTGTTTCTATTTCACTGATTAATATGTGTTTATATTAAGCACCTTCTAGATGTTGGAATTTTTGTATTTGGTACAAAACTTATTTTCAGAAAATAAACTGTCACAAAGGGAATTTGCTGCAGTAGCTAAAAGAAGACCAGAAATGAAAGACAGAAGACAAACTACTAACAACTCAGAACCACAAACATAGCACAGAAATATAGATTTTTCTGGAGGTCAGAACTGGTATTAAACTTTTTCATTTGGGACATTACCGTGTTTGTAATAATCTGAAATGTTTTTGGTTGATACCCATAGAGATACGAAGAGGAGTAATGTTTGTCTGGACAGCAGGTGGCCTTTGTTTTAGGATGTCTTAAAGGATCCGGTCTCTGCCATTTGTGGACACTGGTTCTGCAAACAGTGCATCTCCTCATACAGTGCACTTCATCAGGAGACTTAGAGTAGCTGTGTTGTGGCTGCCATCAGCAGCTGTTATTGAGTTTAAGGTAATTTCATGGTTTTAAGTTACAATAAATACATTAAAAATATTTTATTTTTAATAAATCAATTATAATGTATACATTGTTGGTCTTAAAAAAACACATTTAAAGGTTCTACAAAATGTTTCCAGGGTGGAACCAATGTTCAGTCTGTTGTTCAGGGTTGATGATAATTCCAGTTACACGCCACACTCGGTAGAGGGCAGCAGCATGCTTTCCTTTCTCAATAGGTGGTACAGATTTGGAGAAGGATGCAGTGAAGTTTTTCAGCTGTGGGTACAGAGTGTGCGCTGCAAGATATGTTTTCGTTAACCCCTTCAAGTTAAAAATAAGATGCTTATGTGTCACAGAACTGTTGACTTTATGTTAGTCACGTGTAATACAGAATGTGTCAACATTTTGTAAAGGTCAAATTGTGAATGTTTTTGTATTGTTGAATAATATACTTTATTGTTTACTGTCTATGAGAACGACTTACTTTGAAAATTGATTATTTTATGTTGTTTGTACAGTTCTCACAGCATTGGTTGTGGCACCTGTGTCCAATACATGCCAGTAAAAATAAAGAACGCCTCATGTCCGTTTTTCAACTTGGAGGGAGTTACATGTGTGGAAAGTAAGACTAAAGATCTGATTAAATAATTTCTGAAAACTGGACTTCTGTCTGTGTTGTTTCTTTTTCATTTGACATTTGTAATTTGACAATGACACTCCACTTTACACGACATTTCTAAAGCCTCAACAGACCAACATATTAAAATAGCTTTGACAAATGATGCTGCTGGCACTGGAAAAGCATTCTAAGTGCAGAAATGCACTCTGGACTGGGCAGAGGGCTTGGAGAACCAACATCTCAGTGTGGTGATTCGACTTTCATTCAGGGAGCTGAACCTGAGAAAAACCCTTTTTGGGGTTGCAGCTGTTCTGGGGATTTAGTAAAGCTCAGATTAATGAGATACAGCTGAAGGTGAATTCATATGATTTTGATCTTATTTTACACATGTCTGAGTCCCACCAAATGCTCATTTTTACATTTCAGTGTGTTCTGTATCACAGAACATTTCATCTCTAAAGTATTTGCACTTGTGTTCATTATGTGCTGATCACTGTGCAGAAGTGAAACTAAAAATGTGAAACCAACTCGACTCACCTACACATTCACATATAGAACAAACACCAGAGAAGTGCAAAAATGTGGTATATCAGGATCATCCGCTCTGTCACACTTGAAATGTAGTCATGCAATATAAACATGACAGAAGGGGGAGGAGCTGTTCTATTCAGGGGAGAAGGAAGCAGAAAATAATCAGTGAGTTCAGACTCAGTTTTGCAGTCACAGAGTGCAAGAAAGAAAACAAGGTGAGTGTTATTGTGCATTTATGTGCCGTCAGAATAATCAGGAAAACTAATTTCTGTCTCAAAAAAGTTATGTGACTCTTCCTCAAGATGGAATAGCAACTCTGAAAGTCATTATGTTAAGTTTTTTAATGAAGTTTCTGGTGTCATATGGACAAAGATGGAGGATTAAAGTTTGGTTGATGATCAGTTCAACAGTTTTCTTCTGATGAGTCAGCTGTTAGAGAAAACAAGGATTTATGAATTAGTGAGATAGAGGATCAGCTAGGATCACTACAGGCTGGAGTGTGTTTGTGAGAGAGTCTGACTGAGAAGGGAGGGAGAGAGTGTTACGTTTTTAGTCTAGGCAAGTAATTAAACGCAACAAGAAGTTTGCCCATTCACACCCCACCCAAGCAAGAACACCAACAACGATACCTTTTAAAGTGCTAAGCAGCCATTTATTTACTTCGGCAGTGAGCAATGCCAAAAATAACAAACAAAACTCCCTAGTGGTCCCTACGCTTCCCTACACAAAAATGAAAAAAACCAAACAAAAGACAATTCACTTACCTAGCTTTCTAATGAAAAAACAGGAGAAAACGTATTCAACAAAAATGGCTTCTCACGCCTACTACGCTGCTGCAGTGAAGGATATATACAAAGTGAACAAAGCGTACGATCGCTACTTGACAAATCTATTTACAGCTATTTACAAAATGGACATAATAACGCCAGACATACACATGAAAACTCTACACTGCAATAAATCAACACACAGGTTCTTGGTTAAGTGGTGGCGGTTCGGGGAGAGGGGCCAGGTGGCTGTCATCCGGTAGTTAAGTACTGGAGGTGATCCATCAATTATCCAATCCGAGGATAGGCAGAGATTCCACCCAGATACCTAGCAGCCACGCCCAGGTGTCCACCTCCTAGGAGAGAAAAGGGGAAAGATACCCACAGCCATCCTCTGGTGGGAGGAGTAACACAAAACAAACACATCACTGGATCATAACAAGAGTTTGTTATATTTCCTGGGCCCTGTTTCAGGAAGCCGGTTTGGAAAACTCAGAGTGAAAAACGACACTCACGGTTGAGTAACCCCGAACTGTCCAACTCGGAATATTCCGTTTCAGAAAGGCTGATAACAATTAGTTCAGTCAACGCGGAGTTGCTTTAACCCCAAGTGAAGCGCGCGGACGAGGATACATAAAGCCCTGATAAGCGGAGCACAGATTAAGCGAGTCACCATGGAGACGGAGGGAAAGAAGGCGCGGTCAATGTATTTCACAGCGCTTGAGGCCGAAATTCTGATGGCAGCATATGCCGATAACATGCAAATTCCGCGGAAAAAAGTAACACAGCCACAGCTGCAAAAGAAAGGGAGCATGCATGGCAAAACATAGCCGACAGAGTCAATGCGTGAGTGTTAATTTAAACATTGATCTAGGGATTTCCACCCATTTAACACGTTATTTTATCATATGTTATTTTATTTGTTATTTTATACATTTTATTTTGTGATGTGATGTGAGCGCAGGTGCAACCCAACAGGCCCCAAACGTTCCTGGCAGCAAGTAAAAATGAAATATAAAAATATAGTCCAAACAGGTAAGGTGTAATTGTATTATGAGCCATAGTGCTTGGTCTGTTTGTCCCATGTAAATCAATTGCAGTTAGAGGCTACATTAATTTTCTTTCTGTAAGCACTTATTGAAATTATCTGAGCACATTACAAGTACATATTTGCTTACTCTGTATGCTCAAATGTGGCCCGTTATAGCCAACAGAAAAAAAGCGGAGGCCCGAAAAACAGGTGGGGGTCCTCCACCACCACCACTCACAGAGGCTGAGCAGTTGGCCCTCAGCCAAAACAGTGGGCGCCCTGTGGCCGAAGGCATCTCTGCGGGGACATCCTCTGAGGCAATAACCCCGCAAGACACAAGTGCCTACATAAGGGGCAAATTCAAAATAATACATGATGTGCATACATCCTTTCTTCACAGTCACCTTTGCAGTGCGACACATTCATTTGATAAACTCTTTACCATAATGAATTATTTTGTAGTGAAGTTATTTTCCGACTGATTTTGCCTTCCCTCAGCCTTGGTTGTCTTTGAGAGCATAATGACAATGAAGTGTAAGGTGATTGGTATGTTTGTTAATTGCCATTTGGTCCCTTGTAAGTTATAAGTGACCTGTATAAACCTCATATTCTATCAGTTGATGGTGATGGTGTACTGCATCTGGTGCAGCCTCCTGTTGAGCCAGACCAACATGCAGTTGTGAGTAATACTCCACAGATTATATGAGTTTACAGTAGAACAGCAATGTTGTTAATTTCTTTACTACAGGAAAATAATGAAGAAACATTGACAGCTGTTACAGAGGAGGAAGCAACAGAGACACTTTATGAGGTTTACATCTTTTAATACTTTGTGTACAGGAAATACAGGCGACCAATAAAGCCAGTTGAACAAAAAATCTGTTTATTCTTCTTTCAACATGTTGAGGTGATGGGTCAAAGGAAATGATTGTGACATATGGTGTCTCTGACTGCGCTTCCATCTTGTATGTCCGTGGGAGGGTCAGGATGTTCATGGTTTGGATCACTGCTGATGTTTGGTTCAGAAGGACAGTGTTCTCCTCTAATTGTGGCAATGTTGTGAAGAATCACACATGCCACAATAATGTCACATGCCCTTTCTGGGGTGACCCTGAGTCTTTGCAGGCACTGGAACCGGGCCTTAAGCATTCCGATAGTCATTTCAATTCTGGCTCTTGTCCTGCAATTAGCCAGATTATATCGCTGCTGTGGGCCCGGTTCAGGGTCAGGGTAAGGGGTAAGCAAATAGGGTAAACATGGATACCCCCTATCACCAAGCAAGTAGCCAGTGAACTCTCCTAAGACAGAAGGATACACTTCAGTTCAAATGTCCCTGAAGCAATTGGTCTTTATATATTTTAAAGTATTCTCAACTCACCATGTCCAAATTTTGTGCTCAGTGTACATTCACGGAATATTTGTGAGTCATGGACAGAGCCTGGCCACTTGGCTTCCACATTTGTGATAATGTTGGCAGCATCACATATGATCTTCACAGTGCAGAGAACACAAATTAGCATCCATTACTATAATGAAATAATTTGTTAGTTTGACATGCTACAGGGAACTATGTACCTGCACATTAATGCTGTGGAAAGACTTCCTGTTCACATAGTCTCCTTCATTTACTGAAGGAGCAATGATTGGAATGTGAGTGCCATCTGTACAGCCAATCACGCCTGGGAACCCTGAAAATAAATGTGCAATTTAAGTAGTAGTCCAAGTATCACCACATCATACATTAAGTTTTGGTCATCCTGATACCTGCAATTTTGTGGCATCCCTCTTTGATAAATCTTGTGGGTCTGTGACCGGGGAACACCACAGACGAGTACAGGAGACGTTTCAGTGCAACTGTAACATTCCTGACTGCCCGACAGACGGTAGCCTTGGAAACGTGCTCAGCGTCACCAATATTATACAGAAAGCTCCCGTTTGCAAGAAACCGAAGTGCAATACAAATAATATGCAATGAACTGAGAGCATGTCCGCGATGTGTCACATGCGTAATATATGGCCTGAGGATGTTATCCAAATAAATTATAGATTGTGCTGAGAAACGGTAACGTTCGCACAGAAAATCATCAGGAAATGATAAAATGTCCAAACGCGCTCTGATCACTCTCTCCCGGCGGAGAGCTCTGCGGAGAATTTGGGCTTCACGATCTACTGGCTCTTCAAGGAAGGGACACGCCATGTCCGACACTTCCTACTGTCAGGTTTCCGACAAAGGGGCGGAGACAGTCAGGGTTAGTTGTAGTAAACCTGCTAGGGGGCAGGTTAGCTTCACGGAGTGTGTCGTCATAGTGACTCACTCAGGCTGCAGCTGAACTCGCTTTGTGAAACCGAAAACCCAGAGTTTTCGTTAACTCAGGGTATACTTACTCAGTTTTTCCACTAAACCGGCTTCCTGAAACAGGGCCCTGTTCCACCACTTTGGCTGTTGTGTAAACACGATTGCTATGATGCTTTTATTTCCATTGCAGTCAGTATTGCTGGTTTTGCTCTCAGGCTGACTGAAGATGAGTAGTTTGGAGGAAAAGGAGATCAGGGCAGAGTCTCCAGCACCCAGCTGTCTGTCTATGAAGAGTGACCATTCCAAAGATTTTCCTCCAGTCTTCAGTCATGAACCTGGACCCTCAGACACAATGTAAGAGACTGCTTCTACTGTGGATTGAGCTGAATATGATTTGGGTTGTTTCAGTCTTTTTATATTATTTCAGAAGCATTTGTAAGAATTGAGTAAGTTAATTGGGCTGAATCTACTCTGGAGAAGGTTATTTTCCATAATATAGGATAACAGAGGATTGCTGTATAATCATTAGTAGCTCATCCTAAAACAAGAAATTATGCTTGAGGATGTAAAATTCATACATAGGATAAATGTACATGCAAAACTATTTTTAGCTGTTTTGCATTTGAAATAACAAAAACTTGTCATGGGATGGTTGTATGGAAGGCAGAGTGAACCATACGCAGCTTTATTAGCTGGCCAAGGCAAATATGTCAACACATAAGGCATTTAAACTGGAGCAAACTGACTGAAAACCGACACTGCCAGATAGATGAGAGAACACATACAGTAATATGAGGGGGGGATCACCAATTGAAGAAAACCAAGGGCTTAAATACACATGAGGTAATAAGTGATGTGATGGAATACACCAGGGAACACAGGAAATAATCGGAGTTATGAGACAGTGGAAGCAAATCTGAACATATGTGAGACAGGCGTTGAACAAAATAAAACAGGAAGTAATGCAAACTAAGAAACAGACATAAGCTTGACACTGGGACGGGACAGTAAACAGAGATGGAGACATTAGAGACTGAGACGACAAAAGGACAAAACACAGAGACAGAGTGGACAGCAAAAACAGGGAACAGACATGAAAACAAACAACAACCAAAACCTGGAAACATAAGCAACAAAACTCTGAGGCTCTCAAAACCTGAACATCACATGAACATAAGTATCTCATAATTCTGAAGAATGAATAACAAGTCCAAAAAAGGTCTCAGAACCATAAGCAAGGTGTTACTTTGTGTGACTCTATAAAAGTTTAGATGTTTCAAAATAAATGTTCTTGTAAACTCTGACCTAAAGTAGCCTGTGATAAACAGAATACTTTGTTTCATCAGATAAAATCATGTAACAAACAGATATTCAAAAATTGTAATGTTCAGAAGAAGTAAAGTTGATATAAAAATCTTACACAAGTAATGAAATATATCTATTGTTACATTACAGGAAATGTAATGGAACAATCACTTTTGACAGGAAAAACTTAATTGTTTAACATGAAATCAACACAACATTAGTGGTAAATACTTAGGACTTGCTACTGAGCTATAACACGTTGGCAGCTGTAGCTCAGACGGTAGCAGAAATCACCTGCTATTTGGAAGGTTGGTGGATCAATCTCTGCTGCTTCAGTCTGGATGGCAAATATCCTTGGGCAAGATACTAATACTGAGTTGTTCTCCATGCCAATACATCGATCCAGACACAGACATAAAAATTTGGATCACCTCTAATTTAATGTTTCTAAATTCAGATTAAACTAGGGTTACTGTACTTGGCCCTAAAAGATTTAGAAATAGGTAAAGATATCGTCTTTTAATGTCATTGCCTGGGCTTCCCTAACACTGGAAAATCTGAACAAAGTCATTTTTGTTCAAAATATGTCTTTCAGTTTACAAATTTGTAGGACTGCTTTCCTCGATTTGCACAGTATCTCTAAAATTAGAAACGTCCTGTCTCAGAGTGATGATGAAAAACTAGTTTATGCATTTATTACATGTAGGCTGGACTATTGTAACTCATTATTACTGGGCTGTCCTAAAAACTCCCGGAAAAGTCTTCGGTTAATCCAAAAGGCTGTAGTGAAAGTATTGGCACGGACTAGAAAGAGAGAACATATTTCTCCTATATTGGCTTCAAGCACAGTTATACCAAGTTTCTTTTTATACACTTCAGCTCGGCATTCAACAATCATCACTAAAAGACTGATAGCAGAACTAATTAACCTTGGCCTCCCACATATTAATCCACATCTGTATGTGGTTTAAGGACTTCCTCAGATACTGCCCACAGAGTGTGAAAGTAGGGCCTCACCTCTCTCGTCGACACTCAGTCTTAACATTGTCTCAGGGGAAGAAACTGTGAGTCTGGAGGTGTGGTACCTGATTGACCTGAGGCGCTGACCAGACGGCAGCAGGTCTCTACACATTTAGGTTAAAGCTCTATCATGAAAACAAGACGAACTGTATGTCTTTGGGAGAGCATGCAAACTCCATACATCCCAGCCTGATGGTGGAATTGAACACAGTTCTTGCTGTGAGGCAACAGTCCTAAACACTGTGCCACAGTGTGTTCCCAGTGCCAGAATAACAGGATTCAGCCCCATAAAACCAACCCTGACAGAGTTACAGGTCAGTGCCCAAAACCGGTAACATGCAAAAGAAGAAATGTCTCACTTGTGGTGTGGTGGTCAGAGGAGTTATGATTAAATTTGAGACAATGACATCCAGAAGAGTTTAACCTTGAGGAAATATAATTATGAAATATAATTATGTGTTTAAACAAACTCACCAAAAGGCGGCAAAAGTTTGAAAATACGCCCAAGGTGCTGTAAAACAAAAGTAGCGTGAAAAAAAACACAAAAATAAAAACAAAACAAGAAAATAAAAAATCACGAAAGAATAATAGGACTAGGCTCAATGCTCACAGTCATACAGCAAAAACTACTAAAATCTACTCCAGGCATACAATATTAAAATTTCTCCCATACACACGCTTTAAAAGAAAAAAAAAAGTTAGTGAATAGTGATATACCCACCACTTGATAACTGTCAGCTGCACCGGTGATGGTCATTGTAACGCTTAATTTTAGCTTCAAACACTCAAAAAGAAATTCCAATGTTTTCATGAAGGGCAACTATTAGTGGACAGATGATGGTCGATTCGATAAATTCAGAAATTGTCAGGTGTAACTGTCCCAATCCTGGGTCTGGTGACCCAGTGTTTGTATTTTTGGTTTAGTATTCTTTGATTATTGTTATTCATGATTTTGGTTTTCCGTCCCTTAGTGTTTATCTCACCTGTGCATAGTCTCTGTTCCTGTGTCTACTCTGTGCCTTTCCTTTGTCCAGTGTTTCATCTAGTCACTCTTGTCTCTGTATTCCCTGTCTCCCCAGTCACTTTGTTAAGCTTCGGTCTTAAGTCTGAGTTTTGGTCTGTGTGTTTCTCTTTTTATTTTGATAGTTCCTTGTCCTGTGTTCAGTGTATTCAGTTTTTCTTCCTCCGTAACTTGTTATGTAAGATTAGCCCAGCTGTATTTCCCTCCTGTTTCCCATTCCCTCATTTTGACCTTGTTTTATTTAGGCCTTGTGTTTTGCTCTGTTCGTTGTTGTATGTTTCTCTGTTTTACTCCTGTGTTAATCATTCTAGTTAACTCCTGGCTCCAAATTTCTCTGTTTAGTGTTTTTCAAGCTCCCTAGTTTTTGTTTCCCATTTAGGTTAAGTTTTGTATTTTTGTCGCTTGGATGTTTACAGCAAATAAAGCAGCCTCTTTGAGTTTATCCCCATGTGTGCCTTGAGTCCTACACTTGGGTCCACATCCTGCCTGCCACATCAATAACCCTGACAGAAATTTTCAATTAATAATCCCATGAAACAGTGGTGTTACTGGTTACAGTTTAAAATCTTTAAGATGTTAAGCCTTCTCAGATTCTGGAATTTATTTTTTTGGTACAAAAATGATTTCAAGAAAATAAAATACAATAAAGTAATTTTGTTTGGAGTCAAAATAGACCAGAAATAAAAGATGCTGAAGGAGAGACTACTAGGTGCTCAGAACTATAAACATGCCAAAGTTTTTTTTTTTTCTAGAAGCCAGTGCTGGTTTTAAACCTTAGTATTTCTTTTATGCCAGTGGTTTGTATTGGTCAAAATAAATTTTCATTGTCATTCACAGAGAGAAGGGAAGTCATGCTTGTGTGGAGGAGCAGCTGTGCTGCTGTGTTTTGTGTCAGGATGTCCTGAAGGATCCAGTCTCTACCAGCTGTGGACACTGGTTCTGCAGACAGTGCTTCACCTCATACTGGGACCAGGCTGCTTCATCGGGAGACTCCCCCTGTCCCCATTGTGGAGAAAAATCCAGTATCAGAGCTCGACTCCAGACTACCAGTCAGAGTAGCTGTGAACAAAGTAAGTCTGAACCTCTGTGTGCTGTTGGACTAATTTCTGAAAGCTGGATTTCTTGTTGATTTGTTTAAGTATTAGAGATATTTTTATGTTCTTTAGTTTCACAGTTTTTTTTTCTTTTTTCCAGCAATTGCAGGTTTGCAGGAGGTTTTAGATGAACATAAGATCAGTTTGAAGAGGAGATATGAACATGTGAGTGAAGGAACTGATGAAAAACGAAATGGAATTCTTCTCAACAACATCTACACTGAGCTCTACATCACAAAGGGACAGTGTGAAGAGATTCATAACCAACATGAGGAGAGGCAGCTGGAGATAGCTTCCAAAAAGAAGACTCTTGATGACACTCCAATCAGATGCCAAGACATTTTTGAAGCCGTATGTGACCAACAGAGACCAATTAGAGTGGTTCTGACAAATGGCGTAGCTGGCATTGGAAAAACCTTCTTAGTGCAGAAGTTCACTCTGGACTGGTCAGAGGGTTTGGAGAACCAAGACATCAGTGTGGTGATTCTGCTTTCATTCAGGGAGCTGAACCTGATCAGAGATGAGCAGTACAGTCTTCTAGAGCTGCTCCATATTTTTCATCCAGCATTACAGAAGGTCACAGCAGAGAAGCTCGCTGTCTGTAAACTTTTGTTCATATTTGACGGCCTGGATGAAACCAGACTTTCATTGGATTTCATCAACAGAAAGCTTGTGTCTAATGTCACACAGCAGTCATCAGTCAGTTTCCTGCTGACAAATCTCATCAAGGGGAATCTGCTTCCCTCTGCTCTCATATGGATAACTTCTCGACCTGCAGCAGCCAATCAGATCCCTCCTGATTATATTGACAGGATGACAGAAGTACGAGGCTTCACTGACACCCAGAAGGAGGAGTACTTCAGAAGGAGATTCAATGATGAAGAGCTGTCCAGCAGAATCATCTCCCACATGAAGACATCCAGGAGCCTCCACATTATGTGTACAATCCCAGTCTTCTGCTGGATCACTGCTGCAGTTCTGGAGCACATGTTGACTACAGAGCAGAGGGGAGAGCTGCCCAAGACCCTGACTGACATGTACTCACATTTCCTGCTGGTCCAGACAAAGAGGAGGAAGAACAAGTACCTCGAGGGACGTGAGACAAGTCCACAGGAGCTGATGGAGGCTGACAGGGAAGTTCTCCTGAAGCTCGGGAGGCTGGCCTTTGAACAAATGGAGAAAGGAAACATCCTGTACTACCAAGAAGACCTGGAGCAGTGTGGTCTGAGTGTCACAGAGGCCTCAGTGTACTCAGGAGTTTGTACAGAGATCTTCAAAAGAGAGTGTGTGATCTTCCAGAAACCAGTCTTTTGCTTTGTTCATCTCAGCATCCAGGAGTTTCTGGCTGCTGTCTACATGTTCCACTGTTACAACAACAAAAAGACAGAGGTGCTGCAGGACTTCCAGGAAAAAGACATCTCATCTTTGGATGTCTTTTTGAATAGAATCATGGAGAAATCTCTTAAAAGTGAAACTGGCCACCTGGACCTGTTTGTTCGCTTCCTTCATGGCCTGTGTTTGGAGTCCAACCAACAACTTTTAAAAGGCCTAATGGGTCAGACAGACAATATTCCAGAACACATTGAGCTAATCATCATTAACTTGAAGAAGATGAACATACTTAATGTTTCTCCTGACAGAAGCATCAACATCTTCCACTGTCTGATAGAGATGAACGACGTCTTAGTATATCAAGAAATCCAAAAGTTCCTGAAGTCTGAGAACAGATCAGAGAAACTCTCTGAGATTCACTGCTCAGCTCTGGCCTACATTCTGCAGATGTCAGATGAGGTTCTGGATGAGTTGGACCTGGAGAAGTACAACACAACAAAGGAGGGACATTTAAGACTGATTCCAGCTGTGAGAAACAGCAGAAAGGCTCTGTGAGTCCAGATGTGATTGTAAATCAGTTTACATTAGTTGTATAGTTTATCAGATATTCTCACTACAATATTCCCAATGTTATTCTTATACTTTTACACTTTTCTTCTTACTTCCCATACATTACATTTCAGTTTGATCTTCTCACACATCTGGAGCTGATTCAAAAACTGTGAAAATATTTATTTATAATGAAAGATTATTCTAATTATTTCATTTTGTCAGTAGCTTAAAATTTTTGAAGCCGTTACTGAGTGTCGCAGTTATTTGGTTTCAGTAATATAAATGAAATCAGTAAAGTTATTCAGTAAAATCAGCTCAAGAGCAATATTTTTATAAAACTTGTAAGAACCAACATGAGACACCATGAACTACTGATCATGTGAGATCAGTAGTTCATGATCTAACAACATCTTTCTGATTACATTATGTTGAAAAATATTCAGCCCTACTGAATTATTAATTGTGTTTGTGCTGAACAAATTTTTCAGAAGTTAAAAATAATGCTGGGAAGCATTATTTAAGGAAGTAAGCACAGTCATATGTCATCCACATTGAAATATTTCATTATGTTTATATTTAATGAAGTTCAGGTCTGATACTGTTGAGTTATTAGTTTTATTCCTATACCACGCGACAACAGATTCTAAATGTTTCAATTGTGGATTTGAAGCTGAAGCAGTGGGTGAGTGCTTATCCCATTCATATGCAGATTAGGAATGAATGGGAAATCTCTCTCCTAGGCTGGGTAGGGCACACTCTACGCAAACCTCCAACCAACATCATAAAGCAGGCTGGAACCCCCAAAGCAAGCGAAAGAGAGGCTGCCCAAGAAACATCTGGCGAACTATTGTTTAATGTCAGCCAGATCAGGTTAGCTGAACCACTGGTGTCATAAAGCAAAATGCCAAACAGAAACTGCTTCTTATTAAATTTAGGGAGTAATCTAAAGTGTCTTCTTTATAATAACATGTTTTCTCCTCTACATCACAGACTTTGTAAAGCTTGGCTCTCAGAGACTCACTTTGAAATTTTGGGCTCAGCTCTGATGTCCAACCCCTCCCATCTGACAGAGCTGGACCTGAGCTTCACCCCCCTGCATATTTTGAGTGGAAACAACTCTTTGCAGCATTCAGCAATGAAACCATTGCTTGCTGGTCTGGAGAGTCCACACTGTAGACTGGAGACTTTGAGGTCTGTTCAGTTAAACTTTTCTTTCTAGGATATTAAAGTTGCTGGAACTATTAAATAATCCCATTATAACATAAATTAGTCTAAGTCTGTTAGCCTCAACCAACTAACCAACCCAGTGATGTAACATTCTGTACTGACTGAAGATGGCGCTAAATATGTTTCGAGCACTTTAAATTTAAGCACTCTTAAATCCAGCTTCACAGACAGTGTCACATTTATGTCACCTTTTGAATGCAGGGCTCAATGGTGTAAATTAGCCTATATATGTGTAGTGTTTCAGTGCCCTTCAAGGTTAAGCAATAGTCCAAAGAAGGAGAACACTTTGTCACAGTGTGCAGTCGTGTTTAGGTAGACGCTAACTTGTTTAATGCATTTCTAAAGCATCACTGACATGTTTTGGTCAGTTAAAACTGTTCTTACCTTTGCCAAATCTTTATATTTTGCTGTACTTGAATCCTTCGTTGTAGAGGAACTAAACACAAGTAACAATTTTATTAGATATATATTGGTAAAACTTTTGCTGCTACTATTCTTCTGTAGTTTTATAGTAGAACTGTGTTGAATGAGCTACTTACATTGACCTTTACTGAGAAAACTTTTATTCCGTCTATTTTATTTTTGTAGTGAATTATATCCTGCTGCTACTGCATGTACTGGTTATAGAATTATTTTTAATAACAGAGAGAGAGAGACCCACAGATTTTGTATTTTGGAAAGAGTGGGCCTCTGTGCACATTAACTGTGTAGATCTTAGAAAAAAGGATTATAGATATTGACACTGCTGGTCCTCAGACTTTCAAAACAATCATATAGCTGCTGCAGGTATTGCCACACATAATGCGCAGCCACTAGCCAGATCTCAACCACTGGGAGTCCCAACTCCTCCTCCTGGAGCATATCTGGTTTCTGCTATGAACACGTGTATTTATTCCACTGCAGTGAGAGGCACCCAATCAGTGCTTTTTGGTGACAAGAGGCACTGATTGATGCCAGATACGACTTTAAAAGCTTTCACATCCCCCAGTAACTCAGTTATTATTGCTGGCTCTTTTACCTAGTGCTAAAAGTGATTTGTCTCAAATTATTGCAAAATATTGTGATTAAGGAAATTTTGTTATTCTTTATTCAGACTGAAGTGCTGCAGGTTGACAGAGACTGCATGTGCTGCTCTGGTCTCTAAAGTCCAACCCATCCCATCTGAGAAATCTGGACCTGAGCAAAAATGATGTGCAGGATTTAGGAGTGAAACACATTTGTGTTTTTTTGGAGAGTCCACACTGTAAAGTGGAGACGCTGAGGTCAGTTGCCTGTTAGCATTCTCTTAGAATTTATGATTAATATGAAGTTGTTTCTATTCTAGGAGTATATTGTTTAGTCTTTTGGGTATAGTATTATTTTCCTCTCCTTCTGAATTCTGTTTTCCATGTTTCTAGCTCTTATTTACTTGTTTGATTATAATAGTTTCCTTTCGTGTGTAATCTCTCCTAGTTTTATCTTTGTGTTTTGTCCTTAGCATCTTCGGTGTGAAGTCAGTTTTGTCTTCATATTTGTTTTCCCTTTCTGTCTTTCTCTTTCTGTTCCTGTGTTTTCTTATTTCTTGTCTTATTTTGTGAGTCCCTCATCTCATGTGCTTTGTGTTCAGTTTTGCTTCCCCTTGTCTCATCATTTAGATTCTGTTCACCTGTGTCTTATTTTCCCCAGCTGTGTCCTTTCTCGCTAACTATGTCTTGTGTTTATTTAAACACCCAGTTTTCCTCAGATCCTTCTTTCATTCTCCCACATGCTGTGTATTCCTGTTTTCTGTTGGGTCCCTTTAGTCTCTAGTTTTGGTTTTGGTTTTCTATGAGTTCCAGCAATTGACCTGTCTTTTGAGTTTGCTTGTTGTCTCTGGAGTCATGCTTATTGGGGCCTAAATCTCCCTGCCACACAGTGAACAAACATGGATACGAATGTTTCATGCACAAATCTTTAATTTATCAATATTTTCATAGTTTAATTGGTTTGTTCTTTAGGAAAATAGTCCCCCTGACCTTGCATATGAACAAATGACAGCCTTACTGCTTTTTCAATTTAAACATGATGAACGAGCCATCACTACTGTTACTAATAATAACAACAATGATTACAATTATTATTTTTATTCCCTTTGGTCATTGTTTACTATTTTCCAAAACACCATATGCCATTAAATGAAAAATAAAAGGAATGTAAAGAAAATAAAATGCAATTGTGGTGACCCACTAGAGGACTCCACTTACACCCAAGCTGAGAGGAAGGATTCTGCTGTGTTTGGGCGCAATATGCTCAGTTCATGTTTGGAGGTGAAAAAAGTTGGAATGTAAAACCAGAGCTCCTGTGTCGTGTGTCACATGCCTCCATACAATCACTAAGGGAATGACCACTCTTCAAAGGAAAAAATGAATTAAATTGAATTGAATGAAATCAAACATTTCCCAATATACAAATGTGGCAAGAACAAAACAGGCCAATACACAGGTTTCAATGATCCAACAGTAATTTTGCATGGTAACAAACTTCTTCAGCAGGTTAAAACATTTCCAACATTTCCAAGCAAATATTATTAAATGAGGCCACTGACGGGAACAGCAGACATCTCAGTGCTTAACTCATCATTTATAAAGCATTAGTTCTCCTTAGGATGTATTTTATAAACACATAAAACATAAATGTTATTCTTGATTAATGAACTTATATATAACATGTTCATGGTATCATAAGTGATTAACAAAGTATTTAGATGCATGCACACACACACAAATGTTTGCAGCTGAGAATAAATATTTCTATGTTCTGTATCTCTTTGTGCTTTGTCTATGTCATTTTCCTGTTGTGGACATAGCTTAGACTTGTTTGAGTCTTAAGGTACTTTAATTTTCATTTTTAAATTCTTTTCTAAAGAGAAAGCACATTATTCCTATATTGGCTTCTCTTCATTTACTCCCTGTTAAATCTAAATTTAAAATTGTTCTCATCACATACAAGGGCAAGAATGAGCAGGCTCCATCGTATCTTAACGACCCTATATTACCATATCATCACATTAGAGCACTCTAATGGTGTGTGTGTGTGTGTGTGTGTGTGTGTGTGTGTGTGTGTGTGTGTGTGTGTGTGTGTGTGTGTGTGTGTGTGTGTGTGTGTGTACTTTGTTAATCAGTTATTGAGACTTTCTAAATGATAACGCCAACACATTATATATAAGCTTATTAATCAAAAGTAAACATTTATATCTGTATTTATAAATGACATATTAAGGAGAAGTAATGCTTTAAAACTGAATTAGGCACTTGCTAATGCTTTACTAATATTTAATAGTGTTTGACTTCACAAAACTGTTTAAACATTGATATTGATTCTTCAGATCACTGACAGAAAGACAACAGTTTCTTCTTTTATTCTTTATGCAGCTTGAGTAACTGCAGTTTGTCGGAAATCAGCTGTGCTGCTTTGGTCTCTGCTCTGAAGTCCAACCCGTCCCATCTGAAACATCTGGACTTAAGGGAAAACAACCTACAGGATTCAGCCATGAAAGAGCTGTCTGATCTTGTGAAGTGTCCACACTCCAGACTGGAGGATCTGAAGTAGGTAGAGGTTTCGGTCCAATTGCTTTCAGCAGTACCGTTTCAATTCAGGGTTGCTTTCTTTGAAGAACCCAGTCTATGTAAGCTGGGTGCTTCAAACACCGCAACCACTGAGAAAGCCAGAAGTGAGCAGCTATTAAATGATGATTTAGCCTATAAAGTGCTGCTCAGGTTCCCTTTCAACCATGACACTACCCACTAGAAGCATTTTGTACTTCAGTGTCATACAGAAATGACAGCATAATCTTAATTTTTTTTAATTTGACTTACTTTTACTGAGATGTTTCATAGGTATGTGGTGTATCAGAGGCTGATTCTCCTTCACCCAAACATGCCATATCATAACTGCCCTAAGTCAAATAGAAAAAACGTTAAACCAGGCTGATTTTTGCCACATGGGTCTAACAGGACAGAGAAGATACAAACATATAGCATCCTTATAAAACAGAGGTCACTAACAGGCGGACCGCGGTCCAGATCCAGACCCACAAGGTGTCCCATACAGGCCAGGACCTACAGCCAAAACAGAAGTTTATGATTAAACACCTGCCGTGGTGAAAAATGGAAAAAATGGAACGTAAAAAAAAGAACAAAGGGTGAATACCTGACAAAGTGCTTGTGCAATAATGAAGCTTTCAGGATTCAGCATTTCATTTTCACTGTGGAATTGAGTGAAATCTACAGTGGAAACAGACTTCATGCTAAAGGTCTCTGTAGTGAGACTCTGAAGTGTATGAGCTTCGGGATTAGCAGGTTCACTCCAACATGTTAACATAGGGCACAAGAGGAAGACAACTGTGTTACACAGCTGTTCCAGTGCCTCGCTTTTTATACTGGATGTGCTAAATCACTGACTTGGGTATTATTTATTTCTTCTCTCTACAGATGGAAGTGATGGTAAGATGGGGTGTATGCTGAGAGAGGATAAGTTATTTTCTGATGATCCCGAGAAGCTGAGATTCCAGAAACTTGTATGTAGAGACAGTCTGCCAGGGCATGTTACTGTGCGCTCCTTTGCCCAAACAGTTCCACTGTCAGAAACAATTCACAGTACACTATCATCCCTGTGTGTCGTCTGGATCAGAGCATCATTTGTGGATCTGGACTGCTCTGTCTTTTACATACTTTTTGCCGACACATTGGGACACCAATCCTTCTGCTCCAATAGAGACACAAAAGCTCTGGGTTTGAGTAATTGAAAACCAAAATTTACACTGAAATGCAAAATTTTAATCTTTAAATTATACCAGTGTTTATTTCTCCTCTGTATCAAATTAATTAAATTGATGCAGATTATTTAAACTGCCATATATTCTAGGATACTGACACTTAGAAGTAATTATAAGGGGAAAAATTGTGTTAACCAAAGGCCAAATTGTGTCTTTACACTTGTAGTGTAAAATAAATTTTGTTGCGATTTTAAAGTTGTAAGCTTAAATCTGTTTTAAGCCCTGAAATCTTCAGATGGATGTCTGCTCTTGAAGCTATGATGGCTCAAAAATGTAAGAATAAAAACGAAGTACCAAATTTAGACCCCTCCTTTTGTACTTGGATTGCCTGTGACTCTGAAAAGATAAAAGTATCACATGCCTTCATTAAATATTATATTACTCTATAAATACATCAGTTGATTTTGACAGGATCAGGTGGGAGCTTTTCTTCCTGTTGCAAACAGGAAGCACCAACAGAACAAAAAAAGGTTAAATTCCACCTGTAATAACTCACAGCCTATTTTCACCAGCATAGATCAAAAGAATAACACTTATTTAAACTCGCAAATAACTTGTTCTATCACAGTTGTGAAACTTTCTATAAATACTTGTTGGTATGTTGAAAACCAACCAATGTTATAGTGAGACCTGCAAAGCTATATTTAAAAGCCATGATATTCTTTTGGAGAGTTTCTGCCAAGATGCCTAAACCCATTCAGCCAAAGAATCATAGCAACAAAGCTGAATGCATTTTACTGATCGTTCTCAAGTTTATCAGCTAATGTTCAAGTCAAGTCAAGTAGCTTTATTGTCATTCCAAACATGTGTGCTGGTACAGTACACAGTGAAACGAGACAACGTTCCTCCAAGACTGTTGTGCTACATATGGCATATAACAGACAATCAACACAGAACTACATAAATTGCAATGTGCAAAAATGGCAAAAAAAAAAAAAATGAAACTAAGACAGTTCAACACCAGACAGAAGAGAACAATATAGACACAAGACAGTGCAGATACAAGACACAACAGTGCAATAGAAATGTGCAAAAGACTGAGTATTGTGCAAAAAGTCACTTGGTGTATGAAGGTGTGTGTGTGTAAGTGCTTGGTAGTGACGTGTATGATCTCTCTGCGGTAGAGTATCAATTCCTGTGCCTGTTACAACACACAGAGGTGTTTGTGTGAAGCCAATTTAATTAAAACTAGTAGATAACGCCTTATTTCATATCATCATGTGCTGTATCTGAAGCATACTCTCTGTTTATTCATAATAATAAAAATAATAATAATAATAATAATACATTTTATTTGAATGTGCCTTTCAGAACATACAAGGACAGTGTACACATCAGAGAAATAAAAAGCAAGCATAAAAGCAGGCGGTTTACAAAATCACAAAGGATAAAATAGATTTAAAATAGCGGAATGGAGAAGGCTATGTGGGATAAGTTATTTTGAACAGGTGAGTTTTGAGTCTAGACTTAAAGAGAGAAAAGCAAGTGATATTTCTTATATCAGGAAGTAGGGAATTCCAAAGTCGAGGCGCAGAGCAGCTGAAAGCCCTGCTCCCCATAGCGGCAAGACGGGGAGAGGGAACAGAGAGAGAAAGCAAAGAAAAGGATCTAAGGGATGGTGATCTGAATCAAATCAGAGGGGAGAGCTGATGAATAGCTTTAAATGTATACAAAAGTATTTTAAAATTAATGCAATATTTGACCGGGACCCATTGAAGCTGCTGCAGGACAGGGGTGATATGGTGAATAGAAGGGGTCCTGGTTATAATACGGGCAGTGGAGTTCTGGACACGTTGAAGCTTATGGATGGAAAAGGAGTGAATTGTGGTAATCAATCTGAGAAGTAACAAGGTTATGAACAAGAATGGCAGTAGCATGTGGAGTGAGAAAAGTTCAGAGACAATTAATGTTACACAATTAGAAATATGCAGACCGAGTGACATTATTGATATGCGAATTAAAAGGTAAAGTACTGTCGAGGATAACACTAAAACTTTTTCACACATGGAGAAACGGAGACCGGTGAGTTATTGATAGTAATAGAAAAGCTATTAGTTCTAGATAAGGTTGATTTAGAGCCTACCAGAAGAAGCTCTGATTTGTTACTGTTAAGAAAGAAGAGAACCATGAGTTGAGTTCATTTAAACAGAGGGTGAGGGAGGATGGGGGAAGAGCAGAATCAGGTTTAGTGGACCGATAAGCTGGGTGACATCAGCATGACAGTGAATCTGAATATTATATTTATGAAAAATGTGTCCACACAAAGAAGGTAGATAATGAAAACAATGGGCCCCAGGAAAGGGTTTAAAAGTAAAGGATTTAAGTCGAATAATAATACTTTGCGATCAGATAAGTATGATTTAAACCAGGCTAGTGGAGTATGAGAGAGACCAATGGAGATTAACCTACTAAGGACAATGGAGTAAGAGATAGTGTCGAAAGCAGCACTCAGATTGAGGAGAATAAGAATGGAAAGTAAATTGGAGTCAGCTGCCATAAGAAGATCATTGGTTATTTTCATGCACTGCCTTTAGGGATTTGCCAGCTTGCTTAGTTTGTAGCCGACTCGCTAGCAGCACGGCCTCTTTACCTGGCCCTCCAGCACTTTCCATCGTATTGTGTCAGATGTTTACTTACTCCTTGGCCTCCTTTAGCAGTAATTATACGTGTAATAAATGTAGCTTGTTTGCAGCTCTGGAGGCCAAAATCATTGAATTAGACCCTCGGCTTCGCACCCTTGAAAAACACATAGCTAGCCAGGCCCCTGTAGCCAGTGTAGCCAAAGGTAGCATAGGCCATTAGTTTTCCCCTGGCAGATTGTCCCAAGCAGCCAGGTATGCCATCCTTATACAACTACTGGAAGACACTGAAAATCTGCACTGAAAACCTTGTGATTGTTTTGGTTTCTAGCCGATTGCTGTGGTAGCCCGTATCAGGGCTACAAGCATTGCAAGAGCTTGGTCCGCATAGGTGGCAGTAAGTTTGAATGGTTTCTGGTGAACATTGTCTGTGAAGGAAAAACAGATAAAAATAAACTTGGGTCTATCATTATCATGAAAAATACCCTGAAAAATACATGGAATTTTTTTTTTCTAGAAAATTACCATGGAATTGCACAGTACTTAAAATTAATTAGATAATATTTACAATTATTTTAAATAAAGTCTGCATTTCATTCCCTGTAAAATATCAGGAAGTAAGGCAATGTTAAATGACTTCATAAAATGGCCCAACCTTGGAACGCACAAGGTACAGTGTTAAAAGGGTAAATATTGTATGTTCTTCTGGATAATTACCAGGTAATTACAAAGTATGTGAAATTACTTAGTGTAAATTTTTTCATTGTTTCCTCTAAATTTCAGATAAAAATATGTTGAAATTACATGTAATTACAGGGTACTTTTGCCCTTAGTTTCGAGTTGTATTATAAAGTGTCACCTAAAAAAGCTTTACTATTAGCACAGACACATCAAGGTAGCACTCTGTATCACTTTAATCATAACAGGCTGAATGTCAAGTTCTTTAATAATGAGAGCTTGGGTGACTTCGATCTCTCAATCCCACCTCTGAAAAGAGACGTACAAACTCTGGGAAGTGTTTGAATAGGACAATGTTTTTATTCTGTTTACTCAGACACGGCACCGGACTAAAACCATGAGCTTCTTTTTCTTTTAGATATTATCTTCGATGAACACAAGCTGTAACAAACAAAAGTGATAGTTGTCATAAATGTCTCTAATTTTTACACTTTCTTTTATCACTTCATCTCTGCTCCAAATGCATGCATGTTCTAACGACTTTAGAAAAATATCATGGGATGTTAATTGAACATACAACACTACAAACTCTCATGGAAATAATTTTAAAAATAAGAAATTACAGAACAATTACAACACATGTGCACTATTAACACTTATAATAATAAATTCCTCAAAAATATGTTCATCCTTTCCCCCTCAGCCCGTCCCCTGCACCCTAAATACAAAGCAGAGGTTGTCCTTACAAAACAAAGGAAAGCATAGAGAAGTCACTTGCATAAGTCACATTAAACTTGCGCAGACATGGATGACTGAAGTTGTAAAGGTGCTGCAAGCAGGGTTGGCCATTTGGATCCTCATTCTGACGAGTCAAACAAGTCAAGCTTTGACAGTAAGAACCCAATACCAGCTGCTCTTTACTTCTGGAGCAAGAGAAAAATGTTGTCTTCTGTGCTCTTACTTCCATATATTTTTTTATTCCATACATGGCGTAGAAATGAAAAATCCAACATTTCAACACATCCCTAAAATTCAGCCAGAGAGAGAAATATTTCCCCAAAGAAGAATGAGAGGTTTCAGTTTGTTTCGTAAGAAAATTGTTTTCTTTGTATCAAAACGGGAACAAACTGATGGTGTTTCACCTCTGCAATGATGAGGCTTTAAGACTTGGTGTGTACGGCACATCATGATGAGTCACACAGATTCAAAGAACTTTTTTTGTATACCAAAATCTACAAGCAGATATTCAACATTCATCAGGGTCCCAGCAGACAGCATCAACACCACTCTGAACCTAAGAACTCATTAATGAAATGAACCCTAAACCCTTTTTAAACCTTTAAAACCACACATTGAAGGTTTTTGGAGTAGATAATAACAATAAATTATTATTGACAGAGACAGACAAATAAAAAAATCTGGAGTGCTCTAAAAATATTCCATAAGACAGGAAATGTTTTCTTATTCTCCCTTTTTTTTTTCTTATTGATTCAGCATTTTTGAGAAATAAACTTAATCCAACTTCACCTCACAGAAACATGTGAAAATAATTTTCTAAAAGCTTAAAGATGTTGCAACTATGTTGACAGCACATGTGAGCTTTGATGTTGCTGATGTGACGATACAAGAAAACCCAAAGACTGCCATGAAAGTATGAGATCATCCATCAGTGGACTGACATATCATGTTAGCATTTTAGCTGCTGTCATGTTGTTGTTGTTTTTTGGTTCCAGAAGTGATTGTATTTGGCTACTATGTTGGTTCTAAGTTATCAACTAATGATAAGTCTGCATCCACAGACAGTAGAGGAGCATTACACAGACACGGATACCTGTTAAGTAGTTCTCAGAACATTCCAAATAAAATCCTAGAATTTCACCAGAACTGGAGCTCCACCTTCCTGGACCGTCTGTTAGTACAGTAACCTCATAGAAGCCCTGTTATTCATCACAAGATGTCATTAAAAATGCTCCAAAAGGCTCCAACAGCACAAACACTGTCCAGAGGTCCAGTTCAGGGACTCCAGTTAGCTGAGGTGAAACCTAGTATACATGTGTGTGGCCATCTGCATGTCAGTGAGAGAGACCACACCCCTAATTATACAGTCTATAACTCACCTGTTTAATACAGTTTTTAATCAGGTAAGTTATAAAAACATTTTCCCCACATACAGGTATAATGAAGGGGGAAATATATACAGAGACAAACAGTTTGCGTATCAGGCTGTAAACATGTTTATTTCTGCTGTAAAGTTTTAACATGCGAGTCTGTGGGTACTGACTCACTGCTGCCTGCTGGACATTTCAGGAAATGCAGCTTTCAGGCTGTCAGTGTGACCATGCCCGCACTCAGAAGAGGGAGACCAAAAGACTGATCATAGATTACTTCTGGATGTTTGGTTGAATTTTTTACTTCAGTCTCCATTTAATGTGATTCAGGCAACAAATTTACTTGGCTGAGTTGAAGAAGCTCGATCATTTCACGTGTCTCTGTGAGATAAGCATGTGAAAGCTACACAGGCAGCTAACACTGGATTTTATACTCATTGCTCTTCTTTCCATACTACAAAATCACTTTTTTGGTCATTTTTACATCAAACAATGGGATCTGTTAATTTGTACTTTAGATAAATAATATTTGTTAAAATCTTTAACCAAAAAGTAAAACAGAGGTTGTTGATGGAAACACCAACAGCAAAAAAAAAAGCACTTTTTTTGCTGTTGTGGTTGTTTTTGTGGGTAACTGGTGGTTTGCCCATTTTCTGTTTAAACTGTGGTTCCAGCTGTCAGCTCAGAGTCAGAGCTGTAAATCTGTTTCCCGTCACCTAACCCAACACTCAGGTGAACAATGAGAAAAAAAACATCAGGCAACAAGTGCATCAAATCAGTCTGCAAGATTTACAATACACATCACTGCCAGACCCAGTGCAACAACAGAAAGATTCTCTTATCACAAATTGACATCAACATTTGCACGATGGCGGTTTGGTGTTTCTGTACAGCAGAGAGGAAGGCAGTCAGAAAGGTCAGCTAGAAAACTCATATTTACAGAATAAGTACTAGAACCCGAACTGCTCACACCACCAGCCAGATGTGCATGCAGAGGAGCGTCCTGGCTTACATGGAAACACACGGGTCCGTGGACAGGAACGCACAGATACTGAGCATGCTCACTGTTTTCCTCATCCTCTTCTTCTTCATGACAGCTGCAAATATAAATCGTTCACATCTTTTCAGAAGAAAAGCCCCGCCCACTGTCTGTGGCTAACACATGTTCAGGGCTGTAGCCAGCAGATCACAAACTACTGATGTGGGGTAAAAGGAAATATATCATTATTTCAAAAAATGAAAACAAGAATAAAAAGATAATTAAAAATCGAACAAATAAAATCCATGAAATGAAATTAAAAAAAAAAAAAAAAGATAATTTCCCTGTTGTAGCACGTACACCTCAAGATAAACTTTCCCATTCACCAACACTAATAAATAATAATAACAAAAAATATGATGACTGAAAGAAAATAACGTGAAAATAATAATAATAATAATAATAATAATAATAATAATAATAATGCATTACATGATATATTTCATCACTGGGTGCAGGCTGTAAATATCTGCTGTCCCCCCCATGATAGGACAAACGCTGAAGTCTTTAGCGACAAACAGCCTCCACCCAGGACAAATATGTACTTATAAAAGAGACTCAGAAGACTGCAAAACAAATGGCGAGTCCCAACCTTCAACATGTCCTCAGAACATTTTCTACAAACACAGAGGGTCTGTCAGGTTCAGAAGTGTGACAGTGTGATGATAAACCCTCCGTCACCATCCGTCTCATCCTGGTTTCTACTGGGACAGGTTTAGTCTAACTTAGCACAAAGACTGCAAGCCCAGCTAACTGAATTCCAGTGATTGGAGATAAAGTTCAAATCAGCTGAGGACCTCTGAGCCTAAACTAAACGCTGTGTCTGATGCTTTATGTATTTTCTACATTATCTTTCAAAGGAGTACGGTAGACCTAATATGAAAGTAATGCAGGTAATTTAAAAGGTTAAAGCTTGATTAAAACACAAGTCTGGTTAGCTCAGATTAAGCTTCTGGCTCTAAAGTCCACCTCCAGACAGTCAAATTCAGCTAAATGGACTAGTAACTGACTAAGAGGATTCAACATATAATGAATGTGAAGCGTTGACCCCAGCTGCCAGTCTCTGTGCTAAACATATTTCAGAATGATCCAATGGTGTCTTAGTGCTGGCTCGCTAAGCCACCATTCAGGACAAAGATACGTTGGTGGTGGTGATGTCCTCTCAGCAAGAAGCAGAGATCCACCTTCAGTCAGGCGGCTGCTATTTTGCCAGCGGAAAAATCCTCCCAGAAGAAAAAGAGAGAACAATAAACAACTACAGTCCAAATCAGAGTCAGTTTTAGTGTGACCTGTAGACCTGCTTCTCCACGGCAGGTCTGAAGCATTTAAGCTAACCCATCACTTCCATTGTGGACACATGATGCAGCTACCAAAGCCTACTCTGAGTCTGGTGTGGTTCAAGCTGTAGACCGCCAACGCCTGCCGTCTTCCAGCGCAGTGGGTGGTAGTGTGGGAGGGTCTTTTTGGGGCCTAAAGTGCAGACACCCGCACAATGTTGGCCTGGGAGTAGTCAGTGGAGCTGGTAGATTCATCACCTTCAGGGGTGGTGCCAGGTGGCGTGGGCATGCTGATGATAGCGGAGGTGATGTAGGGTTGGTCACAGTTTAAAGGAACCGTCTCCTCAAATTTGGCATTGAGACTGGATCGACTGGAACGACTAGAGAGAGGCAAAGGAGAGATACTTAGTACTTAGTCTTCACAAGCAAAGGTGAATTTTGAGCAGTTCAAATGGACTTTAGTTCAACTTCCTGTCATGTGTTTCAGTTGTAAACACATCAATTCATCTCAGTTCCCTTTTAGTACTGCTGACTTCTCCACTCCTATGTTGGCCCATCCCATGCTTCTCAGTCTCAGTTTAAACATTTAATATGTTTTTTATGTTCTGTTGTGAAGAAAATTTGGGTTTATAAGAATGTAAATGTAAATGATTTTACATTAAAATTCAAATTATATTTTATCATCTGAATTATATTTTTTTTTTATCTAAATCAAGGTTAAAGAATTACATCTCTTGCTCAGTTCTTTTTTTCTGCACCAATTTTAAGTCATTTATACTAATTTTACAACTGAGGTATACAAAAAGGTTTGGATTTGTCAGTACTGAATTTTAATA
Source organism: Rhamphochromis longiceps (assembly GCF_057381845.1). NCBI lineage: Eukaryota > Metazoa > Chordata > Actinopteri > Cichliformes > Cichlidae > Rhamphochromis > Rhamphochromis longiceps. The sequence goes on along the minus strand of NC_140573.1, from coordinate 19,010,961 downwards.
CTTGAAGTTTTACTCAGATTGATTGATGAACACGACCTTTGTGTAAAAGTGCAGATCATGTAAACCTAATTCCAGAAGCTCTAAAAGAAAGGATAGAGCCTCCTCTACATCATCCAATGCTTCCAGTAAAGATAGCTCACATGCCTGTACTGACAGCTCTAAAATGCCCTCATTCCTGAAAACTCCTCAAACGCACCAAAATTTCCAAAATAAACTCAACCTCTAATACTTGGAATCCTGAAACTTGCATAAAGACCACTTTAAAATCTATAAAAACATTTAACTAAAATGACCTTTTCTAAAAGTACTTTTGGTATCTCTAGCAGGATCAAATCCTCTAAAAATAATGTCACTAGCTGAGCCCACGTCCTTATTTTAGGTGTGACAGTGTTTTAGTAGATAAAGGTGAATGGCTTGGACGTGAATTGAGTTGCGGTTTGGGGAAGGCCTCGAAGGGGACGGCGGCTTCCAGGCCTAGCGGGTCCCCATGTACTAAATAGAAGTGAAGTTAAAGAATATAAAAGGGGAGGGAGGAGGCTGGGGCATGTAAATTTATTTATTTATTTATTTAGGACAGTGCATGTTAATGAACATAAATGTAAAAAAAAAATTACATGAATGTAAACATACCAGATTATAGCCAAGGGCTAATTTCCATCTGTTGTCCTTAAGCATAAAAATAGAGAATGAACAGCTTGTAGAACTGGGGGAACATATATAGATAAGAATCCGAAGGAGCGTGTTTGGAGGCGTGGTCCTGCTCCTGAAATTCCGATGCTTTATCTCCAATTAAATCCACTTCCATACATCTAGAACCTTTGCAAGAGTGTCTGTTTTTTTTCCTTTAACCTGATGGACCCCAAAGGGTTTTCTGAGTTTCCTGTTCGAAAATAAAATGCCAACAATTGAGTATTTCTCTGCAATTACAAACTCTGTGTATACAATCTTGGTATCAAAATTTCATCAGAGGTGTAAATATTGCAGCAGATATTACTGTGTCAAAGTTACTGAGACTGGAACACAGAAAATGTAAGTAGATTTTATCCTCACCGAATTTTTTTTATTTATTTTGTAGCATATAACCATTTTAAAATGTGACTCTGTTCATATTTCATTCCAGAAATTCAGTAACCAACATATAAACATCATATGTGCAAAGATTTATGTTTCTAAAGTGAAACAGTGAAATGGAATACAAGCATGCTGATCCACACAGGTATGCACACAGGTGTACACACGGGTGTTCACAGACGCGGACTAAAGCTTTCTTGGCTGCTGCCTTAAAGCACATTGTGCGCTGTCTATCTTGCGTGCTGCACAATATCGTTTATTATTTAATATCTACTGTTATCTACTGCTAGCTAGTTTATTGTGATGGTGCTGTTTTTTTATTATGTTGCTCTTTGTTGTTTGCTTTCTCTTCTGTTTTTTTTCTCCATACAGATGACCCAGGTGTTTGTTTGTTTTTTTTCTTTCTTCCCCCCCTTCTCACCGTCTCTTCTCCCCTTTGGTTTTCTCTCTCTCCCTCTCTTTCATTCTTTCTCCCTGTCCTATCCCCCAGTCATGTCTGTCCCGTTTGTAGCAACTGAAAATAAAATAAATTCATAATTAAAATAAAGGTCAATCAAATGGACCAATATGGCAAGGCCATGATGATCCACTTGGTAAAATAAATCCGCTTGGCATCTTTCTTGGCCTTAAGACAACAATTCTGATGGCTAAAGATCCAAACGGGACACACAAAAAAAAAAGAAAGAAAAGTGAAAAAGTGAAAAATTACAGCACTGTCAATACATAAATATCTAGACATTGTACAAAAATGTCCAATTTTGGCACACATTGGACACTATGTTAGTTGAATTTTGTAGGTATTAAAGAGCAGAAATTATTTAATTTTATTAACAGGCCTAAAAATGCGTGTTTTTGAATATTTTTTTAACCACACATTTACATGGCAATGGCGCTTTTCTGCCGTGGGCATGGAGCGTCTCTGGCCCTTTAAACTCTGATGGGGCTGTAACTTTGGTTTCTTTTGGCCAATTTGCATAATTGACACCTCTTTTTAATCGTTTGAGCCAATAGGATCACAGTAATGATGCCACACTCACGTTACTTCAACCACTCAGAAGTTACAAGGCCAAACCCCACGTGGTCCCAAATTTACTGCATGTGGCGTCTGTCTAGTCACGTGTCTGTAGGTGGGTCTAAAATGGAGGTTGTTGACAGAAAATGGCTCTGATCTGGCTAGTTAGCCGTGGAAACTGCTGATAAACATGAGGCTACCAGCACTGGTGAAAGTAACGGAGGAAATCGGGACGGTAAGCCAATTTCTGTCTTAGCGCATTTGCGCTGCTATGCGTTTTTGTGGTCTTCTTTTGCGGCTCATTCAGTGAATTTTGGTCAGAGTGTGGTGAAACTTGGTGTTACATGGTGTTATAGTTACATGAATCTGAAGAATCTCTGGTTTTGTTTGTTTAGCGGACATTTGGCATTTACCTAGCTGCTCTTTTAATCATGGCTTGTTTTAGTTGTGTTTGGTGGTTGTAGAAATGGTTTATATGAGAGTTTAGCTGAGATTCAGAGGTTTCTGTGGATATCACACGTCAGGACTTATATTTCTGACCCCGTGTTATAACCAATTATACGTGAACTCGTTCCTTTTGCCCCCGGTACCCGGAGCCAATCAGGTTAAAGGGCTTGTGAAATCTCTGGTAGCTCCTGGTAGAGCTTTCTTCAAGGATCATGCGCTGTAAATGTTCTTAAGAATTTTTCTTTTTTTCTTAATGACTTTTGCAAAGTCCACGTAGATACTGGAAGCTCATCAGGAACTTAAGACCCTTCAGAAGAACCTTTGTAACCTTCTGGAATATCCTTAAAGTCAGTAGGACCCCCTGCAATTTTCACAGTCATGTCTTCTGGGTGATTTTATTTCTTTATGGAGATCAAATATGACTAGAAGTAAACAAAGAGATGTAAATGTTGGATGTAACCGTATGACTGTAAAAAACAGAGTTGCAGTGCTGTCTAACATACCTGTTGGTTAGTGGTCGCTCCCTGATCTGGATGGTGCTCAGCTCCTGGAGACTGCCCTGCAGACCCACAGACATGTTGGAGTTTGGGACGTTGAAGGTCTTCCTCTTCCTGCGGCCACAGCAGGAGCTTAGGCCATGAGTTGAAGAGGATGAGATGGAGGAAGAGCAAGAAACCTGCTTCAGCAGTGTAACATCCTTGCAGGTCGCCTCATACGTCTTCTCATCTACAAACTCGTGATTCTGAGAAAAAGCAAAGCTGCAGTTTTACAGGATGGCAGGTAAAGGAGAATCTGCTATGAACTAGATCAGGGGTGCCCAATCCCGGTCCTCGAGAGCTACCGTCCTGCAGCTTTTAGATGCATCCTTGTTCCCACACACCTGAATCAAATGAATGGCTTGTTATCAGGCCTTTGCCAAACATGATGGCATGCTGAAGAGATCAAACCATTTGATTCAGCTGTGTTGGAGTAGGGATGCATCTAAAAGCTGCAGGATAGTAGCTCTCGAGGACCGGGATTGGGCACCCCTGAACTAGATAGATGTCCAAATTCAAACAGTAAACAATCAAACTGAATATTTTTTGTTTACTGCTGAAAAATTGGAAAAAAATTAATCTCCAGGTAAGGTAAATGATAGTCATTCTCATTAATTAAAAATATAATGATTTAGATTCAATTTAGGCTCTTTGAAGTTATTGAGAATTTTTTTTAATGTGTTAAATCTATAAAATCTGGGAAAACATGTAAAGGAGTAAACTGTTAATCAGTTGGTCAAATAAAGTGTGTGTGTGTGTGTGTGTGTGGTGTGTGTGTGTGTGTGTGTGTGCCTGCCTCCTCACCGTGGTCTTTTCCAGGCAGTTCAAGAGATGATGATGATGCACCTCGAAGTTAGGGTTGGCCTTACACACCAGCGCCTGTCCTGCTTCTTTGGATGCCTTCAAGACATAAACACAAAACACATGACCTCAGCGACCCCATCATTTACAGAGAAACACCTGAGCAAGGCTAATATTTCCACCAAAATCTGCCAAACCTCAGCATTTCCATCTTAGCCACAATTCCTTCCTGTTCTCAAGTTAGTGTGAAAATGATGGATCACTCACTGGATCAAACCAAGGCTACCAACAGCAGCCATTCAGCAGCTTTTGTTTTACTTCTGTGGTTTGACTCCAGCCTCATTTAACCCAAGAGAGCCTCCAGAGCTTGTATAACTCTGGAGTTCAGACTGAATGTGACCCAGGTGGGCAGAAGAGTAACCAATCACGTGGAGCTCAGAAGCTCAGCTGCTGCCAAAGGAAGAGTCAAAATCATGAGCCCCTATGCTGGGCAGAAGCAACACAGCTTTTGAAATATTAACAAGACTTCATTCCAAAGTTTTGCTTTACATTGACTCTGCCCAGTTGCATGCGGATTGGCTGGGCGATTGACATGCAGTTCAGCCCAATTTCATTCCTCCACAAGTCAATGAAGTCCAACACTATTACTGATGATGTCATGAATCGCGCAGGTAATCATCTCATAACAGCAGAGCTGCATGGTAGGGCTCAAGTCAAAGGAACAAAACAAAAGAGGAAGAAGACAGAGCAGAGAGTAGGAGAGACACTGAGAGGTGGAGGTGTAGAGAACTTCCTGTTGGTCAGGTAAGGCACCCCCACACAGCAAAGGATCAGATCATGCACATGTGAGTTAGTTAGTGACTGACGGGTATTTTGTTTTTCAGACTGTGAGCAAAGCTAAGAAGGATGTGAAAAGACAGAACACTACAGACAGGCTACAGACAGACAGTGATAGAAACAGGATGAAGATGAATTCATCATGGACACTTCAGCATCAACATTTCAGTCAGCTAAACACATGAGCAAGGACCAGATGAGGACCAGCTAACACAGGCTAAATTCACAATAAAACACTTTCATTTAAAAAAGAAGAGCAAACTCTGTCCAGACACTGGATCAGAAATGATCTCCAAACATCCGGTCTAAAGCCAAAGATCATATTACCTTTACTCTATTTAGTGCTGATATGAGACTGTTTTACAGAGAAAGTCCAGACTTTGCAGGGTAAATGTAGGGTAAGTAACAAGGCTGTCACTTTCTGCTTGTGTTGAGGAAGTTTGGAGTTTTGAGGAATTAGAAGGTTATAGCTTGTTCCCCTCCCACCACTGCCAATGGCCTAGAGCCCTCTTATATTCCAACAGCAGGGATGGAACCAGTGAGATGTAACTCAGCAGAGTTACTTATGTACTTCACTGAAGTACAGTTTTAATGTCCTTGGACTTAGATTCTTATCTTTATTTTTTATTTTAATTCTACTGATATGTGGTGCTGTATAAAACCCCACAAAGAAAATGATGTCATCCGAATTTTGCTTGTAATTTGGCCTCATTGATCACAAAAATAAACCAAAGAAATGTAGGTTTTTGCTTTGCAAAGAGTCACGGTGTATCTGCCTATGTTACTCCGCTTTAGATTCTAGACCCTCCAGAGTCTTGTGGACATGTTGTGGGGATATCAGGATGTAGCCATAGTCAGTCAGGTCTTCTACCATATCTGTGCTGAGCTGTGAACTTAGAGATGGATCACTTTAACAGCGAAGAAGAAAGGGTCCATCAGAGTTTGCTGTTTGTCAGGTATCTGGGAGCTGGAACCACCTGAACCTTCAGCGCTCTTGTTTGGCAGGTAAAGAGAAACTAATGTAAAAGGCTGGAGTTTTGAAATGAGAGCACAGCTTTATCATTACATTGATCCAAAAACATGTCACTGCTGAAGCGCGCACACACACACACACAGATGAAAGCACAATGAAAGCAGCCCTCAGCATGCTCCTCACAGCTGGATATGAGACAGAAAAGATGAGAAACCAAGAGAACAAACAACAGCACCACCACTGCATGTCCACGGTTACCTCCTCCTCAGGGTCAATAATCAGCCGGCTGCGTTTGTACTGCAAATAAGCGTTAGCGCCTCCACTCTTCACTGCTCGAATTCTAGCAAGCCTGGTTTTTTGTTTGTGAACACACATAGGTTCGTGAGCGATCAACTGTAAGTGGGAACACAAACACAGGCTCACCACCATGGTCACTAAAACAAACTTGCAGGAGGATTAGATGTGAACATGAAAACAGAAGCTGCAAAGATTCAGATCCCATTTGCTGCCGTCCTTCATCTGCTCATGTTTATCTCAGCCTTTGACGTCCACGAAAACTGAGTCTGATAATCCAACAAAACACCCAGAACCAAACTAACAAGGTAACTAATGTGAGCAAATCATATCTTCTGCATTCAGAAAGTCACTTCAGTGAAGAAAATATCAAAATATCAAAGATGTCAATATCTGGACACAAGCTGTCCTTTTTAATAACTTCTGCTTGCAAACAAAGTGTTGGCTTGTGTGATGAGCAGCTGATGAAGCAGTGCACATAAACAGCAAAAAGTGAAAAAGGCGTGTGGCAAGCTTCAACGTAAGTTACAAAAATAGCACCCCTACTGGCTAAATGCAAGATCACTTGACTGATCACTTGCCTCTTGGCCTGGTTTGTCCATGTTTACATTGTAATGTAATCCTGATTAATGTCAGTCTCAGGAACTATTACACAGAAACTGCAAGACAGACACCAACACTAAATTAGGTTTGTGGGTTTGGGGAAGAATAATCATATTAATTTATCCGGATAACATGATTTTCAGATTGACAGCGGTCCCCAACATTTTTTGTGCCACGGAGCGGTTTAATGTCAGACAATATTTTCACGGACCGACCTTTAAGGTGTCGCGGATAAGAACAACAAAATAAAATGGAAAAAACCAAGACAAAAACTGTGGTATTTTGTAAATATCATAATAAACGCGAATTCACTGTGTAATTGTGTAACTTTATTAGCAGCGTCCTCCTGAAATGCGACAACAACATTGAGAGTAATATCCTCCTCTCTGCCCCTTAATGCTCTCTGGTAGCTATGGTAACTCTTAAATATTTCTTTCAAAAATTAGACACAACTACAAAGCGGGAAAAGATGCAGGAAAACTGAGTTACCGATAAAGCCCTGAAAACCATCAATTTCACACCCGGGGGTGGGGAACGCTGTATTGGAGAAGAACACCACCAAAGGGCAATATGACCCGGTGAGCAGCCAGCTGAGCTCCGTGAGCTGTGTGAACCTTTAAAAATTTGGATGAACACTTTGAGCATCACCTCCATTTAGATGACACATCTGTGCAGCAACAAGTGTCTTTAAATCCTTCAAGAATCTGTGGAAGAACGTCAGGGTGTCTGCAGCCACTCATTTCCCAATCAATCAAAATCTATCCAAACTTTGTGTAAATGTCAAATTTGAACTGCATCCTCACAGCTGACACTGATGTGGTCAGCAGGATTTTCATGATCTCTGACATAAATTGAGCCAAGGGTGTTTTATTTACCGGTTAAAGGTAAGTGAGCACAAGTGGTGTGAATATGTAGGTGTAAAATGAGCTTTCCCAAAGTTTCTTCAGGTTCAGTTTGAAGCATCAACTCTAATTTGCACAGATAATAAATTCATGTATGTGATGCTGATGGTTTCTGCAGACAGAAGCTGAGTGACTGATGATGTGCATGAGAGAACATAAAAGCTTTGCTCAGTAGAAGATGTGTTGTATGAATCTGATAATATTTATTCTTCAGAGATCTTCTGCAGGCTTCAGGCTGCAGACAGAAACATGATTCAGCTGCTTCTCTGTAACTTTCCAACATGGTGTTTCTCTCTGACTCCCAGTGGGGTAAACAAAGGTCTCCAGCACAACCAGAAAACTCATTTGTTGATGCTGGGAGGAAGTAAAGCCTGGACAGCTTCCTGCTCTCTGTGTCTTCCTCTCTTTTCTCCTGTGGGTTGTGCACAAACTCAGATTTCAAAATTAGAACAAACTACTGTCACCACACTGATGTGTGAGTGACCTTCTGCAGCAGCCGGCCCTCTTACTTCAGAAGTGCCCTGCTTCCTCTCAGAGATACTCTGGATTTCTCTCTGAACACTCACAGCTGTAAACACACCCACATCCACAGTTGCTCTCTGTAAACACCTCTGCAAATATGCAACGAATACGTTCACCACACGGTGGCAGCGTCTTACCAGAAAGGTTCAGTGTGATGACCAGCATTACATTCTGGTCTGTAGATCTGAAATGACTGCAGACTTCTAAAGTTTCTGTGTTAGTTTTTAAAGCTGCAGTCTGAGCGCTTTCAACTGCTAAAATTAATCAGGTATGTATTCCAGGAACATCATGTCTGTACAGATGTTCATCTAACACTAATATAACAATAATGTTAGCGTGCCTCAGGGCAGGCTGGAGGCTTCCAGAGTCACAGCACAGTCGTGTGGTTCAGTGTGGGATTACTTGAGAGCTGCCCGCACTGATTAATGAACATAACGTCATAACTATTTCTTCACATTCTGTTAATTTCTGTTAAAGTTTTAAACTCATTAGAAACAAAAAGTTCTTCATAAAAACACTGATGTCCTGCATCTAAATCCCAGGTCACTGCTGTCCTCCCATTACACTCTGAAGACAGTTTGTGTCAGTGGATGGATGAATGGATAATATGGAGTCCTCACCTTTTGCGCTCTTCTCTTCTCGGCTCGCTGGCTCTGGTGGTAGATTCGGCTGAAGTTGGACACGATGACGGGGACCGGCAGAGCGATGACCAACACGCCACTCAAAGAGCAGATGGAACCAAAGATCTTCCCCATAATGGTCTTTGGCACCATGTCACCATATCTAAGAGAGCAGAGAGTCAGAGGTCAGCCCGGCTGTGAGGTCAGCAGCAGTTTGTGTAAACTGAGATTTGCCATTTTCAGAGGGTCTGAACAACTATGGAACGCCAGGACTGCCATAATGAATTAATTAAATACACCATTAAATAATTAATTAAATGTGGCAATAATTAATTAAAATTGGAATTAATTAATTAAATAAATAGTTATGACACATGTAATTAATTAATTATTGACACATTTAATTAATTATTTATGTATTTCACATTTTAATTAATTATTGACACATTTAATTAATTAATTATTGACACATTTAATTAATTATTTATGTATTTCACATTTTAATTAATTATTGACACATTTAATTAATTATTGACACATTTAATTAATTATTTAATGATATATTTATTTATTTCATTTTGGCAGTCCTGGCGCCTGGCTCTCATCATGAAATAATTTTATCTGTCAGCCTCACCCATCAAACTCAGGGGGCGGGGTTAACGCTGCCCATGCAGCTTCTCTAACATTTGATTGGTTGCCGTGCAAAGTAAGTCAAAACAGGTCGATCCTAGATAATCGATTGCTTGTGTAGACTTGGGGCAGCCAGTTATCCCAGAATGCAGATCAAATCACAGGCAGCAATGGTGGTGGTGTAGTTTTAAAATACCCCGTTTTTCTGTCACCAGCTACACTTTTAACAGTGTTTTAGCCGCGAATGTCGCGCCGTATGTCTGGTCAGGTTGTCAACATAGAACATGCTTGCAAAAGTGCTCAGATGTTTTCAGAGATTTCACTAGCTCTGCTAACAGTTAGCATGCAGAGTGCACCGAGGGGGTTACATTAACCGGTTTGTTTACATATTCCACTCTCCGTGTTCCACATGTTGCATTCGCAGATTCTCATTTTCACCGAACGATCGTCTCTTTCCGCCTGGTCTTGTGTCTCTGTGCTTCTGTAACATAAAGAACGAGCTGACATTTTTCTCACGAAACCAGCGATCAGCTCAGCAGACCCTCAGTTTACCTGCATGCATCCTCCTCCTCATCTGTCAGCTGTTTAACACCTGCTGCTAATTCAAGAAACACGCCTAGTTACCTGGTGATAGTCACAGTTTAACTGGGCAGCCGGTGCTCGATATAACGCAATGTCAGCGCATTTTTCTGCACAAGATAAGTAAATATAGTGTTTTCCCCGAGCGCAGAGCTGCTGGAGCTCGTTTCCTTACAGAGCACTTTATAGGCGAACAGCTTTATCAGCGGCTGATGTCCAATCACCGGCACACAGCTTTCAAACCTCAGCTGAGTTTTAGCTCTCAGTGGTTAAACGCTGGACTTCATTCACTCAGGTTCTGTCTGTCGGGTCACGTTTACTTCGCTGTTTTATTTACAACTGAGCAAATCGGTTTGGCTGAGGTTAAAGTTACGTTTCATAACTGCATAGTTTCACAGACGTTTAATGGTTCACTGGCACATGTGTTAGACTGAACTATCATCTAAATATCATCTGTTTTTTAATAGTTATTCAACTGTATTCTAAGCACCAGCTGTCTGTTAGAATGTGATTTTTTTTCTCTCTCTGTTGGCAGAGGTATAAAAATGCGCAGGAAAATCTGACGTGCATGGCAAACTTCACCGACGATATTTAGGGAGGAATAAACACACATCAAACATAAATGAACCATTTGCCTGTCTCCATAATTGAGAGCATTTTCTCTTCTTATGTCAACACACACACACTCTCTCTCTCTCTCTCTCTCTCTCTCTTTTTTTTTTTTTTTGCTTTTTCGGTCATGTTATGTTTACCTGTCAAAGGCTTGTTACAAACTATGAAACACATTGTGCAGACTTCTGGATGTTAGAAGAAAACGAATACTGCTCATGAATGAGACTAAAGGCAGGAAGGTGTCCTTTAAAACTAAACATGTTAATAGGACCTCCCTATTTATATCATAGTTTATGATATAGCACGTGTATTTCAGTAATAGCCTGCTGAGGCCACTATACGTGCTGGCCTCATATCAAATGTGAAGGCAGACTGAGTCTATGTTTGACGTTTGTTTATATCTAATCTTCCTTTTCCAACATTTAAACAGCAGCGAGTCTGCAGCTGAGGGAATACAAATTCAAATTGTCGGAACAGGTTTGCTCGTTTCTTGGATTCATTTGGTGATTTATTAAATGTATAACTGTTATTCTAATCTGCTGCTGAGTCTCTTACACTTTTCTTTATGCTGTATATTTTCACGTCTCTGGAATAGTTGGCAGTTAGATAGTCAGCTGGGAAACTTTGTGTTAACTCATGGAGCTGAGGATATCGTGGATATGCTGACCTCGCTGCGTGGTGTACAGAGCGAGGTCAGCATGATTAATATTCACAATAAAAATATTAGCCGAACATCATGAAGTCTGTATGTGTTTCATAGTGTCGAACAACCTTTGTACAGTTAAAGCCAGCAGTTACTACATGACGGAAACACTAACGTTATCTCTTTTATGTGTTTATACACAGGTCACGCTGATTACTGAACAAAAACCCAAAGATCAGATGTTAAACAGATTTATTTGCTCTCTCTCCTCCTTAAACATGTTTTTAATGTTAGTTATAATTCAGAATTGGCGACTGAAACACGTAGGACACATAAGAACATCAGGAAATAAAACATCGATAAATATAACCTCAGTAAAAGAAGTCAGCGGGGGTTACTACAGCTGTGTACCGGGGCCTGCGCTTTGTCGGTGGGATTGCTTGCGAGGCGAGCGGGTCTATCCCACGCTTTGCCGTGAGACTGGGACGACATCTCCGAAATCATCGAAACACTTTTGCAAAGAGGCTGTATCTTGACAAACCGACCAGACACATGAAGATTAAACCACTACATTCTCGGCTAAAAAAATATTAAAACGGTATTTGGTAACACACAAACAGGGTTTTTCAAAGCTCAGTTCTGTTAGCTTCCACATGCCGGTTGTTGTGTGCTAGAAACAATGGCCACCAGGCCAAAGCAATGGTTTTGACTCGATCAGCGTTAACCCCGCCCCCTGAGTTTGATGGGTGAGGCTGACAGATAAAATTATTTCATGATGAGAGCCAGGCGTCAGGACTGCCAAAATGAAATAAATAAATATATCATTAAATAATTAATTAAATGTGTCAATAATTAATTAAATGTGTCAATAATTAATTAAAATGTGAAATACATAAATAATTAATTAAATGTGTCAATAATTAATTAAAACGTGAAATACATAAATAATTAATTAAATGTGTCAATAATTAATTAATTACATATATCATAACTATTTATTTAATTAATTCCAATTGTAATTAATTATTGCCACATTTAATTAATTATTTAATGGTGTATTTAATTAATTCATTATGGCAGTCCTGGCGTTCCATAAACAACAGCAGGTATATCTGGGTTTTTGTTCTTTCGCACAGCAACGTGGAGCATCATGGATTCTTCAGATTTCGCCCACTTAGAAAAACCTGAAGACAAATAAATTTGAATACACCAAAGATCCCACAGACACACTATGAAGCTTATTCCTGTAAAGGTGTAAAGAAGAAGAACTTCAGTGTGTTTATGATGAAGATACCAAAGTTAACCTGATTGTAAATGAAAGACTGGGACACAGTATATACACTGTGTTTTGAGTCATTTATACTGGAGGAGACAATCATGACCTATGCTGAGCATAAGCTACAGTGAAATGAGTGCACCTCTGTTGATGTATTTCAGCCTCTGATAGGTCATTTTCCCAAACATCTCTGTGATGTCATACAAAAGGAAAAGCATGCTGGGTCTCTTTTCTTTGCACGGCAGTAAAGAAGCGAACATGATGGTAGATGGTGTTAAGATCTTTGGTCTTCATGCAGTGCAACGATTATTTCACAAAATGTTTGCATTACTGTGATTCAAGTGAGAATAAAATGTTGCCTGATATGTGCTGTTACAACACAGATCATAAAGAGCAGACAGAACAGTCTGTGACTGAAGTTGGAGCATTTCTGATGTGGACCCACTTTATAAACTAGCTTGACTCCTTTGGTTCTGACTCCAGGTGGTGTAGCAGTGAACTGCTAGCTCTGTCCCCTTACAGTAAGAAGGTCCAGGGTTGAATACAGCTGAGAGGTGGTGATAAAGAAAGAAGACCCTGATCCAAAACTGACACCTTCAAGCTTGACTGAAATTTGAAGCTGCCCACCTGAACAAACCAAACACAAGTCTGATGATCAGAAAGACAGAGATTGAGCTGTTTGACTACAATGGTAAGAGCTAGGTTTAAGGTGAAGCTCTCAAACAGTCAGACGGAATCAGTAATCCTGTGTGATCATCGAGCTGTTGTTAAACATCTGTTTTCCTGTAAGCTGAACACCACACTCAACAGTTTCCTCTTCATTTATGATCAGTCGGTTTGGTGTGACAGATACTCAATGACTAAACTAAATGCAGCTTTTTCAAAGACTCTGCAGAAAATGGAGCTGATGCAGCGTTTTACCTTCAGTTTCATGAATGAAACTGCAGTTCAGTCAGCATCCACGTGGAGGCGCTAAAGCTCTGCATTACCACCACCACCACACGTCAACACATTCATCAAAACTTTAAAACACCCAAATAATTCTGCCCCACTTTCAAACAGTAAGACAGCAGCGGCATTCCCAGCATGCTCAGTGCTCAGACGCTAGGACAGAGGAGAGTGTATCCATCAGGCTAAAGTCATGAGCTTTATTCACCCTGAGGCTCAAAAACACTCAGAACATGTCAGTAACTGTTCGGTTTCTAATTACTGATTTTTCAAAGGAGATGTTTAGTTTCTATTATCATTGCTTTCAGTAATAAATCGGTCGCTCTGATTAAGTTTACACCAACAGAAATCTCAAAATGTAAGATATAAAACAAATATTTTCACATGTGGAAATGATATTTTTTCTAGCTCAAACTGATCTGTAGACAACAATCAAAGGAAGATGGCACGGCTTTTGTATAATCATCTACAGTAGCGATAAAAACAACATAATAAAAACTAAAAAATACTGGGACCACATCAGAGGAGGCAGAGAAATCTGGGTCTCCTTTGGTCTGACGTTAAACAGGATTACTTTATCATTTCCATATTGTTGTATATTCAGTGCTGCATTTTGAGCTACAGCGCACTAGTTGCCAAATGCAGTGTTCTGATTGGTCAGATCTGTTTATTTGCATGTGAAAAATCTGAAAAGTCCAGCTTGGTTCAGAAGAAAAAAAAAAAACATACCCCAAAGTGTGAGTGGCTGGATGTGGAATCCTAAAATATTTCAAACTAATACCTGGTCTGTAAAGACCTTCAGAAAAAACTCATTTGAAGTCTGGAGTGGAGAAAACATTAATCAGACTAACAAATACTCAGACTTCAAAATATCAGCATGAAGATATAAACCAAGCAGTTCAGATATCGACAACTGGTGAGTCAGCTGCTGACTAAATGTCAGCTGCTAAATGCAGCACTGATTAATATCACCCTCATAAACATGATCCACATCAAGCGGTTCAGGTTCCATTCTTCGGGTTCCAAGAGGAAGTCACTTCTGTAAACTTCTGTCCTCTTTGTCTTCCTGTCGAGTTTCATGTTTCGCTCAAGGTGAAGTTTGAGTCAGTGACGGATCGCCTCGTCTCCTCCTGCAAACCTTCAAAGCTCGAGCCACCGCGTCTCACAGGCAGCCAATCAGAGGCCGCGACCTTGTCTCAGTGTGTTTCACCCAATTAGAAACACACTCAGAGTACAGGTGTGTGTGTGTGGCTGTGTATGGTTGTGTCAGTCATGTGACTACGTCCTTCATCAAGGAGGGTGTGTGTGTTGACTCTGCTGTGTATTCACCTCTTTATAGCAAACACACACACACAAACTTGTGTGTTTGATCAAATATGGGTGTTAGTAGGTGTTCCGCCAGTAATGACTTTGACCTCAGTGGAGTAACTGACATCAGCTGAGGATAATAAGATACAGCACCCACCTTTAGTTCACTGGTTCATTGCAGCACAAATATTTTTTCCACAAATAGGAATATTGCACTGTTTTTGAACCAAATTTTTAAAAACAATGAGAACAAGGACAAAACGTTTAAGCACTGACGGTCTCTGAGTGTTATATTAACAATTATTATTATGGTAGAAAACCACATAAACCTACTGAAATACTTTATATCAAACTTTGTTGCTGATGCGCACATGAACCTGCAGGATGTCTGAAGGTTTTGACTGTTGAGCGTCTTTAATGTGATGTCACTGCCTCAGCTTTGAGGTACTGTGTGGATGACCATGTTTCCTCTGATGGCCGGACTCCCCACGTGATCGATATGCTTTCAGATGCACACTGAGGTCACAAATATGAACAGTGCAAATGCTCAGAGTCTGGGTGGTTGGAGATCCTTACGGCTAAGCTGAAAGGAAAGTGAGAGTTGAGCAGGATTTGTAGGCTGAACACCAACATTCATCCTGTCATTCGTCATTAATATTTTAATTTGGAGGAAACACCCTCAGCTCAACTTTAGTAGAGAGGTAAATTCAAGAAAATCAGGCAATAAAATATCTGCTCCATCAACCTCCTTCTGCATCAACAGCAAAGTCTTTGAGAGCTTTCCCAAACTCACTCTCTTCTTCGGCGGTTTTACTTTGCTGATCTCTCAGTAACCCAGAGCTCTGAGAGGATCTCGTCTGCTCCTTCGGAGTAAAAGCACCATAATCTCTTCAGACAGTGTGAGAGCCGAGCGCTGAGAGCTGAGGGTTTGATAATGATCCTGATGAAACGGCTTTAGTGATGAATAAAGATGATGGCTTTAATGATGGAGCATGCTCAGTGAGGAGAGTCAGTTTGATGCACTTACACTTTAATGATTCAACACAAACTGTTTCCCGCCTGTCTCTGAATGATTACGATCATCAGGCTCATCACGATGAAGGTCATGATAAAATGATGGAATATCATTTGATGATCTACAGGACGATTATATTTTTTTTCTCATCTTATTCTTGACTTTATCATTTTGTGACAGTCTCGAGCTGTGAGGGGAGAGAGCAGGAGGTGCAGGGAGGGTTAGGATGTCCAAGTCCTTCACAGAGAAAGCAGAAATCAGTCCATGAGCCACTGACAGCTCCTGAAGGAGTCAAGGAGGCCTGTTTGTTTAGGTTAAGTTAGAATCGGTTCATTCAGTAACAATAAAAATCTTCTGACTAAAGTCGCACAGAGCACCCGACATGATAAATTTGAGTAGATCAGAGCAGGTTCCCTCAGACTCATATCCCAATTTTATTTCAATGTAAACGAAAGACTTCGAGTTGATATTAGTTTCTGCAGACATGAAGCATTCAGGTTCACTTCTCTGATTGGCAGCTTGCCCACTGCAATACTCGAGGCTCATGGGAGTTTAGTGTGAAATGTCATTCAGAGCATGTGTGCTGCTGAGAGAAGGTGAACTTCATCACATACCATCACACTGCATCACATCATCATCCTTCACGTGTCTGTGAGTGTGTGTGTGTGTGTGTGTGTGTGTGTGTGTGTGTGTGTGTGATAACAAAAAGCAGATATTGATGCTGCGGTCAGCACTTTGTCAGACCCACTGAAATCTTCAGATTTGAGCTCCTCAGAGTTTACCATTAATCCCTCCATCCAGTGGAAGCGCTATCAGCCACGCTTCCACAACCAATCAATCAGTTAATCAACATCCTGGAGGGGGAATCTGCAGCAGGTTGTAAAATAATGAAACCAATAGCAGAAAGTGTTGATCACACAGCACGGCGAGCCAGGAAACCAGACACAACTCCCTTAGGAGGAATCTGCCCGCAGACCGGCTGACCCAGATTCTGCTGCAGAAACAGCGGACAGAAAAATATGGCTGCACTTCAATGGTGGCAAGGAGGAGTTCTCACAGCTGGAGCCCAGAGCCATTAGCAGAGCCTGAATCTACAGCTGGAGCAGTTTCTAAGTAATGAAGTCCAGTTTTTAACAGAAGATGAAACACTGAAAGTTTCAGAACAACAACGATCCATCACCACACTGAGGCCCGAGAGGAGCTGCAGATTCAGGTCACGGCGCCGGTGCGGCCCAGTCTGGACCTGAGCTGCTGCACACATGAGAGGAAACGTGTTCCTGCTAGTGTGTTATCACACTGAGAGGTGTTGTACACTGTGAGCTACAGATTCTGCTTTAACAGAGAGATCTTTTCTAATCTGTGGTTCGCTTTGACTTCTTCACACTTGTTGGGCTCGTACGTATCTTAAATGGACCCCTGCACCTTCACAGGAGAGCTTAGAGTTCCTCCTGACTCCATGAGACTCTACAGCAGTAAGGCAGTCTTTCGACCTGCATGTAGACCCTAAAGTTAAAATGTGGCACTGAGCGGTTGCACTGGGAGAAGGTGATGTTGGAAAACGTAGTTTAGTGTGCAGGAAGTAAATGTGTGTGCGTCCTGCAGAGAGCTTTAACACGCTGGCTGCTGGCAGCATGTTTAACGTTTCATAAAGTGAATTCACGTTGCTCTCGCCTCGCTACGTCTAAATTATTTATGCTGCTATCTGGACAAACGGCGCCTCGCTGCTGCTCTCCCACTAACAGGACAAACAGGCCACACACACACTCCTGCTCATGTCAGAGTAAAATGTTTCTGGCTTAATGAGAGGCCTGCTTCATTATGGATGAGCGTTCTCTGTGCGCCTGTGTGCGTTATTAATGCGGTGACATGATGGAGGCTTTGAACAGGTTTTATTAACAGCAGCACATTCTTCTTCACCGTAATGCTAACCACACAGACCAGGACCTGATCGACCCAAGGCAGGACCGCTGGACTGTGACCAGCCCGAACCTGGACCTCTGGGCTTCAATACAGTCACACATGTTCCCATGATCCCTGAGTCTGAGCTGACAGGCTAACAGTTATGAACCTCCAGAGAATTCTCATACTGTCAGCTCAGCCTTAAGCAGCTCTGCAGTGATGTTCAGCTCACTGTTCGGCTGTCCACCTGCAGCATTAGCACTCCGATTCAGCAGGATTACCAGCAGCTTCATGTTTAGCGCACAGAGTCTGACTCTAATGTGATTTGATTTACAGCAGGTCTGTCAGAAGAACATCAGCTGAGATGCTCTCTGCAAGCATGAGTATCACAACACAATGGAAAGAACAACCTCACAGCATCTAACCAGGAAGTCTCTCTCTAAGCAGTAGGATCATTGTGAAGTCTACAATCAGGAGACGCCTTCACGTTGGTTACTTACATAACTGTATGTGTTGGGTCTGCACCTTGCAGGCCCTGCTGGTTCAAAGACTTACCACTCATGAAGAAAGCAAGACAAACAGCTCAACCGGTTTTAACGTGCTAGCAAGGGGACAGCGTTTGGCAGTACCTCTGCCCTCGGTCTCAGATGACTCCAAAAAACCAGCCTCCCCTGCAGCCTTTTATTCTGTGACACGCAGTTTCACAAACACCCATTGTGAAACCCCTTTGAACTAAGACACTCAGTGTTTGTGTATGCATGTGCGAGCATGTGTGAGTGTGTGTGGATGTTTTTGTGTGACTTCCTGCTGATCACAAAGGGTCATCTCCCCTAACCCTGTATATGGCTCAACCACTTTTTAACAGTCTCACCATACACAAGCACAGGTGAGGCCATAAAGGGCAGGAAGTAAAACATCTAAATAAGAAAACAGAACCTTCACATAGAATGTGCCTGCAGTTAAACATTATCTATAGCTAATTGCCTCCCCCAGCTAGATGTAGGGAAGGCACAGAAAAATCTCTAAACATTCAGGTTAAGACAAGGTTTACAAATTTAAGTACAAAAATGACAACATTTAACAATTAACTCTAACAGTATTTTTCCCCCTTATCACTTTCATCTGTTTAATTGTTCTCCCCTCCATCTGCACCAGCAGCTCACATCACCTTGTGATGAAACATGCTAATGTGACCTCAGTCTGAAAATATTTTCCTCCTCTGAGGCTCTTTTATGCATTTTGACTAATGCTAGCACAAAAACAACTGAAAACCTCCTCAGTTGGTTGTGCAGCTGCTTTCTGTGGAGTGAGGAGTGAAAGATGATGAAGGCGGAGGAAAAACAGGCTCCAAACAAAGAGAGAGCGAAGAAGAGAGAAGCTAAAGGTCGCAGCAGACACTTTTATTCATCTCTCTATTTTTAAACTCGTCACTGTGACAGATCGAAGCTGTCAGGGTCAACATCCATCTTCTTCAACACACACACACACCTACACACACGTGTGTGGTTAGTTCGAAGTGAGGACCTTACAGTAAATAAATGCTCATCATTCAGCTCTGATGATGGCACACACCTCCATCACTCATATCTGCAACTGGAAACCCATCCAGCCTCAGCGTCATCATTCTTCTTCTTCTGCTGCTGTTTTAATTTGCACACAGCAGTTTGTCCTTCACGTTTACCTGACCTCGGCTTTCCGTCTCCTTCATTTACTTTATTATCAGAACGATCCGGTGGTTTCAGATGGATTTTTATTTCAGCCGCTCACATTTCATCCACACACAAACACCAATTAGGTGGCAGCTGTGGAGTCTGAAGAGCAGAGGAAGAAGCGAGGAGGATGAGCAAATGCAGAGCGGAAGAAGGCAGAGAGGATGCAAATGTATTCCCCAGCTGTCACTGTTTTGCATTAATAAGCCCTGAAAATAGATCCACAGGCAGAGTCCATCAGTCTCTGTCACATTGTTGAAACGCTGCTTTTGACCAGCAGCAGCTCCTCTTGAGGCTCACGCTCGCCTGCAGTGACTCAGCCTGAGTTCCCTTTACATCTGAATACTGACACAGATTCTCCTGTAAACAGCTCAGACTGCTGACCTGAATCAGAACAGCGTCAATAAGGACCTGCTCCGCCACACCATCCAGGACAGGGACACTCTGTTGGATGAAGGTACAGGGAGTCCATCACAGTTAAACTGTTAATTAAAATGAAATGTTTAAATGTTTAAGATGAAGTTTTGCTGATGTACTCCACACCTTTATTTTCTCTATTATGCATGTTCATATTTAAATTAATTGCCGCCCCTTTACTACTTTTTTTACTCAATGCCAAGTTTAGTCACACGTGTTCAAACCTGAATCTTGTGAAAAAAAGATGCAAGAGAAGATTAGAGTCGGCCCTTTATCGTATTAAGTTACAGTTCAGTTACAGCGGAGAGATAATACCCACAGTTAAATATTTGAAGTTATTCATCCATTCATCTGCTGATTATTCATGCTTTTGACCATCCCAGTATTTGAACTTAGACTTTATGATATATATATAAGAGAGATCACCTGCACTGGTCTCTTTAGAGATCCGGTGTGCGTGGTGCTGGTGTTACGCAGAAAATCACTTCCCAAGGTGTAGTACAGTGGAACCCCGACTTACGAATACCCCATTTAACGAAAAATTCAAGTTACGAAGGCACTTAACGGCAATATTTCTGCCCGTGTTACGGCAAAATGCCTGTATAACGAAATCCGCTGGCTCTGATTGGCTGAGCCCACAATGACCACAATTCCCACAACGCCTTCCGAATCATGTGACAACCCCTTGGCTTTCGTACTTGCGCTTCGCTGTTCCACTTGAACGACATATTGTTGTTGCAGTTAGCAATTAGCCTATAGCCTATCGTTCACTCAGAAGGCGCGATGGGTGCTTCGACTTACGAAAATTTTCGACTTACGAAAGACCCTCGAGAACAAATTAATTTTGTAAGTCGGGGTTCCACTGTAGTTCCAGTGCTTCTGGAACTACTACTGCTGTACCTGGTTCTTGGTTGTATTTTAGGTCAGAAGGTTAGCTCAGAGCTTAAAACCTTAAAGCATCTCTAGAGGAGCACAAAAATCAGACATTTAAAACGTGTTTCTTTCTGCACTATAACTTCACTATGGCTCCAGATGCTACCATTGGGACGGCTGTGAGATTGGTTGATGGTTTGCTGTTGGCTTTTGTTGCTCTGTGAAGCAAACTGCCCAGACTGGATGTTAAAAAGACCACGAGATCCTTCAAAAGGATGCAGGGGACCAGCTGAACGATCTTATTACTGTTTGAATCAAACGTCCTGTCCACCTATCATGTTTGTTTGGGTCTGATGTTTGGTATTCACCGTTTTGTCATCCGGTCTGTCTCCAGGATTGTTTCTGTTAGTCCTCTCTCTGTGGTCTTCTCTAATAATGTGGAATAATTGGTGTGTGTAAAGCAGCTGCGGACCTCGATCTAATGACGACTCAAAGAGCAGCCATTAGCAGCTCTCTGACTTTAAGCAGCACGCTCATTTAACCACACGAAGGAGAAACTTCAATTAACTGTAGCCTTCAGACACAAAGCACAGAGGAGAGTAGAAATTACATGAATGATCAGATAATTAAAGAAAAAAACATGGACGACAATGAATTAAATCCTGATGTTTACCTGAAGAGCCATAATTGTCAGTAATGATCCGCTGATTAGATATGGAACACGCTGGGCGAGAACATTACTTTTTTTAAGCTTTCAGACCTTAATAAGTGAACTGATCAACAACAGGAAATAATCTGCACCTCCTTTTAAAATGAAATCATTATCTCCTCCAGGATCCTCACGTGATTACAGTCTCATTACAATTATCTTTATTCAGTTGCCTAAAATTGTGTACGGGAGTTTTTCTCCAACAAACAAAAGTATTTTTTTCTGTATTAATATTTTACATTTTTTGTCATTTTTTTAATCCTTCATTTTAGTTTTGTATTTTATCTTCGTGTTCCTGCAGGTTTTAAGTTTCCCGCTTCCTGACAGTCCAGGAAAGCATACAACAAGATAGAGAAAGTGACTGCTGAAGAGACATCGACATAATCATGCCAATAAAAACATTGGTCCAACAGTTGTTTCAGCCTTCCAGAACCTCATTAAAGAGATTCCTCCTCGTCCATTGCTACATTATGAATCCCTCATCCTACAGAGAGATAAGCTCTGCTTCATTACAGACTCTCGCCTCACTCAGACACAGTAAGGCTCTCGACCTCCGTCAGGTTGAGTGATTATGCATCTTGAACATCTACATTGGAACAAGCAGCAGCAAGATTTGGAACATTTATAAAGAAGAAGACAGCATTATTTATCACGGAGACACAACAGCAGACTGAATTTGTTTCCTCTGTGGGCAGAGGCCACAGGCAGCAGGACCTCACTCAGAGGCAACTGGGGCGTAAAACCCCCAACCAATCACTAACCGAAAGCTCGAACTGTAGTTTTAAGGTAGAAGCTGTTAGTTCATTTAAATTTCTGTAAAATGTGAACCTTTCATTGGTGCTCAGGTCTGCAGGAAAAAATTTAATGAGCCTCTGAAACCTTTTTCCCAGCGAAATGATTAGAAGGTCTGAATGTTTTGGGGTGTTTCCATTGCTCTCTATAAAAAGAAGAAGATGAAACAAAGACCACAAACACACAAACCATGCTGACTCCAGCTTCCTCTGACTGGAAGGTCTAAACCAGAGGTCTCGAACTCCAGGCCTCGAGAGCTGGTGTCCTGCAGGTTTTAGATGTGTCCTTGTTCCAACAAAGCTGATTAAAATAGCTAAATTATCTCCTCAACATGTCTTGAAGTTCTCCAGAGGCCTGGTAATGAACTGATCATTTGATTCAGGTGTGTTGACCCAGGGTGAGATCTAAAACCTGCAGGACACCAGACCTCGAGGCCTGGAGTTCGAGACCCCTGGTCTAAACAGATCCGCAGAGAACATGGAGCAACATGATAAAGAACAAACTGTACTTTCAGAGTTAACCCTGCAGGAGGCACTATGTGAAAAAAACAACATTAGTGCTCCCTGTGTGAGTCTTCATCACATGTGTTTTTTTGTCTTCATCCGTGAGTTATCTCTGCTCATGTTTTGCTTTTGATATTTTTCCAGCCAATCAGATGTAAGTATTCCTCTGCTGAGGCGAGTGGAGTTGAAGATCAGTGCAGTTTGTCTTATTGGTGGGGAGATGAGAAAATGAAGATGCTGGATGTGGATTAGTTTCTTTAAAGTGGCAAAATCCAGCACCCTGGTGGAAGATCAGCTCTGAGAACACTTCTGGTTTTTAGCTGTAGGCTTAAAGTCCTGACAGAGGAGAGAGCAGAAACTGGCAGACAGGTTCAGTTCAGCTCAGATTGATCTCCTCCTTAAATAAAATGTGCTGTATTTTCAGGGAAAACTTAAAAATGATAAGCCATCAGCGTGCGAGAACAGATATTGATGTGAAAATAAAAACTATCAATCACCGCAGAGGAGCTGTGAATCTGAAGAAAGATGCATCAACGTACCGATGTGCAGCCATTTATAATAACAGACAACTAATCCATGAGCTCCCGCTGAGCCTCTGCCTTCAGCTTTAACCTCTGATTGGTCCTGCTGATCGTCTCTGCGGGATCACTGAACAATCGATGACATCACAGGTGGAGCTCTATTGATCCATTGATCTATTGACCTGAACTAAGTGCACTGTGAGTCCTGCAGCAGCTGACACGGAGGAGGGCGCAGCACCGAACCCTTCATCTCTCATTCTGTTGATCGAAGTTCACTCTAACACCACCACCGCCTGGGACTAGGGACAAAATGATGGAGTGTTTATTTAACGGCACAATCAGCACAGAGTTTGGATGAAGAACGACGGCCGCATTGTTGCTGATATTTTTATTAAACGATGAAACATTTTTCACTTTGTCAACAAAACGTCTCATTAAACTTCAACTAGTCAAAACCAGAAACTTTCCTCTTACACGAGTCCGTTTAATTCAATCACACTTTCACTTTTTACTCCAGCAGATGAAACAACATGAGATGATCTGTCCCAGTAAATATACAGCACCAGTGTTTAGTTTGGTTCTAACCCTCTATAACACATCCACCCAAATTCCTATTGAAAATGATGAATGGGGCAGCTGTCTAAACAACATTAAGCTCTGAAAGGTGAAAGGTAGTCTTCTTCTCCTCAGCCGTCTGCAGACTGGTTCAGATGCAGAGAACCGTTTCCTCTGCTCTGAGGATAAACTTGTGATGCTCATAATCAGACATGAATACATGTAAAACTGTAGGAAACGTTCATCAGCTGTGCAGTTACACCAGCCTGTGGAACATTTAGCTGTTTGGTAATGACTCTCTTCATGTAAAAACAAAGACTACTAAAAGTCTGTTGGCACTCTAATGCTCAGTGGGTAAACACTGGTGACTGAGCGACCAGGTTCTGGTGCTAGCAGGGTAAGAGGAACAAAAGCTTTGTTATTTCCACCATGATCTAAAATCTCTTAAAGACAAATGTAATCTATCGGGAAATGTTTAACCCTCAGATGGACCCCTCGCTGCTGAGCACAGCTTAAATTCCTGAGAAGTCTTGTGCAGCTGTGTGCGAATTCGTCTGCTGGTTTCCTGCTGCTGCGCTGCCAAAGCTAAAAACTGTGCAGGTTTTCGACAATGACGGGTGTCAAACTGAGAAGAAATGAATCAATACCATCAGTCAACGTGTGGCTTCTTCCAACACTGTTCTCAGCTGAGAAAATTGTTTCTACTCCAAAGTGTCAGGTGGTTAAACTCTGTGATGACAGCAGTAATAAACAATAAATGAAGTTTTGATGCGATGTATGAGTAGCAGTCTGTACACAGACATCATCACCACAGCCCAGCAGAGGGGCTCAGCTTCCTGCTGCTCACGGCAGATCATGGAATGCAGAGTCTATTGGTTTCGATAAAGGCTGACAGACATGATCACCGCTCTGTTCACGTCACCAGTGAGGGGAACAAGTACCTGTACTCTCAGAAACTGGGTTACAGTAAAAGTCCATTGCTGTGTACCACAGTGAATTCTTGGATCTCCTTTCAAGGGCCGAAATGTACAAATGTGTGACTGAATATCCTTGCATGGAAGATCAGGTGATCTAATAGGTCAAAACTGTCACCAGATGGTCTGAGTGAGATACAAATCAGTACTCATGAAAGGGCCCAGAGGCACTCCTTCATCACCACTGAATGTACAGTGAGATGCTTTACTGAGTTCCACCCTAAAAGAACTGCACTCAGTGTCACTGGAAAGGTTCTGAAGCTCAAGTCCTTCCTGGGTAAAGTTCCTGTGATGGACACAAAACCCACCTGGAGCACACCTCAGGTTACACCTGCAACTGCAGTCGATGAGGACTGAAAGCGAGTAAACACGTTCAGTTGGCACTGACACCTGAATAAAATCAACGACACATCAGCCTATAACCCCGCAGCTGTGCTCGGCTCTGCAAGGCATGCTAGGATGCACCCGGCTCGCCGTCACCTCCCTGAAACCCACTGAATAATTCAGTGTGACTTTTCACAAACAGCTGCAGCACACACAGAGGGCCGGGATGTTTTTAGTGGCAATTAATTTGCTGCTGACAGGTAATAAGAGGAGACTCCGCCTCCATCCATCCTGATTTATCTCACCTGTCACCGTAACAACCCCCTCCCTCCCTCTCTGTGAAGTCTCTCTATGGGACTCGACTGTTGCTAATTACCCCGTCGCAGCTCGCTTCCTCGCCTACACACCTGAGCTCCTAAGCTACCTCTGTGTGTGTGTGCGTGTGTGTGTGTGCACGCGCCCTTGTATTGCATTTTCTCTCTTGTTATTCATAGCAGGGGCTGAGAGCTGGCTGCTGACCTTCGACACCTGGAAGGTCTTCCTGGTCTTTCCTCATACTGTAACTAAGGAGGGTCACTGTGATGAAACCAACCTACAGACGCCTGCACTGGCTTCACGTCTATCCCACATGGTAATCAGAGGGCAGTACAATACTTTAAACATCTTAACAGTAGTAGCTTAGGTTTAAGCTTAGGCTCAGCAAAGGGTCAGTACTTGTAATGCAACAGCAGGAGCTCTGAGCATGATGCAGACTGCACATTAGCAGTCCGCTCTCAGTTTCCAGAAATTTAAAAATGGAAGTTCAGTCTGAAAAATGCTGATGATTTTCAGTCACTCTGTGTCTGGAGTGCTTTGTGTCTTAAAGTGAATCTGAAACCATTTTAAAAGCTGTAAATTGTTTACACCTGCGGATACCCTGGTTCATGACTCTGTCAGGGATGACAGACAGAGCATCATTAGTGTCAGAGTGAGAAGGCACGGGCTTGTTTTTAGCCTAACCTCCCCCTGCACCGCCACTGCTTAAGGCGGTCTCTTTACACACCAGGACAGGAGGCCAGGTCCTGCAGCAGGTCCAGACTGTGCAGGTGAAAGGTAAAGCGGCTTTAATATGAAACTAGCTGAACGAAGGTGCCACAAACTTTAGTGTGTGACATACACAAAAGAGTATGTCACACAGATAAGAACACACCAGAGCACAACCACCAGCAGATGCAAACAAAATCAGGCAGCTTACAAAAGATCAGCCCAGTAAGTGTTCGAGAAGACACTCAGGAACACGATGCCTGCGAGTGCTGCTGTTAAATTAGGATGGATTAATGGGGAGGCAGAGTGTGACTGCTGGAGCTGCTCGAGGTGCTCGAGAAAGTTTCCTCTTGTAATCAGCTCATCGTATCTCTTTGTGATATCCGTATGTGTAGAAACAAAGCTGTCAGAAACATGTTCTGCAGGGAAGTATCTCCCTCTGGGTTACTACAACTCGAGTCAGGCCGAGGTCACAGCTGTGCAGTGTCCCGACAGTCAGGACACCCCGAGCCTCGCACAGGTACTCACACAGCGTGCTGTGATGTCACTGCTCCACAATCGGCCACAGGAACTTTGAAACAGACACGATTAACTTTCCTCTAATCTGAATGCTCGTCGCCCCAAACCTCTGAAAACATGAAGATCAGACACAAACACACATTAAATGCTATATAATACGTGTGTGTGTGTGTGTGTGTGTGTGTGTGTGTGTGTGTGTGTGTGTTTTGGCTGCTTGTTCAGCCTGTTCTCTGTTCAATAGATTAAAGAGCCAAAAGGCAGTTTAATCATCATGTCTAATCCCTCAAGCCAACACAATACATGGTAATCCAGTTTAACACACACACACACACACAGAGGCAGACACAGATGAACTGTGTCCAGTATTGTGGAGTTTCATATTTCAGTGTGGATTTTTCACTGGAACTTGTTCTGCTCCTCTCGTCATCATGTGATGTTTATGTGAGGTTTTACTTTCTCCTCCGCCTGCATGACTCTGTCGGAGGTTATTCGGTTCATGCAGCTCAGTTCAGTTCAGCTGTCGATTTCAGAGGTAGTTTTATCTGACTGCTGCAACCAGGGGGCGCTACAGTGTGACACCTCCACATACGGTTTAAACGATCGTTTGTCAAGTCTCGAGATCAGCCTATCTAAGGTTGCCATCTCCTCAACAAGGGGTGTGGTTGACTGTGAAACTGCTCACTCATTGGCTAACAGCATGTGATTGACAGGTTGCTAGCCTTCTTTTGAAAGAAGTTCTACAAGTGGAATATCTGAAGAACTGGCGACTAGTGATGGGATTTCCGGCTCTTTTTAGAGATCCGGCTCTTTCGGCTCCGAACCGGCTCTTCAGGTTGTTTTGTTGCTTTAATTAATTTATTATTAACAATAATATAAAATTATGCACAAAAGGAACAATGACAAACCCTGGTTTACTCCTAAACTCAAAAAGCTGTGGCTGGAAAAGAGAAAGGCGTTCAGAAGCGGAGACAGGGACTGCTACAGAGAGGCCAAGTACAGGTTCACTAAAGAAGTGGACATTGCTAAACATCAGCACTCTGAGAAGATGCAGCAGCAGATCTCAGAGAATGACTCGGCCTCTGTGTGGAAAGGTTTTAGGAATATCACAAACTACAAGCCTAAAACCCCCCACTCCACTGATGACTTGCTCTTAGCCAACACCCTTAACGACTTCTACTGCCGTTTTGACGAGCCATCAGGCAGCCTTCACACCTCCAACGGCCCCAACAATAGAGACACTTTGGACACTAATTCCCCCACCTCTCCCCCCTACATAGAGCCATCACCACCTTCAAACCGTTCACCTACAACACCCCCCTCCTCACCCCACACAAAAGAGGATTTCACACCACCTCCTCCCACCACAGCTCTTCATATTCATGAAGCAGATGTGAGGAAGCAGTTTAAGAACCTGAATGCTCGGAAAGCTCCCGGCCCAGACGGTGTGTCTCCTGCCACCCTCAGACACTGTGCAAACAAGCTGGCCCCAGTGTTTTCTGGCATTTTCAACTCCTCACTGCAGGCATGTCATGTGCCTGCCTGCTTCAAGTCCTCCACCATAATCCCTGTCCCCAAGAAACCTAGGATCACTGGACTAAATGACTACAGACCCGTGGCTCTGACATCTGTGGTCATGAAGTCTTTTGAGCGCCTAGTTCTCTCCCATCTCAGGACCCTCACGGCCCCCCTCCTGGACCCCCTGCAGTTTGCATATAGAGCCAACAGGTCTGTAGACGACGCCATCAACATGGCCCTACACTTCATCCTGCAGCATCTTGACTCCCCAGGAACCTACGCCAGGATCCTGTTTGTGGACTTCAGCTCTGCCTTCAACACCATCCTTCCAGACCATCTCCGAGACAAGCTTTCCCAGATGAATGTGCCTGATCCCATCTGCCGGTGGATCACTGACTTCCTGACGGACAGGAAGCAGCATGTGAGGCTGGGAAAGAATGTCTCGGACTCCCGGACCATCAGCACCGGCTCCCCTCAGGGCTGTGTTCTTTCTCCTCTGCTCTTCTCCCTGTACACCAACTGCTGCACCTCCACCCACCAGTCTGTCAAGCTAATCAAGTTTGCAGATGACACCACCGTTATTGGACTCATCTCGGACGGGGACGAGTCTGCCTACAGGAGGGAGGTTGAACGTCTGGTGTCCTGGTGCAGCCACAACAACCTGGTGCTGAATGCCCAGAAGACAGTGGAGATTATTGTGGACTTCAGGAAGCACACAGCCCCACTCCCCCCCATCATCCTGACTGACACCCCCATCACCTCTGTGGACTCATTCCGCTTCCTGGGTACCACCATCACCCAGGACCTGAAGTGGGAGCCCACCATCACCTCCGTTATCAAGAAAGCCCAGCAGAGGATGTACTTCCTGAGGCAGCTGAAGAAATTCAACCTGCCAACACGGACGATGATGCAATTCTACACTGCAATCATCGAGTCCATCCTCACCTCCTCCATCACCGTGTGGTACGCTGGAGCCACTATCAGGGACAAACAGAGACTGCAGCGTGTTGTGCGCTCTGCTGAGAAGGTGATTGGCTGCAGACTCCCATCTTTGCAGGACCTGTACACCTCCAGGACATTGCGGCGTGCAGCTCGGATCTCAGCTGACCCTTCTCACCCTGGACACAGTCTGTTTGACCTGCTCCCCTCAGGCAGGAGGCTCCGGTCCATTCGCACCAGAACCTCTCGCCATAAGAACAGTTTCTTCCCCTCTGCTGTTGGACACATGAACAATAACCATATGACTGTACCCGCCACTAACACATGACCCTACGCTGTGTCACTGCATCATTCTATGTTTGGCACTGATCACCACCTGCACTCATGTATATATCTTTCAACGTAGCACTCTTAATTCTTATTCTCATGTATATATCTCATGTATATCTCATGCACATATCTTTCCACGTAGCACTTTTAATTCTTATCCCTACTTTTATTTTTTTCCATGTCTATTTAAGTGCTATTTATGACAGCATGTTTGCACTGAAGCACCGCAGCAATTTCCTAATGTTGTAAACCTGCTCAACATTTGGCAATAAACCCCATTCTGATTCTGATTCTGATTCTAGAGACAAAACACGTACAAATTCCAAAACACATTTCTAGCATGAACTGAACTTCCAAAGCAGAGCTACTAGATCACTTAAATTACACAATTGAAAGCATATTTGTGTTGTTTGTGTATTTATACACAAGCATTCATATATATTCAAATAATTTTAAAAAAAGTTCATTTACCTGTTACTACCACACACCAAATCCGGTCGTTGGTACTTGCTGGCTTGTGTAGCCACTAGGTAACAAAAGCTCAACACTGCGCCTAGCATCCTGGAGCACTTCTGTTGTCTTTTGTACGTATTTTGAGTTTTTATATGCTTCTGAGTTTTTAATGTGCTTCTGAGTTTTTACGTGCTTCGGACTTTGTACGTGTTTTTACGTGTTTTGGAGTTTGTACGTGTTTGTACGTGTTTTGGAGTTTGTACGTGCTTCAGAGTTTGTACGAGATTTGAGGTTTGTATGTGCTTTGTCTCTAGGGGCCACTGTAAATATACTTTTATTTATTCACTCCACATAAAATGTAATAAATAAATCATATAATACAAAAATCAACTATTCACATTTCAACTTTTAACTATTTAAATTTTCAGCTCTTTCCTTTTACAAATTTAAAGTGAAACAACACAAAACACTGCAAACCACAACACAATTAAATATAAATTAAAATATGAAAACAAAAAGAAGATGCATATTCTCTGTCATATGGGCCTGCATGAATAAACTTTCTGAATCCTTTATCATCTGCAACCGAAAATAGTTGTGGATGATTACTATACCTTTCTAATGTGATGTTGTTGTCCCTGGCTCTCTTTCTCTCTCTCTCCCTCTGGCTCTGTTCCTGTGCTACTCAGTGTAACTACTGCCCCTCCCCCCTCCGCCCAGCGTAAAGCACAAGGCTCGCGTGCGGAGTGAAGCGGAAAAAAGTGCGAGAGCGAGAGGGTGAGAGAAAGAAAAAAAAGAAAAAAACACGTGACGGCTCGCGATAAGGAGCCGGCTCGCGTCGTTCACGTCAAAGAGTCGGCTCTAAGAGCCATTTCGTTCGCGAACGACCCATCACTACTGGCGACGCTGAGACCCAGTGGTTGAACAGGAAATGACTCCCAGACGGAGTCACTGTTTTCTCATTAAGATCAGCTGACCAGTGCAGCTCTGAGGACTAGCAACATTATGTAATATACACATTGCAGCGTTCCAGCCTCGGGTAACTGATAATAAAGATTAGCTTAAATTCATACTGAAACTGCTTCCGCTGACCTGTGGCATGGTCTTTACCTTCTCCATCTCTGAGATTCACCTGCTGTTTGTTTGTTCACACTTAGGTTCAGCTTCAGTCCACAGTTAGAAATATAACCCAACATAATTTCTGAACCGCAACCAAATGGCTGCAGTCGGCAGATAGAAACCTGGATGTGTCGGTCTGTTAATACGTGTCCAAGTTGGAGCAGAAAAGAAGCAGCACAGAGGAAGCTGCCGGGATTCAGCGCAGCAGAAGACTGACCGATTCCGTGATTCTGCTGATAACAGCTCCGAGTATGAAAGTGATAGGAGCGTTTCAAATTTGCTGCTGATATTTCTGCAGATATTTTTCCCTCTGAAAACGAGTTCAGCAGCCGGCAGTGGCACAGTAGGATGGGGAGGGAGGGCCAGGGATTCTCTCAGGTTAACACCTGCTATCTTCGAGGTAAATATAATGACACGCGAGCAGCTCTGAGGCTCCTCTGCAGTCTCCATCAGCTCTGTTTGTGTTAAGTGAGCGTGTCACTCCTAAAGTCTGAAATTAATGAATTAGTCAGGCCAAAATCAAACAAACAGCTGTAAATAGAGAGTGTTTGGTCAGGATTAACACCTCTGTTGTGACCAATCTGAATGGTGCTAGTGACAACCTCAGACTGCTCTCCAGACTCTCAGCCATGAGTCTGCCACGCTCACTGCTTCATTTAAAACGCTGACAGCAGGCGGCTTTGTAGCGTCTAAAACACGCACACGGGTGTAGAAGAAGAAACCCACGCCCATTCGTCTGTGGGCTTCGTGTTTACGCTCCCGCCACGGCACTGACACCATCACGGTCACTTTTACTGTTAATGCTTCCCATCCCCACAGATAGTTTACAGACCATGACGAGTGCGGGGGTCTGCTATGACGAGGAGACAGTGCAGGCTGAGATGCTCAGAAAACAAGAACTAAGTGTTCATTCAAACATTTGACAAACTGATTAAATAAGAAATGCTGATATATCTGATTCTGTCCTTTCTGTATATAAAAGAAGCATTCTTGTGTACTTGATGGAGACCTAGTACTTTATTATATTTACCTTCACCTCGCCATGAACCGCCATTAAACACCTTATTTAGGGGATGTTTAGGACACAGGTTTAAAAGATGGATCCTGTCACCTTATTTAGAGAAACAGGCCTGACTGTGAAAGGTGAACCTGTCTGCTATGTTTAAGGCCTGAACACGACCTCTCCATCTATCCGATACGTTCGCTTCACACAGCCCATCAGTTCATCATCTGCCTGAAACAAACTATTTTGGTTGCCAGCCCTCACTAAAAGCTCACCTTATCAGTGCTCATCACTAATTCCACTGTGAAGGTTCAGCTGTAAACGTCTTCAGACCATAGCCTCACTCGTGTTGCAGAGTGATTCATATCTGTAGACATCAGTGTGGCAGAACAACATCTGTCTGCTCAACATCACGCTCACATTTCTCTATGAGGCACTGATCACTGTTCATACACAGTTATCGGTGTGTCTCTTCTTCCTGGTGTTCAAGTTGACCATCCGACACATGCACGTAGTTAGACCAAACTAAACAAAGTTTAGAGTAAGCTATTTAGGTAGTCTGATTAGCTTGTCTATGGGTTTCTAACCGTGTGATCCACAAATGCTGGAAGGGGAAAAATCATAGAGACAGAGAAGCAGAGCTCTGCAGCAAAACAGGGTCAGCAGGGGGAACAGAAGGATGCAAATACCGGTGTTTATAGGATAAAATGGCTATGGCTAATGGCTATGTGGTGATACATCAGCACTCAGCAAACACACACGTGTACGAGGGGCGTATGCTAAAAAGTCAAATGAAGTGGAAAAACATCTGTACAGCTGCTGTACAGTGTGTTCAAGGCCATCCAGGACTGAACGAGCTGTGGCCGGGGAATAGTCTCCACTGTTTGTGCCATTACATCAGGAACAGCAGAACATTCCTCCCTGAATTCCAGAAACCGACTCCTCTGGGACCAGCAGCACTGTTTCCTCACTGAGACTCACCGATGAGCTCCAGAACCTTCTCTGAGATCGTATCAGTCACATGACTTCATTACATATGAATGTGTGTGTGTGTTGTGTGTGTGTGTGTGTAATTAGTATGTTGGTAGGCAGTAAATGAGGTTTACATTAATTGTATTAAAGCTAATTAATGGTTTCAGCACACAGAGAGCAAAGATTCACTTAAACACCGACAGAATCAGAAAAATCCTCTGAGCTGACGTCTGCTGTTACCAGTCATTGACACACACACACACGCACACACAGGTACACATGCACACACCTGCAGAGTCTAAATATAGAGCAGCTCTGTGCAGTTCTGGTGAAGCTGGTCAGGAGAAGACATGAGCGCTTATACACAGCAGCTCATCAACATGAATGATGAATGAAATTAAAAATAAACTGGATTTAATAATTGGAAGAAAAGAATCTTTCCCCCAATTGCAGAAAAGTTTCCATGCTTGCTTGAAGCAGGAAAGTTTTGTGCCGAAGAGGAAATTATGATGATAAATGGGAGTGGAAATCCATTTGTGGGAGAAGATAATGATGTTGGATTTTGCATGAACAGGCTGAAAAATGGTTCAGAGGTTCCATTACAGATTGAAAATAATAACTTTGGCTGTTTTTTGCATGTGGTCTGTGCAGCTTTAGAGAGGTCAGCCCGCTGGGAGGAATGAGGAAACCCGCTGCTCCGCAGCGTTCGCTGAAGCAGTTCATGTTGCAGTGAGTGTCAGACTGCAGGAGCCATCAGGATGGTGTTTATTCACATCTCATCTGGAGCAGAGAGTGCTGCCTCACATTCGAGGGTTAGAATTCACTATAAAAGCTGACATGGAGATAATTAGACGAGCCTCTTCCTTTTCTCTGCTTCAGTGGTTTCATACTGGATCTTCTTTTTATCAATACTTTAAGCTACATTGATATTAATAATTAACTACGGCTCCCAGGAGGCTCTGCTGATTGGATATGATGAAAATCAATCAGCCAGCAGAGACCTGAAGGAAGATTTAAATTTTCTGGTCCTCTCTCAGAATCCCACTGACATCTGCAACCAAAACATCCAGATCTGACCCAGCAGGGTGAGCCCACTGCCTGTGGTGAGTTCACTGTCTGATCAGACCAGAAGAATATATTCTTTAAAACACACTTACTTTATTCCTCTTCTTTTCAGGAGTCCTGCTCTGTTTGCCTCAGACTCACTGCAAAGGACAAACCCTGAGATCATAACTATGTTAATGAAAAGTGTCGGTTAAAATCCTGAAAACATCAGCGAGCAGCCAAGCTGTGAGGTTGAAGGTCGAACCGAAGAACCCAAGACTTCTCCGATGGAAAGCTGGAAATACCTTTACATGTTGTCGTGCACGGAAAAGTTAGGAGGTTTCAGTGTTGTAGTTTTTCTAACCTTCAGAACTGAACATCCATAATAAGAACACACAGTGTGTGTGTGCGTGTGTCAGCTGTCATCAGGTCAGTGTCAGGCGTCAATCAGCCGGTTGAGGCATGACTCCAGCGATCTGCTGTGACTCACTTTAGATCGACTCGCCTTCAGCTTCAGCAGCCAATCAGAGCCTGCAAACCTAGCGAGTGAAAGCGGCGGTAATTACACCTGACAGCGTTATGTCTTCGTACTGATAGCAGCTGACACGAAGGTGACGGGAACCTGGATTTATGGGAGCTTTCAGCTGGATAGCTGCAGCTGTACTGCTGGATTTATAATGTTCATAACGATGCATTCACTGTCAAAGAAGGATCTGTGTTTGCATTTCAGCTGCCGACACCAATAACTGTGAGATCAGATATAAACACTCAGCTGACATCCTCAGATTTCTTGTTTTCTCATAATATTCAGTCATTATTGCAGAAAAATAAAACCTGTACATTTTCACAGCTGGAAGAGGAGGCAGAAAAGTCCAAACCAGCAGCGAGCTGAAAGGCACGAGCTGAACCAGAACTACACGCC
Source organism: Rhamphochromis longiceps (assembly GCF_057381845.1). Taxonomy (NCBI): domain Eukaryota; kingdom Metazoa; phylum Chordata; class Actinopteri; order Cichliformes; family Cichlidae; genus Rhamphochromis; species Rhamphochromis longiceps. The sequence goes on along the minus strand of NC_140573.1, from coordinate 18,976,217 downwards.
CATCAGATAAACAGGAACTTTACACATACAGGTAAACGGATGCTGATGACCACACACTAATGGTGTCAGAGGTTAGACAGAGCACAGGCATTCAGCAGTGTGTGAGGCCATCCTGCCTCCCAGCCTGCCGCTGAGGGCAGGGATGGTGAGGTTTTAAGCCCCACTCTGACGTTTGGTAATATTTTGGGTTTTACGAGTGCTTGATGGAAATTGGTCACCCTGTCGACACACAATCATAAAATACAGCCATGGACAACACATTGATTTCCTTACATCACTGGGAGTGTTATGGTTTGCGTTTCATTCACACCGTGGATTTGTGAGTGATGGCAGCTGAGCGCGGCTCCCTCATTGCAACTGTTTTACCGTAAACGGACACGAACGAGCTGCAAATACCTCAGAGCCTCCTCCTGTGGTCATGTCTGAATGCTCGCCTCAGATCGTCTGTGGTTAGCAGTAAAGAGTTGGTAAAAGTGTGTGTGTGTGTGTGTGTGTGTGTGTGTGTGTGTGTGTGTGTGTGTGTGTGTGTGTGTGTGTGTGTGTGCAGTCTGTTTATCTGAGAGCTGAGCAGGAGAAGAAGCAGAAGAAGACGGAGCCTCAGCCAGCAGCCATCTGCGGTGCGTTCGAGTGGTGCTAGGAGCAGCCAGAATGATTTTCAGGGTTTAATTTGCAGTAAATTACATCCTGTCACAGGCGTCTCAGTCAGTGTGAGAGCGCGCTGCAAATTCACCACAAATTTGTCGCTTACATTTGGATATTCTCGCATTGGAGTGGCGATGTGGGGCTGATGGTGGGTGATATGGAGACCCTGCACGCCGCAGCCTCGGTGCAGGCCTGAGTATCTGTTCTCTGGGGGAACATCTGGACACGGGCTGTGCTGCAGCGTCAATATTCAGGCTGCTGTCTGCACTCATCTCACAATGATGTTCAGTTAAATATGAGAGATGTGAGACACTGATCAGATTATCACGTCCCACGTTCAGTTATGATTTTGAGGGAAGAGAAAAATATGTCTTGAAGACCGAAACGGAGCAAATAACAGATTCCTGTAGCTGTGAAACTCAGGTGCAGTTCGAGCGAGTGAAACGATGAAAAAACATGAAAACATGATGATCCACAGGAAACTTCTTCATGCCTCTGTTTTCCTATGGAACGCTGTGATCAGCATTTTAAAATAATGTGTGCGAGTCATGAAACTGAATGAACGGATTTCCAGATTTGCCGTCTCTGGTTTGGACTTCTGAAGTGTTGCATTAAGCACTGAACAGAAGGACCCATATTTGGATGAGAGGCTGGAGCTCTTAGTCATCTGCTGGTTTTAGCTAGCCTGGTTGTCAGCCTGCATCACCAACTGTATCAGAGCATCACTCAGACACAGATACCTGCTCTTTATTACTTCATGATTCCAAATGAAATCCTGAAACTGAAGCTCCGCCCTATTGGATGCTCTGTTACTACAGGAACCTCACAGCGGACATGTTATTGGTCAGATGATGTCATTAAAAATACAGCACATACATGTCCAGAGGTCCAGTTCAGGTGAAGCTAGCAGACAGGTACCACCACCTGTCAGTCAAAGTGATTACAGTATCATGCTGCCTTTGAGCACAACCAGCATGGATCTAAAACATGCTTCATGATTGAGGTCTGACAAAAACATCTTCAAATCCAGATGCTTATGGATCCAACATTTTTTTTTAAATTAATACACACATCCTGTGTCAGTGTCAGTCTGTCAGCACTTGTGTAATAATGTTGCTATAAAAAGACGAGGGACCACAGGGGCCATGAAGATCCACAGTAACAGGATGGAAATGTGACCATCATGGGGTCAGCGGGGGAGCTGGCCCTAGCTGGCCTCCTTTTCCTCCCCATCCCCGGCTACCTCCCTCTTCCCGCTCCACCACACTCACCCACACAGGTAGGGCCTTGGGGTGCGGGTGTGTCACAAGGGTGCAGGGGAGACATCCCCCCCCCCCCCCCTCTGTCCCCTTCTGGCCACCTGTGCCTCAATTTTATCTCACAACTTAGACATCCACATTACTTACACTCTCATAACACACACATATATATAGGGCCTTGAGGGTGGGCACGTTAACGGCGTCCAGTGGACGGTCTGTGTATTCAAACCTACCTCTGGCGCCGGTGCCCACCTCTCAATTTTAAATCCATGTAGACATTGAGGGTTCTCGGGAGGGGCCGTGCTAACACCTGCTGCTCTCTGGCAGCAGCACCATGCTCTCCCTTGTTTTAAATACACTTTAGAACAACACGCAGCAACACTACACATGAGCGGGAGGAGGGAGGTATGGGGTCTTCACACACCCCCGTTCTCTGCTAGCCATTGGGGCGAGGGGGCTGGGAGGAGATGTTAGCTGTCCGATTGGCCTCCCTGCTGCTGCGGAGCCTGGGACGGTCTGCTTGCCTCCACCCCGGGGGGAAGGGTAACATCACTTGGGTCTGGGTTCTGTTTCCCCCTCTGGGGGCGAGGGTACCTGGACCCGGGGTATAGAGTATGTTTGGGGAGTGTGATTGTGTGTACATGTCCATTTATGTCAATCCTTACGTTGGGTGAGTACTGAGTGTTTGTATATGTGTGCATGAGGGTGGGAATGCATGTTTGTGTCTGTGTGTGCCTGTTTGTCTGTGTCTATATGTCAGGTCGGGTCTTAGACTCCACCTCTCTGGGAACTCCCAGGCCCTCCAAGGCCTATCTCCCCTCACCACACTCCCTGCCGGTGACTGATGCCCTCAGGGGTCGGTGCATTGGTGGTTCTTGGTGTCCGGGGCTGGGCACTCAGGTATGGCTACCTGGCGGGGCCTGGCGCCTGTTGCTCGGTCAGGCCTCCTCCGGGGTGCGGGGAGCCCTCGGGCCTCCGGCCTCTGGGCCTGCGGCTCGGTTCACTCTGGCACAGCTGCCTGCCGGCAGAGCCGGCGGGCACGCCGGTGCAGCCCCCTCTAGCTTCTGCTCGGTGGCTACTGGGTGACGCCTCGTCTGGGGATCCTCAGCCCTTCCCATGAGGGTGGCACGGATGCCCCTCCGGTGGTCCTCCTTGGGCTCTCGCACTCTGAGGCCTCTGGATGTCTGGGGCCTGGATCTCCTCCATGCCTGCTTCATGCCCTGGGGGACAGGGCTATGGCTCGCTACATCCTCTTGCAGACCATTACATGTGGAAACCATTTGAATACAAGCGCGCTGATCCACACAGGTGTGCACACGGGTGTTCACTGCTCGTAGACTTAAATTACACCTTTCTTGGCTGCTACTTCAAAGCACATTGTGCGCTGTCTGCCCTGCGTGCTGCACAACAACATTGAATATTTAGTATTTACTGCTGTTTACACTTAGCTAGATTAATGCGATGGTGTTGTGTTTAGTATGTTGCTTTGTTTTGTTTTTTTTGCTTGTTTTCTATTCTTCTTCTCTCAACAGGTGATCCAGGAGATTTTTTTTTTCTCCCCCCCTTTCTCACTGTCCCTCTCCCCTTCTGTTTTTCCTTTCCTTCCTCTTTCTTTCTTTCTTTCTCCCTTTCCTATCTCTCACTCATGTCTGTCCCGTCTGTAACATCTGAAAATAAAATATAATAAATAATAAAAACAAAGGTCGATCAAATGGACCAATACGGCAATGCCACGATGATCCATTTGGCAAAGTAAATCCATTGGGTATCCTTGTTGGTCTTCAGACAACAATTCTGATGGCTAAAGAACCAAATGGGACAGGCAAAAAAAAAAAGAAAAAAAAAAGGAAATGTGACCATCAGTGGCTGAGACATCTCACTCCTCGCTAAAGGAAATGAAGTGCACTGCTTTGTAATGGTTCCAGTTTCTGAGGGCAGGCAACGTGATTGTGGATCTGAGAGGATTTCATAAAGAGACTGATGGAGACACAGCATCTGAAAATATCAGAGCTGTTTTCCTTCTTCATTGATCTGTCATCTTATTCATCCTCCTGTCAGAGGAGGAGGAGGAGATTAGATGGAGTCCTGAGGGGAGCTGTGCCACAGCGCTGACCTTTGACCCCTGCAGGCGGCCGCTGGGTTTCAAAGCGTGAAAATCCTCCTAATGAGCTCGGCTCTTCCAGGGCTGCTAATGACTGTAAATGGGTTTTATACAGTCAGATCAGCTATGAGACGCTGCAGTGACAACCAAACACAGTGCAAAACTCAAAATCTACCAACTCAACCACAGCAACGAACCACAGCTCAAAGGTTAGAGGTCACCAGGACAAGGAAAATGGACCACCACACACTCCAGCATGTTTCCAGCTATTTAACCAAATACTGAATCAATATCGATATACAGTGTGTTCTCACATGTACATTATGTTATCATAGGAAAGGTGGCGCAGCAGTGAAACAGCTGAACGCTGTACAGGTCACCACGTGGGTTTGATTTTTGGTACTCCGGCCGTTTTGTGACGACTTTAAGATACCCACCTGGGTTTGTTTACAGCATAAAAACATTTGCTGTTTTACTATGAATATCTCACCAGAGACATGGTGCTCAAATATTCCACTCAGGTGATAGAGAGACATCTGATGTGATGAACTTCAGGAGAATTTGTCAGTTCCACTGGATTCGCAGCAACAATTGAACATACAAACATACATTAGATGAGCAATTTTGTATTTTTGGAGGGTCGGTGGTAAGACCGTAATCAGCAGCATCTCTGTAACGGTGACAAAGCTAAAGACCCTGCTGTGATGTAATGGCTCTACTGGGAGTAAACTGATGACACGGCCGGACATTTGTGGCTGTTCTGCTCTCAGTGCAGAGTGAGGACCTGGAATGAAACCACCAAGTGTCACGCTGTTTTAAACCTCGACTATGACAAGCTGATGGACTCTGGAGGAATCTAACACAAACTGAGGTCACCTCGCACAGAACAGGAGAGCTTTTATTTACACAGCCATCCACAGCATAGGACAGAACTAAAGAATAAAGAGTGTGCTCAGCTGTTCACTGAGCACCAGCACCTTCATCGATGACACCATGACCATCTGCTAATGGGACCTGATGCAGTGGCCATGAAGGAGATGAAGAACATGTCTGAACTGAACTGTGGGACACTGACGAGGTGCCGGGTCAGAGGGTGCCGGCTGATTCTGAGCTGTATGTGGACAAAGTCAGGGAACGCCTCCCTAAAAACACGCTGCTGCGTATAAATGAGCAGGGTTATATATGAGAGGAGCAGGATCTTTTGGTCCCCTGAGACCTGATGGCCTCCCTACAGCGAACATCCTCGGGTTGAGCGTGACAGCTCATTAGCATCAGAGCTCAGCGGTGTAGGAGAAGGAGAGACACAAGGCAGCGAGAGGAGATGTACTTGAATATCGAGATAAAGATGGTTTTATACGCTGACCCCGTCCTCTGCTTCCTCTTCTTCTAAAGCTTTAAAGGAAGATAAAAAGAAAGCCTCGGCATGGTAAAAACCGAGGAGCCCAAGGTCGAGAAAATCAGCCAACCGCCAGCAACAATCAGTGAGAGAAAAGGATACAAGACGTATAAAACCCAGATAGCGCATAACTGCTCTCTCTGAATGCAAAAGGGAAAAGAAAGCAGGTCAGTTTATTCCCCTGTGTGCCTTTTTTTCCTTTTACTGCTCTCTTTTCTCTTCAATCAGCTGCACAGCAGATTTATGTTGAGCCAGAGTAAAAGTGTAGCCTTGAAACGGCCGAGATGTTAGTCTGAATAAGAGAGTAAAGCACATCAGAAGAAGAGGAGGGACGTCCATAAAGCAGAGAGCTTATCATCAGCTGGTGGAGCTGTAAAACACTCAGGTTACGATCTGCCGAGGAGACGGTAAATCAGCCTTTTACAGACAGAACGCCAACGATAGGTTGTCACAGTGGCAGAGAGAAAAAAGTGAACTCCTTTTTATCCTAGGTGATCAAAGAAAGGACGCAGCCAATCCTGCAAAACTAACAGCGCTTTAAAGTTACAACAAGGCTGCTGTTTTTCACCAAGAACTGCATTTATTATTAGCACACAGGTTAAAGTGGAGGATGATAATAGCAAAAACAACTGATGTGCAAATCATTTACAGCCCTCACTCAGCTGATGAAAAAGCTCAAAGAGTCAGTAATAAAGTAATAAAGTAATAAAGTCCAAACAGCGATGAGAATAAAGTTTGAATTTTTAGAAAAGCCTGCGGTGTGATGGGGGATGAAGATGAACTCTGATGGCAGCTGTGTAATCAAATCTGAAGGAGCCGATTATAGCGTATGACATTTCATTTTTCCTTTGCTTCATAATTATTTCTCTAAATGTCACAAGTCTTCATTTGAAATTATTTATAACTTGTTTCAGACTACTTTACTGTCCACTGCAGTGAACTGCGGAAGAGACACTTTACAAACCTGCGACCAGGTTAAGTCTGAAGTGTGATGAAAGAACATGATCATGGTGCAGGACATAGGTTACCGTTCACCTCTGACCCTGAGCGCTACCGTCAGGTGACCATCAGGTAAGTGTGTGAGGGGATGGGAGCTGTATAATTTAAGTAATAAAAATGTGAAGTTAGGGTAAAAGGCTAAAGACGGTAACAAACTGTTTATGGAGCAGGAATGTTTCCACAGCAGCAGAAAGGTGACAGTATTATACCCAAACATTTATATTCCATTAGCACACCACTGCTATGTTTTACAGTGAAGCTACATCCACACAGGGAGTGAGTTACAGTGGCGTGGTGACCAGAGAACACAGGAAGTGAATTATATTTGATGACTTCAAGCATTCATTGCTGAAACAACAGCAGATGATGGGTGGTCTACTTTCCAGTTCAGAGAATGGTCTGAAACAGAGAAAATATCCAGCGAGCAGCAGCTCTCTGCGACAAAATACCTCACAGAGGAGAAGAGACCTCAGATAACCACTCATTACAACCAGTCTGCAGAGGAGTATCTCTGTACCTTAAAGGCAATAGGCTCCAGCAGCAGAAGAGCACACTGATGCCACTCCACAAACTCACAAAACTGAACACCAGGAGATGGAGAAATGCTCTGCTCTGATAAATCAGAGTCGGTCAGAGTTTAGAGTAAACTTCATGAAATCATGGATCCTGCCTTGTATTAATGTTCTGGCTGGTGTGGAGGAGATTTTCTTGGCACACTTTGGGCCCCTCAGTGAAACTCCACGCCTTTTGCCTTCAGATCATCACAGCCTGGTTGCCTGAACATGACGATGCGTTCACTGTACTCAGACGGCCTTCAACAGAGCACCTTTGGGATGTGGGGAAATGGGAGATTCTCAACACTGATGCAGCTGGCACATCTACAGAAACTGTGTGATGCAGTCATGTCAACATACCAAAACCTCAGAGGTACCTTATTGAATCTGATCAAGAAAAAAGCAGCTCTGAAGGAAGAATGTGGTGTACTAGCAGGTGTACCTAATAAAGTGTCATGTATTTTCTTGTATTTTATTATAAATTTTAAAAAATAATCATTCTTGTCTCTGCTGTATCTCATCCTGTTGTTCTCTGCATTGTGTTGGCTCATGAAAAACCAACAAAGACATTTTCTTGTTTCTCTTTGTCACCCATTCTCTCCTCCTCCTTCTCCTCCATCTCATGATGATCAGCAGAGCTGCACTTTCTGACGGTCCTCTTATTCGTCCCTAAAAGCTACAATGAAACTAAACACAGACGCTCAGAAATCAAATCTAGTCTGAAGTGAGAGGAGTCTGGACAGGAGTACACACACACGTTTGTACTAGTGTGTACTGTGTACATATGTACTATGTCTATGTTATACAATAGCAGTTTGGAGGCAGCGAGCTTTATTTATAATAAAGCAAAAAATTTATATTATTTATAAGAAAAGGGAAGCTGATGATAATTCTGTGTTTGTGTGTTCTGTTTAATTAACTTTGTCGCCCCCAAGGATTTCTACTCATCCCTCTGCTGCGCGCACACACACACACACACACACACACACACACACACACTGACTGCATTCCCTCCGTCCCACATCCAATCTATATCTGGCTCTATTTGCATGCGTGTTCACATGTATTGTGTTGAAGAAAAGAAGAAAAGGCTCGTGCTCCTTACAGAAAGAAGAAATCTTGATAACAAACAAGCAAACATCACGAACACAAGCTCGCACACACATGCAGCATTTTTATCTGCACTGTGTTAATCATCCTCTCCGCACTTTAAATCGATTCATTTATCTTTCTCCCGAGGAGTTTAGGCTGAAACTCTTTTCCAAATCACCAGCAGCTCCACCAATCAACTGAAAAATGAAGTAATTTAAGGCAATTTCAGAGAAACTCCTGCTGTAATTGTGTTTGCAGTAAGTAGCAGAGATTCTCAGCTGAGATGTTCACTGAGCGTCACACGAGGAGGTTTTTTACGCCGTGTGAAGTCAGTGTTTTGTTCAGAACAATCAGACGAAGATGGAGAGAGGAGGGCTGGACCAGGTTTGAGACTTCCAATCAAAAACCCAAAAAAAAGAAATGATTTCACTTAAAATGAAATATCCAGATGAAGAAAAGCTTCTTGACTTGTGCTTGGTGACGGTTCAGTCACAATACAGTAAAAACAGGACAGTGACCTTCCTGGAAAAATCTGCAGTTTCCTGGTGATCGCACTGATTTTATTTGCATCGAGAAAAGAGATGGCAGATAGTCGTGGTGATCAGCTGGACAAGGTATTCGCACAGGTCGCCTAGTGGTAGGCAACGTGTCTCCAACCAGTCACAGTGTGACTGACTAACTAACTAACCTCTGTCAAATTTATGAACAGACAAATTTCCAACATTGCCAACAATCAGTCTGAGTCTCACTGCGCCAAAGAGCGCAGCTCGTCTACAATGTGGGGCCGGATTCAGCTGGTTGTGTTCATATATCAAAGCAAAGTTGTAGCCTTGCAAAGTTGCACTTAACACTAGATGTCGGATGGACGTGCAGATCATGTCTATCATGATCCACGACCAATTCTGGACATCTACACGACGTCCAAACTGCTTCCACAATTTAGAAGTCCAACCATGAGCCAGCCTGGACATCAGTATAACATTCAACGTTTGATCTTTGGGCTGGGTCATGTGGACATCTATGACAGGAGCAGGAAATCTGCATGATTAATGCATTTAATATTTTTTTATTTACAAATATCAACATTGTTGTCAACACGATACATATGAATTAGGCCTGGGCATCAATTTCAAATTCTATAACAATTCTATAATTAATTCTATAATTCTGATCGCTTATCAGTACATATCCATATTTTTATATCCATGTATAAAAACAACTGACATTTGTGAGACTTCATCAGAGTAGATCAAAAATGGAAGAAAACCATGAATCAACATATGAACATTACCTGATCCTACTGAACTGAAGCAGAGCAAAGTTACAGAGGTTTTATTAGAGACACAGCTAAGCGTTTTGCAATTTTGCATCATTTTTAAGTTTAAATTTCTTCTGTATAGAACAGCAGAAATTAGGCTTTTTTGTCTTTTAATATTTACAGTTTCCTGTTTTTTATCTTATTTCTTGTAACTAGGTTAAAACAAATATTTTGAAATATCAAAAATGTTAAAATGTAAAATAATAATGGTCAAAGTATTTAGAAAAAATCTGGAATTCCTTTTAAAAGGAGCACAATGTGTTTAACGACTGCATTATACAGGGTTAATTTTAAAAGTATCACTGTTTTATTGTGAAGAGCTGTGAAAGAGGAAGTGGTTGTGTTTGTGAGCCAGACTGAGAGACGTTTGTGTCAGTCTATGAACCGGACTATCTGCTCGCCGTCCTTTGTCAATGCTCACATTTTGAAACTGTTTGCGAGAAACTGGGAACATTTCTGCTCTAAATCCACCAAACAGCTGCTCACTTTTGTTTTAGCTCAGGAGCCCATCCCATCTTGGAAGCGCCACCCTCTGGAAACATGAGACGTACGCAGAGGTCCTACGGATGTGAATACTAGAAGTTCAGTAGGCGTAGAAAAGAAACACATCGCCTGGTGTTACAAAACGACCCGTTCAGTGATCCAAAACTGTACGTCCAAACATGGCTTATAAAAGAGAGCATCTTTACAGCATCAACTATGATCACACAGTCTGCATCTGTCTGTAATGACCTGGCCAAAACATGTCGATGGTGTGATTTAAAAAAAAAGAATCTCAATCTTCTTTTATTCCACTCAGATTCTCAGTTTTTTAATGACTGTGGGGTATCTGATGGAGACCTTTTAGTCTGATCTGTTTCAGTGCTTCTGCTGTTGTTTCTGGATTTCACTGGCTGCTGCTTAATTTTGTGTTATTAACTATGAATAGATCTGTGCACAACATTTTGTCTTTAATTGGAAGTGATACCCAAGCCCTCACCCTGACCCTATCCAAGCACAATATCTCACTTTTCCTTCTACTGCATTCTTCTCCTGAGAAACATTAAAAAAACAGAGTTGTGCGTAATGACAGATGAACAACAGCTAATACAGAAACTGTATAAACAAATGTCTCTATCATTATAAGGCTATAACTTTCTCTTTATCAAAGGCTTCTAACATCCTTCAGACTCACTCGCCGACCGAGCCACACTTTGATCTATTTTTCACCGGCCCTTCGAGTCCCTGTGATGATGCTGTGTACTGCTAATGCATGGCACATGTCTTCTGAAAGGCGTGTAAAGCTGCCAGCATGATGTCTATTTATTTGCCTGTCTAATGAGAACATGTTAAAAGAATGCATGCGATGGGGTTTGGATCCATGCGGGGAGGATGGAGGTCTTTGTGTTTGCAGACTGGAGCTGAGCTGAAGCCAGCATCGTTCCTGGATCTGAACCAGAATCAGATGTTAAGGCATCCAAACATCCACTTCTGAGTGCCTGAGACTTGGACATTTTTCACACTGTCGGTGTTTGTAGTAGTATAAAACACGTATGATGGTGGAGCTGCAGTCTTTCATGAGGCCTTTAACCTGTGTGAGCAATGTGATGTCAGCCTGTGGCTCTGACAAGCTGAATAATTCAATCAGCGCTGCGGGCTACATTACCACAGAGCTGTGAATAAAGAATCAGCTGGCACGGCCACGGCTGTCTTTAATCAGATAATGGCATGGCCTTCTGGGAGATGTGGTTTCATTGTGCGGCGGTTTGTAGTGACGATGTGACTCTCAGATGAGCGTCGGGGGGCTCTTATTAAACTGATCCAGCATCAGCGCTGTAGCTCAGTGGAAGCGCAGCGTTATCATCTGATGCTGCTGACGCTGGACTTCTTTACCCTCCAGAAGTCTTTATTTTCATCATGAGGGGCCTGAAAGATTTCACTTACAGCCCATCCTGCTCCCTCTCAGGAGAAGCTGTTGGAGGATCTTTGCAGGTGAATATTCAGCTTCTTAATTAGCTGCCGGGAGACTCCAGTTTGAAATCTGCTGCTGTGCTTACCGCAAATCATCCTGGGAGGCTTCCATGTTATGTTGCTTCTGTCTCTAAGCGACTTGCAGTGCTCTTAAGCACAGATTTAACCTTATTACGTTAGAAAAACAGCATGAACACTGCTGTAAGAGCAGAAACAGGACACTTTCATACTTTCTGAACTCCTGCAAACAGAATGCACTTGTTATGAACTGATGGCTGCAGTAATAACACATCCTCAACTGGTGCCAGAATCTCCTGTGAACAGGGACCACTCTGTAACCAAAGCAGTATCATCTTTATACGTGGCTAAAACACCTGAAGATCTGTGGAGCTCCTTCAGAGAAGCAGGGTGGGGAATGCCGCAAACGTGCTGTTATTCATTGTGTATTCATCTACATAACCTGCAGTCATTTAACCCTTTGTCATCCTCAGAGTGCTCCTTCCCTGAAAAATGCTCATGTCACTGTGATATGCATGCGATATTTTTAGGTGGGAGTGGCTATGGCGAATGTGATAACAGGTGTTTTCTGTTTGAGAAAGCAGCAGAGAGTTAGGAGGTAGGCGGGACAGATTACTCAGAGTCACAGCAAGTTGGACTTTGGTTTCTATTATTTAATAAAGCAAGTGTAATTTTCAATCACTGAAACTGCCTGTTTCACTTTAATAGTGCACACTAAAGTGAAGCTGGAGGCTCCAAATCCTGACCAAGCATCTGTATGTTCATCCCAAAGCTGTCCCATAAGCTTCCATACAAGCAGCTGTTTTATTATTTATTCCTCTAACAAAGCGAGAGTGGAAGCAGAGAAATGTTTTCAGCACTATGAAATCAGCAAGATGACGCAAAGACCAGCAGGTCACATGTCATCGGCCTTGGAGGAGAGACTGGGCGTGGGTAAAGCCTTTCACAACAGATCTGCAGGTTTAGAGCCTTCTGGAGAAATATTCAGGCACAGATGTTTGAAATACTATTCATGATGGTGGTCTGCATTCATCGCGTGTCCACTTCAGATGTTTTATTTCTCCTAATTCAATAAAAATAGCTTTAAAAATCTGGAACTGAAAAGAATCGCTCAAGTAGAAACACAGAGACTGGTTTCCTGGTTCTGGCTGCATTGCTGATCGTTTGTAAGTTCACATCTCTAACCGAGCGAAAAGGTACACCTGCACACCTGTGCACACCTGAGGATGTGTCAGCAGGATGTGTGATCTCTGTGGAGGACGAGCAGCTGCTGGACAAACACTCCAGATCCTGATCCTCCTCTATGTGATGGTAGTCTGCTCTGACTCATTCATACTGCGGCTGTAATGAACTCCGCAGTCTGACGCTGTCAGGACAGGAGCCGCTTTAATTCGGAGTGTTTATCTGTGTTCGTCTCTCGGTGCTTCGCACTGCTGCAGATTTCACTCAACCTGAGTGCAGTGTTTGTTTTACACTAGGCTGGGACCTTGTGTGCATTTCAGAGAGAATAAAAGACGGAGGAGTAAAGGGGAGCAGGAGGACAGGAGCCACAGCTCCTAATAAAAATGCACACATTCTTTTTGATGCCAGTCACTGCTCTCAGCATGGTGTGCATGACTTCTCCGTAACTTCTCAGAGTTCACTTGACTCCTTAAAAAAACAGGTCTGATCTGACTGCACGAGTGACGACGAACAAAACTGAAAAAACCCAAAACAGGCCCATCGACAGTCTGAAGCATGTCAGAAAGCAGAAGGTGATGATAATTCAAGTAAAAGCACCGCATCCTCATAACTGCTGACGAGTGTTTGCAGAAAGATGGAGTTGGAGTTGTCTGTGCAGTTTGGTCCTCTACTTCAAATCATCAAATCACGCCTCAGCCTTTTGTTTGTGTTTTATGTTTTAAGTATTTTTTGTATTAAAGTATTTTTTAGACACATGGAGCAGAGAGAGATGTCTGCAACACAGCTGGTTGAATCCCAGTACTTGCCTATAAAGGGTGCTGTCAGTTCCGACACACTGCAGGTGTGTTCTCAGGGTGAGTCGGACAGACAATGGTGGGGTTCATGCACTAAAACTATTGTGTTAGTGTCACAGAACGACCTCGGTGTGGGTTAAACCCCGTTCATTGTGTGGAGGAGATGCTGGACAGCCTCCTGGGAGAAAGTCCTGACGTAGACTGTCATAGATTCATTTACATAGCTGACTGTTTGATTACTTCAGTCCGTTAAACAGTTAAAATGTTTTTTGTTTAATTTGGTAAATTGAGAAATCTTCGAGAAAATTCTGCCTCTTTATGTTCTCCTTTTAATTAAAAGTCCTGATTCCACCCATTGCAGACAGGCTCTGCTTCAAACAGTCTTTGGTGCTCTGAGGTGTGTCCAGCTGGCAGCAACTCACTGGCTGAAGGAGTTCCCAGTTTACCAACAATGCTACAGTGAGAGCCACCTTCAGAAAGGCCGGGTCGGTTTCAGGAGGTTTAGGGTGTTTGTGAGCGGGCTGACAGCTACGAGCGGGCGCTCGCGCTCCTCCTTTAACCTGTTGCAGCTTTAAATCACAGATGATCTGCACCTGTGGAAACTCCTGAGTAAAAACATCAGCACATAAAAAAAAACAGATTTCTTCCGTTAACGCGCAGAGTCAGGACTAGTTTGATGACCAGCCACGCTCAGCCTGATTCATCCCAGATCTGTCACAACACTGTTTATCAAAGTGGAAGCCGGCAGGGCTAGCAGGGAAAACTGGACGGATACAATAAATCTTTTTTTTTCCTAACACAGGGAAAAGCTTATCTTCCTACTTCGGCTGTGTGCTGAAACTCTGAGGAAAGTGAAGTGGATTTGCATAATTTCCGCGTTATTACTGTGAGTCTGTGTCAGGTTTGAACCGTGAAGCTGTTGCTGGGTTCTCATTAGCTCTGTGAATCACAAACGGTGATCTGTGAGCAGATTTCATCGCGACGACGTGCAATCTCTGTGCTCGTTATTCTTATTTTCTGAACCCGGCTCTGACCCCTGCCACAAATTAGCCTGCAATCAGGAGGAGTAGAGGAGTACGGAGGCAGAGATGCGGGGACGATGAAGCTTTCAGCTGCACCAGATTAACGTCTCTGCGCTCCGCAGCTACTCTGCTATTTATCAGGACTTAAGTCAGCCAATGACAGCGCGCCGCCTCATCACAGAGCTATTAGAGAGCAAGGAGATTAGCTGTGATGTGCTGAGAGGTCTCTGTTAATGTGACAGCTCACTATCAGAGCATCTAACATTCTGCATGTTTCTGCAGAGGCTCAAAGGAGATGTTGACCATCCATAACCTGACAGCCAATCAGAGCTGCCTGTTTCACACAACACCTTCAAAAATAACGAGACCAGCAGGCAAACCTTAACAAGAGAACGTCTCAACCTTCAGGCAAACATGAAGGGCGGGAACCGAATCCAGAAATCTCCTGCGAAATCTGAACGTGACCTCACCCGTGCGCGACGCTGATGAAACTTCTCACCTTTCGTTCTGACTGATATCAGTGCAGCCACTCAATTGTCATGAGAGCGGCGCCCGTTTCCACGCAGCTCATAGCACCGTCTCTCTGTAACTTAAACATCTGTCTCATATCTGAAAGATTAATTTAAAAGCATCTTTATAACCATTCTGGAATACGACAGCCTGCTGAGGTGGAGGTGCGGGTAACTCATCGACCCACCTGCTCAGGTGAGGAAGGGGCGATCAAAACTAGAATGAATCAGACTAATAAATCATTAATGAAACACATAAAGGTTGTGTATGACAGAATCCTTCCCTTCAGCCCCCAGTCGGTCACAGTTGCCCCTCCCTCATCTTGGATCTTAGAGGGTTCTTCCTGTTCAGAAGGAGTTCTAACTTGCTGCTGTCACCAGCTGCTGCTCGCAGGCATGCTCTGATGGTTGGGTTTCCTCTCTGCAGTGCAGACTCCACAGGATGAAGCAGCTCAGTGTGACTGCCAGAGAATAATTGCTTACAAATTCCAAATTAAAAGTTAATCAAATCATATATTATATTACATGCTGTATCACAGATGATAAGGAACCAGCATTACATTTAGTTTAATTCTGTAATTTTATCAGCGTTACTATGGATTTATTGCCAGATGTTGCCGTTTTTCCTGATCAGTGAGCCTTTTCTCACTGATCGATTAGATGAAGCTGCGGGAGAGTCAGGGATGCCCACGGGACGTCTTCATGAGCGGACAGGTATTTATATCGCGCTGCCTGTTTATTCACTTATGAAAATGAATTTCATCAGACTGGATTTCAGATCAACATCATGGTTATAAATTAGATGCACGGCACAGTTTTTGTCACTTTTTCCAAAGCCCAGCTGTGACAGAACCACCAATATAACTTCCAACCACCAGCCCAGGAGTGCACATGATTGATCATAATTACACTATTTTAACTGTAGTAAATAATAATGTCCAAAAGTGTAGTCAACTAGCAGTTTACCACAAATTAATCATGGTTATCATATTGATTGTGTATTTAAACTGCAGTGCAGTAAAAAGCTAGACCGAGAAAGTACTCAGAGGAGACAAAACCTGACCTCAGAGGCACAAACAGGCCATGCTGTTTAGTCACTGGGTTTTTTGTTTTGTTTTGTGTATGCAGGCGAGCAGAGAGGGACCTTTACAGGTGTGTGCAAAGAGGCCCATTGTTCCCAAGTCTGTTAAAGCTTTCAGCATTCTCGCAGCAGCAGGCAGCTGCGTTTAGAGCAGAAGCTGTAAAAGCCTCAAACAGCCCTCAGACACCGGGATGTGCTGCAGAGATCAGCTGTTAGAGCCGGGAGGTCCGGTGCTGGTTTCAGAAGCCAGAGACGAAACGGGAGGCAGGAAGGAAGGGAAGCCGAGGAGCAATAAGAGGAGAGTTTCATTAAAGGGGCTGAACAAGCGGCAGTAAAAAAACGACCCGATGGGACTCATCTGTCTCTAGTAAAGTGAACGAGTAATGAGAGCAGAGCCTCGGCTCAGTTAGCGTGATAAATAGTTCAGGTGTAGCGTCGTTAAATGAACCGACAGAGGCGGGCGGGTCACATGATACCTGCATGTTAAAGCTGAAAAAGCCGCAGCGAGAAAGCAGATGAGCAGGGTCGGTCATCGTGGAGCAGACTGGTTTTCATGGAGACCATGATGTCAAGTGCATCCGTGGCCGTGTGAAAGTTTTAGAGACCAGCGCTCAGGCCAGAGACTCTGAAGCTGCTGCAGCGCCATACATCACACACATCAGGACGCCTGCTGCAGCATCGCAGGCCTCTCACAGAGACGTCTGACAGGAGTTTGATGCAATGCACACACCGTCCCGGTATTTACTGCCCAGGGACCGACCAAGTCCCAGAGAAGGAAACCCAAGGAATGAGCCGATCAGGTGGTCTAGGCTAAGTTAGATATCACAGCAAACATAGACTCCTAACATTTCTACACATTATATAAAGAATTGTTACATTATTCTCAGTTTTTAAACACTGGTTTCTTTTGAATCTTTCCAGGTGCTTCTGTGGACAAACAGCTGAACGGTCAGTCTGAGGTCAAAAGGGAACTGATTCAAAATCAAACCTTCAGCTATCGTTGGAGCTTCATTCTGCTTTTCCTTTAAAATGACCATCACCATCAGATGAGCGGGTTACAATCAGGTTCAAGGTGTTTGCTCCTTTTAAGGTTTAAGGGATAAACAAGACTATGCCATGGGGATCACAGTGTTTCAGCTGTTATATGAAAAACACTGTCCTATTTTTTATAAGCACATCTACAGTTTTTCAAAGGGCAGCTCAAGCAAATTCAGTCTGAACCCAGGTAGTGCTCTGACTCTGGAAACATAAGATGTTGAACATCTGAGCTGGGACAGATGAAAGGAGCTGCACAGTCCTGGCTCACATCCAGCCTCCCGTCTGCAGACGCACTTTAGCTTCAGTGGAAACAGACGACAGGCTCGTCCTGTATTAAAGCAGAAATGTTAAAAATGTTCTGTGTAGATTTCATGATGTAGATGACTGATTTATAATAAGTTGCATAATTTCATGACTAAATATATATATAGTTTGTGTTGAAATGTCTTTATTTGAAATGTACATGTGTAAAGTGTAAGAGCTAGTGTCTCGTGAGAATACCAGACAGACACTAAGTATCGACTGACAGAAGATCTGGTGTCAGTTAGTCTGGTTTATTATACCTGCTGAGTTAACTCTGTGGTTCCGGTCATTTCTGTAAGAGATCGGAGACTCAGAGAGGAAACCAAAGAAGAAGTCAGAACAGTGCAGCAGGACCCACAGACCTGCGTCTGCAGCTGTAAGAGTGTGAGAGTCCAGCACCTCACTCGACCCACCTGGACTGAACCTAACCGACAGCAGCAGACTTTATTCACCTGTTAATAAAATAGAAACGCATCAGCACCGTTTTATTTTTAAGGCTGAAATATAAAAACCTCACAGAAGTGCAGGTTATTCGTTTGAATGCCTGGACCTGACCCAGCCTTCACTTCTGCTGCATTAAACACGTTTGAAGCGCAGCTTCAATATCCTCCCTGTCAGCGACTTGTTGTTTCATGGCCGTTATCTCAATCGAGCAAAGGGAGACTTATTAAATTTCAAATTCCTCCCAAATGTCTCACATGCACAGCCCCATTGGTTCTTTGAACCTCGGCTTGCCGACGTTGCCGACTACAACTGCAGATTATTTTTCAGACAACAGCCTAGAGCTTCAGGGGGCCAAGGATGCAGAGGCCCCCAGGGCAGCACACTATCAGCACCTGTATAAGCTCGGCTATTCACAACAGCAGCATCAACACGTTCACACACCCCTGCACAGCTCTGTACTCACTCACTGAATCTCATCAGATCCACAATAACAGTGAGCATTTGGAAACACACCTCACACGCATAGTGTTATACTCTCGGCCACCTGGGGATTCAGTGTTGAGCCCTCTGCTTCCCCTGATGGGCCGACTGTTCCACTGGGAAATACAGTCATCCAACCGCTACCTCACATGTGGAAGCAATGACATAAGCAGTGAAAATGGCCCATTTTTCCCCGAAATGTCAGTGAGAAAACCCAGGAACAAGAAAATTACATAATTCAACCAGAGTGTGTGAGTTAGCTTCAGTTTTACTAACATGAAAAGATGAAATAACTTCAGGTGAAGGTGACCACAGACTCGCCTGAAGTAGGTGATGTTTGCAGTTCAATATTTACATCGTTTACACCTTTAAAACGTTTAAATGTTCACTCACGTCCACCTCGAGTCTGCAGGGATGAACAAACCAGCATGACTGAAGTTTTATTTATGTCCTTATGTAAGAAATCTCAAACTGTCAGATGATTTCCTGATCTAACGAAAGTCTCACTGACAGGTATAACTACAGGTGAGCACCCAGACAGGTAAAACCAGCAGCGGAACATAGAGCAGCAAGTGATTCTCATGCTAACAACATTTCTGTGATATTACTTTTAAATCTTCATCTCCCTCATTGTTTGCAGGGGCTTGCTGTAGCAGCTCGCCTCACAAAGACAAGTTTTGTGCACGTGTGGCAACCCCACATCACCTCATCAGCTGACATTAAATACATTAACATGAGTTAAGGATCGGTGATGATGAGGAAGCAGCTCAGAGTTGGTGTGAAAGAGTGCTACAGTGGGACTCAATCACTACACACACAAAGTCAGAGTCATAAAAACACAAGGAGAAACTAAAATAAAGTCTTTATGTCTTTGTGTTGTGATAACATCTAAGTGTCTGATAGAAGCGATCGGGAAACTTGGAGCTCTTTTTGTTCCGTAACAGAACAAAGACGAAGTGAGAGCTGCTGAGAGTGCAGCATCAGCTGCTCTGCACTCATTAAACTGTCAGAACAGCGACATATACAAACTGCTGGAGGAGAAAATCACAGTGAGATGTCTGTCGCTTTCTGCTCTTAGCAAATAAACCTTTTCCCCCTGTTCCCTCAGAGCACGCTCCATACTGCACTGCAAACGACACAGCACACATAAAAACTGCTTTAGCCTGATACGTGCAGATGGAAACATGCTTCAGTCGCAGTCTTTGAAGGCCTGCCCCTCTCCCCACGATGATGCACTGTTCCCAGGAAATAAACAGAAGCACACTGTATTGTTTGAGCCACAGGAAACGTGATCATTTCCACTAAACTGTGGACAGTCTGGAGGCTTAAGAGTTGCTGACACGCAGGTGTTTCCAACAAATACCCAGAGCCCAGGGAATGGTTTTCTTTCAGTGTTTCCACAAAATAAACTGGACCGTGCTACTGTGTTAGGATGTGGATTTAGTGTGAAATTAAATGTTTCATATACAAAAGTGCACATGTTGTTTTAGGTCTTTCCAGTAAATACACAGAGCCAATCATCTTCAACTGTCATCATCAGGGTATCAGTTAACAGGGGGTAGTTCTTGGTGAGTAAGCTTTTTCCAATAAATATACTGGATCTTGTGAAGATTCGACAGCCTGAAACCAGGAGACGAATCTGCTGCAGAGATGAAAAGAGTGGAACTGACTGGTGTACTGCTGGCAACCAAACTGCAACAATCCGAGACAGAGAGGCTAATTAGCTGTCACGTTCGAGGGAAAGTTCATGAGCGCTGACAAAAAGAAATCTGAGAGATCTTTAATTTTAGCCCTTTGTAAAAACAGAAAGTATTGCTCTGAAAAAATAGAAAACCACATTTACCAGAGCACAGGTAAAGAAACACCCACAGCAGGGACACACGTACACTCCATCCAGAAGAGAGTGAGGGTGGGTACATCAGCATAAGGTGGAATAAAACAAACAAACCTTTAGTGAGAGAGAACAGCAAACCCCATAACCTACAGGAAGTTATGCTAATGAGTGAAAATGATCCATCGCTCTGTGAGTCCTGGATCTTACTGCTTTGTTACGGCCCGGGCCTAAATGAACCGGGGGTAACCACCAGGGGCTCGTCCGGGATTCGGACCACTGTTACTATGGAGGATGTGGGGTCAGCTGAATTTCCACATAAGTGGTGCAAATTTCCAACACATCCGTGTCTATTAGACTGTGGTTTCTGACGGGAGTCCAGACTGTGAAACAGGATTCATGTCTGAGAGAGGGCTGAGGCCAGGAGCAGCACTGTGAGAGCAGAAGAGGTATGAGCTCAGGTGAACAGGTGAGTGAAACATGGTTCTGCTCATCTCTGGGTGGTTGAGAGCCAGAGCTGATTCAGGGTCTGAAAACCATGAATGTGACAGTCTGACATGAGCAATAAGCTGCGAGCTGTGGAGGAGGCTCAGCAGGAAGGCGAACAGATTCGAATGTTTCAGCTTCACTGTGGGGTTTTTATGGAGAGCAGATGGAAACAAAGAGACTCCTGAAGGGAGCTCCATTAACATGTGTCTGTAGAGTTTGGCTCGAATTCTGCTTTCACTTCATTAAAGCGCCTCCCAATGACTCATGGTATGAATTGGTGCTGTATAAATAAAGCTGAACTGAACAGGATTTTTCAGGATTACTTCTGCAAATACCAACAGAAAATACCAAAATCTGAGAGGTTGCTGATTGACGAGGAAAAACTCTCAACATGCCTCTTTTTACATCTGCAGTTTCATTATTGTCTTTATATGGCTGATATTATGCTGCTTCATGTGTGCTCTCTCTGTCAATCTCTTTCAAATAAACTGAACATGTACGGTCTTCACACGGTCCAACATCTCCATCATTCACAGCTTCCTCTCAAACCAGCAGTCGTCTCTCTGCGATTAGAGCAGATCTCCACAGCAATGACCCCTGACCCAGCCTTCAGCTGATCCTACAGGATCTGACATGTTATATTGACTAATTATGTAATACGTGCATGTTATATTGATCAGTTTTTACCTGCATATGAATTTTTGGAGGGAAATAAATAAGAGCTGGATGCCCAGGTCATGCTGAAATTACCATTCTGCAGGGTTCAACTAGTTATGCTCAGATTTGATTAATTTGAAAAGGAAAAGAGTTGAGAGAAAAAAAATGGAACATGAAAACTGTTGAAAATTAATGAAGTGACAACAAAGCAGCATGTAAAATCAAAAAGTCATTAACAGGGTTACAGAAGGAGGGACAGGACGCTGGGAACAGCAGAAACAAAGCGCTCTGTCAAAATCTCCACGTCAAACTGACAGCAATCCATTTATTAAAACATCATTCAAGATAAACCTCTAATAATTCATAAAAACATGGAGCTGTGTGCAACAACCTTTAATCTGGACACACTTACAGTGGGGCAAAAAAGTATTTAGTCAGCCACCGATTGTGCAAGTTCCCCCACTTAAATTGATGACAGAGGTCAGTAATTTGCACCAGAGGCACACTTCAACTGTGAGAGACAGAATGTGAAAAAAAAATAAATAAATAAAATCCATGAATCCACATGGTAGGATTTGTAAAGAATTTATTCGTAAATCAGGGTGGAAAATAAGTATTTGGTCAATAACAAAAATACAACTCAATACTTTGTAACATAACCTTTGTTGGCAATAACAGAGGTCAAACGTTTACTATAGGTCTTTACCAGGTTTGCACACACAGTAGCTGGTATTTTGGCCCATTCCTCCATGCAGATCTTCTCGAGAGCAGTGATGTTTTGGGGCTGTCGCCGAGCAACACGGACTTTCAACTCCCGCCACAGATTTTCTATGGGGTTGAGGTCTGGAGACTGGCTAGGCCACTCCAGGACTTTCAAATGCTTCTTACGGAGCCACTCCTTTGTTGCCCGGGCGGTGTGTTTTGGATCATTGTCATGTTGGAAGACCCAGCCTCGTTTCATCTTCAAAGTTCTCACTGATGGAAGGAGGTTTTGGCTCAAAATCTCACGATACATGGCCCCATTCATTCTGTCCTTAACACGGATCAGTCGTCCTGTCCCCTTGGCAGAAAAACAGCCCCATAGCATGATGTTTCCACCCCCATGCTTCACAGTAGGTATGGTGTTCTTGGGATGCAACTCAGTATTCTTCTTCCTCCAAACACGACGAGTTGAGTTTATACCAAAAAGTTCTACTTTGGTTTCATCTGACCACATGACATTCTCCCAATCCTCTGCTGTATCATCCATGTGCTCTCTGGCAAACTTCAGACGGGCCTGGACATGCACTGGCTTCAGCAGCGGAACACGTCTGGCACTGCGGGATTTGATTCCCTGCCGTTGTAGTGTGTTACTGATGGTGACCTTTGTTACTTTGGTCCCAGCTCTCTGCAGGTCATTCACCAGGTCCCCCCGTGTGGTTCTGGGATCTTTGCTCACCGTTCTCATGATCATTTTGACCCCACGGGATGAGATCTTGCGTGGAGCCCCAGATCGAGGGAGATTATCAGTGGTCTTGTATGCCTTCCATTTTCTGATGATTGCTCCCACAGTTTATTTTTTCACACCAAGCTGCTTGCCTATTGTAGATTCACTCTTCCCAGTCTGGTGCAGGTCTACAATACTTTTCCTGGTGTCCTTCGAAAGCTTTTTGGTCTTGGCCATGGCGGAGTTTGGAGTCTGACTGTTTGAGGCTGTGGACAGGTGTCTTTTATACAGATGATGAGTTCAAACAGGTGCCATTCATACAGGTAACGAGTGGGGGACAGAAAAGCTTCTTACAGAAGACGTTACAGGTCTGTGAGAGCCAGAGATTTTCCTTGTTTGAGGTGACCAAATACTTATTTTCCACCCTGATTTACGAATAAATTCTTTACAAATCCTACCATGTGAATTCATGGATTTTTTTTCACATTCTGTCTCTCACAGTTGAAGTGTACCTCTGGTGCAAATTACTGACCTCTGTCATCATTTTAAGTGGGGGAACTTGCACAATCGGTGGCTGACTAAATACTTTTTTGCCCCACTGTAACTGTGGGGTGGCTGTGGCACAAGAGGTCAAGCAGGCCATCTACTGATCAGAAGGTTGGTAGTTTGATCCTTGGATGCTTTAGTCTGTGTACCTCAGTATCCTTGAGCAAGACCCTGAGTTTGTCCCAATGTGTCCACAGGGCTGTGAATGGTACATAGGAATGTTTGTATGAATGAGATGTGTTGTATAAAGCACTCTTATGCATAAAAACCCTTGACTGTAGAAGCAGCATGGTGTAATACTGTCAGCAGCAGTCAGAGAGTGGCATCTGTAAGCTCCAACCCACAAAAGTCCAAATAAATCCTCTGTCACGGGTACACAGGCAGTGCCTCAGAGGTACTGCAGTTAAATTCCTACAGGTACACTAAAATACTTTGTTTTGTGAAAGTGCATGTCAGGCAGTTGTTTGTCTCCATGCCTGAACAGATAAAAACAGATAAAAGCACAGAGCTGTGTGTCTGATAAACTGTCCTCAGATCCGCCTCTGACAGCAGAAACCTGCTATAAAGCTTTTTCTGCTGTGCCGACAGATTGCCATGTCTCGAGGCTCCTCCAGCCACAGAAATGAGAGATCCAGGCAGGAAACAGATCTGCAGCTTTCTAATCACACTCTCCGTCTTCTTCTTCATGTTCTACATACTTTATTGCATTTGCTTCCTAATTTGGGCCGAGGAAGTGGAGGCTGATTGCATTGCAGGGTAATCACAGTGAGCCTGAGGGATGCTGCTGTCGCCGTGGAAACCCCCTCATCTTCCCCCTCCTGCGAGGAGGTTTTCTACCCGTTTGACTTCATTTAGTTCGGTTTGCTCATCAGCGTGTGACTCCCTGCAGTCAGAGTGCAATAAAATCTGCAGAAGCATCACAGAAGCACCCCATTTGTACGAGTGAGAGCAGCCTCGCTGTCACAGGCTGCCGTCTAACCCTTTAGCAAAATCTTTTTTATCTCATTTCAGCCTCTCAAATGAGCTTTAGTGGGTTTCACAGTCTGTGTGCCTTCAAACACCTTTTATCTTTTGATGTTTGGTTAGGTTTCAGAATCAAATCTGCTCCATTAAAAAAGGCAAAATGCTGGAAAACTTCAAGGCTCAACTCCAGCGTTAACCCTCTCACACAGGCCGCAGCAGCATCTTGCCTGAGAAGATCCTTCTGGTCAGCATGCTGCTGTGCTGTTAGCAGGTGTTAGCTGTTAGCTTTATAATACTGAAAAATCAGGGGTTGGGCTAAAACAGAGGCCTCCACACAGGAAGAGCCAGCATCCGAGGAGTGAACAGAGGAAAGTCACGATGCAGCAATGACAGCATCACAACGTGAGGGGTACCGAGTTAAAGTGACTAAAGCCACTATAAGAGCAGGAAAGGACGCTAGTGGTTGATAAGTGGGCAGTAAATACATCAAAAGCTTCCCTGGAACGACCAATCATCAGCTACGAAGTGATATACAACGAGCCAATGGCGAACTTCAGCCTAAGTGAGACTTTTACAAGTCCAGTATTCTCAGAATTAAACTAAGGTCCTCAGCATGGCAGAGGAAAGGCTTTAAAATCAGAACTGATTTGGCTGTAGACGATCTGAGGATGACGAGCTACTATTAGAGCAGCTGTCTCTGAGTGGACATGTACCTGAAGCGCTTCCTGTTGGGTTTTTGGCTGTTCTTGTCAAGTGATTGCCGGTAAATTTCCCGCTGATGTAGATTTACTCACAACCCGTTCTCACTCCCAAAGCGTAACATTTTATGCTAGGTGACAAATCGTCACCATATTACGTTTTCGGCTACCCACCACGTTCCTAAATGACGACCTCGGAAAAAGAGGAAATATGAGAACCGTCTGGACTGAACCTACACATGTTCGCTCTTTTTCTTCAAATCGCTTAGAAACACGCTATTTAACATCATTAAAGTCCTGGTTAAGGTCAGGAATAAGGTTATGGTCAGGGCTAGGGATAAGGTTAGGTTTAGGGCTGGAATACAGGGCTGGAACGTCTACTACCGCGGGAGCGTCATTGCACTGGATTCCAGCCATAACCCGCCGCGTACCATAAGAACGCCGAAGGTCTCCTTTCGCGTTCCTCAGGAACGCCGCGGGACGTGACAAAACGTCGACATGTTACGCCTCGGGAGTGAGAACGCTCTGTTACTCACTAAGCGGCCACGAGGAGCCTTGGGGGTACCAAGTGATGTGATAAACTGCGAGCATGGACTGAAGATCTCAGTCTGATTGTGAGGTGAAGAGTTCCTCTGTTCCCGCTCAGAAATGAAGGCTGTATTTAACAGCTGAAGGAGGCGCACTGCAGACGCTGCTGTAAGTGTTAAAGCCTTGGATGTGTGAGCGTTATCGGTGCGCCACCGGCCAAGTGTTCTTTAAACTAATCCGAGGACATTTTTCCTGTTTGTTTGGTTTTTATCTCAATCTGCTGCAGCTCACTGACCCACTTCATTTATCTCTCCTCTTCATCTCACTGTGCTCTCTGTGGAGGCAGATTCAGCTTCTACACCCATACACACACACACATAAATACACACACACACAGGCACACACACACATAAATACACACACACACAGGCACACACACACATACACAGATAAATACACACACACAGACACACACACAGACACACACACACAGACACACACACACAGGCACACACACACACACACAGACACACTCCCCTCTGAATCTGAAAACACAAACAGCAGAAAGTGAGGAAGTCTGGCGCTTGTCATCTTTACATTATTTATACTGAGCAGGACTTAAACTTAAACAACTTAAACATAACCTCGACATAACCTAACTGAACTTTCCTCCAAACTCAGTCTTCAACGTGTAGGTGTATACTAATCCTCTGAAGCCTGATCCATGAAATAATTCTAATTTTAAAAACTGGAGTGTTTATAAATTTATACATTTGAATGCTCGAGTACTATTTACTATATGTACTATATGCCCTGGGGCGCCTCTGTCAGTGCGCCCCAGGGCAGCTGTGGCTACAATGTAGCTTGCCATCGCCAGTGTGTGAATGTGTGTGTGAATGGGTGAATGTCTGAATGTAGTGTGAGGCGCTTTGGGGTCCTTAGGGACTAGAAAAGCGCTATACAAATGCAGACCATTTATTTTTGTTACATTTTTTTAATGTTAGTTCTTCAGGGGATAAAATCGCACTGATGATGTTGAGATCTCAAAACCTCATGCATCAAATATGATACTCTTGGGTTACACTTAGGGCTAGGCGATATGGCCAAAAATCCATATCACGATATAATTTGAAGCACGTGAGGTAACGATATATATCACGATATATTCTTTTCTTCTGTATAATGTATTTTCCACACTATAAAGCACACTTAAAATCCTTTAATTTTCTCAAAAATCGAGAGTGTGCCTTATGTATGAATTCTGGTTGTGCTTACTGACCTTGATGGATTGTCAGAGCATTAGGGCTGCCGTAGTGAGGAGCTTCATGGAGTAATCTGAGTCCAAAACTCTGTCCGCTTCAGGTCCCAAATCAAACGAACACTGAGAGTTAAAAACGGTCTAAATTCTTTCATCTTTAATAAAATCATCAGCGTTGCTGCTTTAGCAGGTGTAACAATTAAGTTTAACATCCAGGCATCCATGAAAACAGAATTTATTAAATTTAATGGAAGTTAGAAGTTAGAAGTTAACAGGAAGTTAGCTCGCTAGTTTACACCTAAACATTTCATACCATGTTCTGATGGAGAGATTTTTGAAACTAATTAAAACGTACAGCTCTGCTACCACTTCCAACATAAATGAAGACAGAAAACTAAACTGCAGTGGCATTTGTAGGGTTACTGAAGTTGGGTTAGCTGATATATAATGTTGTGCTACGTGATTGCTAGCAACACTGCTATGTTAGCATAACATTGGCACAGTGAAGCTGGAGGATGAACGCCAACTTTTTTCCACTCGATAAAAGTTAACGTGAGGGATTCTGGTGGTCAGGGACAAATGCAATCACATAGCAGGATGCTATACATGGGCCAAACTTCAGTCAGGAGAACAACTGAGATCATTCATCCACAATACGAGGTTAGTTTTAATATATACTTCTTCCCACTCCCTTTCAACATGTAAATTAATCAGAACGTTTTTTTTATATGTAATTTGTATAGTATTTTTTTTCTCTCTTATTTTCTTTTCTAAATGTACTTGTATATTGTTCACATGTTGAAATAAATTACCAATCAATCAATCAATCAATCAATACTGCAACAACATGGGAACAGAACAGCTGCGAGAGAATTCAACATTAATGAATCAATGTTACGGAAGTGGAGGAAGCGCAGTTTTTGGCTTTCCCCATATTTCAAAAGTGCTTCATCTCTTTGCTATGACTGTCGCCTGGCATAATTTGCAGATGATAATGGTTGTAGCCGCTGCCATGCTTTCGACCAAAACAGGCGCAGCTTGATGACATCATCAACATGCGCTATCGCGATAGAGCGGTATAGTCAAACTCTCTATCGTTGGCCAAATTTATATCGTTTCTATCGTATATCGTTTCTATCGTATATCGTTTATATCGCCCACCCCTAGTTACAGTGTTAATTTAGAACAATCCTACTTAATTTAAGCCTTGGTTAATTTAGGTTAAGTACATCTTAAGTCAAACACATAAACACTTAATTTAAGTCAGACTAACTTCATTTGTGTCCTGTAAAGTTACTAAACTGTAATACGGCTTTAACCTGAGCTCTGCTTAAGTCAAATTTAGGTTATCTTAAAACCTACTATATAAATCAATCAAGAAACTATGTCCTACTTGATATAAAGTTAAACATATTCCTAAACATAGATCAGGGGTCCGTTTTTCGAACCTCGCTTACTACATCCAAGATCAAATGACACATCCAAGATCAAATCATTGCGCTAACTTTGAGCTCGCTATTCCGGTTCTCTGAACACACCTGTTGTTGACGATTAGTATAGCTGGATGAAGTAATGTGAGATCACTGGCTGGCTTAAAAGGGGCTACGCATCGAAAGTAGAAACATTGATCGGCAACCCTTTGATTGGTCGGCGAAAATGTCGAAGGAGCGCGCTCAGTATTTTTCGGCAGCAGAGCAAGAACTCTTGAGTGAGGGATTCCAGGAGTTTCAGAGTTTAATTAAAACGCAAGGGAACACTGCAAAGGCTGCAAAAGCAAGGAGAGAGGGCTGGCAGAAAGTTGCTGACAAATTAAACTCGTAAGTAATTTAATAATAATAATAATAATGGATTGGATTTATATAGCGCTTTTCAAGGCACCCAAAGCGCTTTACAATGCCACTATTCATTCACTCTCGCATTCACACACTGGTGGAGGCAAGCTACGGTTGTAGCCACAGCTGCCCTGCGGCAGACTGACAGAAGCCAGGCTGCCATATCGCGCCATCGGCCCCTCTGGCCAACACCAGTAGGCGGTAGGGTAAATTTATTATATTATATTACATTATATCCTCTTTCACATTAGAGCCACAACAGGACCCACTAGAACATGGGAACAAGTAAAAGTGGAATACAAGAATATTCTACAGAATGGTAATATTTATCTCTTATATTGCTTTTAGTCTCTTGAAAAGAGACCCTGAAATAATCTGTTTGTTTGTTTATAACAGCAACCAGGAAAAGGGCAGAGCAAAAGAAGACAGGTGGTGGTCCTGCACCCCCTCGTCAACAAGTTGGTTAAGTAAATAATACCCTCACGGGAAAATCGATCTCTCTCTATGAGCACACTGTCGCGCTGAGCAAAAGGATCCTGACTATCCCGCAATATACGCTGGATTCTGAAAACTCTCCTTATCAATCTTGCACCTTCCGCAATGGGTGGCTCGCGTATACGGACAGGACATGGCTGCGACAGACTTCCCAAATCCACCTTCGCTTTTATAGCCGTGGTCTCTCATCTTGATTACACGAAGTAATTTACAATTACTACTCTGAAATATGAATTACATCTGAAATAATCAAATACATGAAATAGAATGATTAATAGTACATTTCCCTTTTTTTTAGGAAATGACCTGTATGTATCTGTATGAAATCAATGAAAGGATCAAGTACTGCATTATCTTTAGTTACATTGATAATATTTATTTATGGAATAACAGTGGTAAAATATCGCTGTTGCTTTCGTATAAATGAAGCGGACATACCTGAGTAGCCGCGATCTAATCTTGTTTACATAAAGTAAGCCTGCTCCCGAGCAGGTTTACGCTTACGGATCTGTTGCTATGACAGCAAGTCCCGGATGAGCTTCGGAGAACCGAACGATCCAAGATCACGCAAAATCGTCAACAATCAAATCCAGCTAACTTAGCGAGGTACGAAGAACGGACCCCTGCTTAACATAAACTTATCCTAGCTTAATATAATATTAACCTAACACAACTCAGCCCTGAATCTTCCCAGAGATACCTACCTTAATACCTACCTATCATTATCTAAATTAAGTGAACCTGAATGTAGTCAGACTTAATCTAAACATAGTCTACCTTAGCCTTACTTATCCTATCCCACACAGTTTCAGTCTTCAGTTAATGACTGAAATGTTTATAAAGAGAAAAGCCGATGAACTTAATCTAACACTACTACTGATGGGATGAGGGTCCAGTCCACCTGTACAGGCACAGGATTCATATTAACCAAAGCTCAGAAGCTCTTGTTGCTCTCTTGTTGCTCCTGCACTCGTACTGAAACACTCCTCTTTGTGTCTCCTCCGAAAGCAGCAAAGAAGGAAAACAAAGGGGAGCCACCGAGCACGCTCCCTGCGCTCCGGAGCTGCGGCGGTGAGCAAACATTTGAGCTGTGACAGCAGATGAAACAGGTTGTTGGTGTGTGTGGAGCTGAACACTGTTTGTTTAGCTGCTGTCAGACGGCAGAGACACACACCCGTAGGCTGACACTCATTTAGCGCGCCAGTCTACGCTCTGAGGAGCTCGAACACATAAAAAACATCCGACGCTCAGTCTCTCATCACTCCAGTAATATTTCCCTCAGTCTGAGTGGGGTTAAAAACACTTTCTAACAAACACTTCACAGAAAACTCTGTACATGGTCCCCGGGCCTGGGGCTATTTAGGGTTTCCGTCCCTGATTCTGGTTCTGCTCGAGTTCCAGGTTCCTGTTTGAGTTTTGATCCATGTTACTTATGAACATTTGTATTATTTATAATTGATTTCATGTGTTTCTGGTAATATCAGATCCTTCTGTTCAGGCTGTTCTTTCAGTTTTGTTTTTTTTGTAGCTCAAAATAAATGAAACGTTATTTTAGATAGACAAATGATTCTCCTGGTTAAAATTTGAGTAATCCTGAGCAGAGATGGGCAGTATCTGATTACTTTTTTCAAGTAACGAGTAAAGTAAGAGATTACTATTGCAAAAACGGTAATTAGATTACCGTTACTTTCCCGTAGGAACGCTGCGTTACTGCGTTACTAAAACCGTGATTCTTTGCGAGAATGTCTCATGACAGTGACGTAAGCGAGTGCGCCGTTAGTGACAACAGCTGTGTGCAGATCAACAATGGATCACATATCGATTGTGGGAGAGAGTATGAGCGTGCAGCGTTTAAAGCATGGAAGTACTGACCTTACTTTAAGTTTGATTCCATAAAAAGTGACAAAAACATTAGCGTCCATCGTGCGTGGGAAGAAAACTTCTTTTTACAGCGAAAAACACCCCTAAACTTCCAAGCAAGCACCGAGTGCGCAACCACGTAATGGGAAACTCACAGAGAAAGTCGCGGATTCTTTAACTGACCGCGGCACACCTGCACCAGG
The DNA here is from genome assembly GCF_057381845.1 of Rhamphochromis longiceps. Lineage (NCBI taxonomy): Eukaryota > Metazoa > Chordata > Actinopteri > Cichliformes > Cichlidae > Rhamphochromis > Rhamphochromis longiceps. The sequence goes on along the minus strand of NC_140573.1, from coordinate 18,945,249 downwards.
GTAAACCTCCGCCTGCACCACTCCTGCTTTACAGGTGAAAATAGAGCAAAAGGACCGCTAGTCTTTGACTTAATTTTTTTTCTGCTGTGTTTTACTTGCATCTGTTTGAAAGAGTGAGTGTAAACACAAAAAATATTTTATTTTATGTGCTGGAATGTGTAGAAAATAGGTTTAAATGTCAGAGAATGTTGCATATAATTAAATTTTTTGCTTGATGCATAAAGTTAAAAGATTTAAACTGATAAAACAAGTTAAAAAAAAGATACTTTTCCATTTGATTACATTTTGTATGATGGATTATGTAGAAAAAGTAGAATTGGGCTGAAAGATCTATCGCTTTATCACCTCTTCAGGTTGTAAATTGTGTTTTTAAAAAGTAACTAAGTAATTAATTACTTTTGAAAATAAGTAATCAGTAAAGTAACGGGATTACTTTTTGGGGAAGTAATCAGTAATTAGTTACTGATTACTTTTTTCAAGTAACTTGACCAACACTGATCCTGAGTTTATCTTGTAATCTGTGGTAATCCTGAGTTCTGGATCCGCTCAGGTGTCACGGTTTAAGTTTGGACAGGTGTTTGGTTTGTGTTGCGTTTGTTGTTTCTTCATGTTTTTCAGTTTAATCATCATCTTCTGGTTCTTTGTTTCCCTTCACAGGTTCATTTTACTTCCACCTTATGTGCCTCCTGATTGTGTGTGTGTGTGTGTGTGTGTCCTGTTCTCCATTAATGGGTTGTGTTATTCCTGCCCTTGGACTCCATCAGTACATTAAAGGTTCTCCTTTCATCAGTGTGTCCTGCACTCTGCTGCCTGTCGCAGCAGACCTGTTATACAAAATATATGAAGTACACCTGAATTACTATTATTACTACTATATTATATTACTAATATTTTTCATATCTAATTTGTAATGTTGTTTTGTTTTCCATCCTCTATGTATTGCTTTGGTCTCTCTGTAACAGCTGGACATATCTCATGTTCGAGTGAGTGTGCCTTAAATTTACCTGTAAAGATTTGTACTCCGTAACATCAGGACGCCTCTGATCATCCAAAATTCACACACAGAGTAAGAGTGGGCCAAAACCAACACTGCTCTGGTCTCTGTAATATTTCCTCTTCATAACAACTCATCAGAGACGAGACTGAAGAACAACAGACACACACACACAGCAGTTTATTATATAGCCTGAGTCCTCTGTTGGGCCTCTGTGTTTTCATGTTTTATTTCTACATATAAAATGCTGTAAACACTGAAGTAACTTTGCTCCCAGACAGAAACTCTTACTGACAGAAAAATGTGACTTCACATAGAGAGTGACCTTTTTTATTACAAAAGCTCCCGAGAAGACAAGAACCTCTCAAAGATCCTCCTGTGGGCCCTTCACAGACGCCCTTCTTTCACCTGCTCAGCACTAATTACCAGCTGAGTCTGTGTGACGTCCCCACACGCACTCTGGATACACACTGATAGCCTGGCTGTGGGTATCCATCCAGTCACAAAAAGCGCATTTGGTTAAAACCGACTTTGAGGTCTTGTGACGTTAGAACGTGAACATCTGTCTGCACTCACGCTCATGACATCAGAGTGTGAGCTTTTCTTTGCATGTCCATAAGAGAAACTGGAACACTGACCCAGAGTCACTGTCGACCGATGATGTGTAATCTATTTCAGCTGGGAGGAAAACCTCTGAGCGCTCTGAGGCGTGGATTTGATCTGTGTCTACTATTTCTGCATTTCTGCGTCTTTTGTTGTGTTTTTCATGCAGCTGTGAGGCGAGCCGAGCTCCTCTCAAAGAGCACTACAGTAAAAGTTTATCTCTCATTATCTCAGCAGACGTTTGTATCGACTGCTGCGTGACGTGAAGAACATGAAACACATGTTGCAGCATCACAGCAGACATAATTGATTTTAAAAATGAGCCGCTGGCTGGAATTCTTCTCCACTCTGAACACAACAAGAAGTTTTTGTGTGTTTTTGAAAGTTTCTGTAAAAGCACCTGCAAACTTGCTCCACACAATGATTTATTCATGCGCTCAAACTCTTTGTGCTCAGTCAGTTAAAGTTTGGATCCCCTCAGCGAAAAACTCCAGAAGTTTCTCACAGAACTGAAACCAGGAGGTCCGACTGAGGCAAGAGAGAGAGAGGGTGGGGAGCTTAGCACATGAGGGGTCGGGGTATATTCTTCTACACTGAGCTGATCTTCAGCAGCTGCCTGTTGAAAAATGTAATCCACGTTTAGCTGAACTCGTTTAGGCTTCATCAGTGTTTCTGAGCAAAGCCAGGAGGCCCGTCAGGAGCGCCCGTTCCCAGCCACTGCACCACAAACCTCCCTGTGATTGCAGTCATTAGCAGGTGGCTGCCGTCACTGAGTGGTAGTGAAGCGTGATCAAGTACAACATGAACCAGAGACCGCTGCTTCCAAAGTCAGAAGCTGTGCCCTGGCTGCAGTGATACGGCAGAGGTTTTACACTGAAGGCGAACACTTGCAGTGTCAGCATCTTCATGCAACATACAGGCAACCAAAGCAATTTAAGTGCAGCTTTGGGCAAACGGTTGCCCCTAATTGCCTGCAACCTTCAGCAACCGCTCTCCAACCACACATTTCCCTGTGGCGACCACGGGCCTCAGTCTGTTTAGATCAGTCGCACAGACTGAGATGTCGCAGAGCAACGGATATCATTTTCACCTTTCTAATTAAAGACATTGACCAGCAGGCGCTAAACCTTTTTTACCTGACATGAAGCAGCGTTAGCTTCAGTCACATTCTCCCAGCATGAAGTCAGATTAAAGGAGTGCTTATTGTGACAGTAAGTGCACACAGACACAGACCCACTCAGTCCAAGCTCTCAGACAACACTCACAGACCCACAAACATCTGTGACTCAGTGTGGCGGTGAAATGCTGGAACAGCTCATTCTGCTTTTATAAAGCCGGTTTCTTTGTGTGGACCAGCAGCCCCACACGATAGAAGCTCAATGAGTAAACAGAAAAACCCTGAATATTGCTGCATCCCTGAGAAAGGATCAATAATTCAGTGGAAGCTGATCATGCTGACAGAAAGCGTGAAGGTGCTGTTGTGTTTTCCAGCCTTTCAGTGAACGCATCAATAAAACTGGAAGAAATATTTTTCTGTTAGACGATCATATGAGCAATTCTCTCGTCTTTACCTGCAGGACAAAACCAATCAGCGCCGATCGAGCTCTGATCGAAGGAGGAAAGTGATAGTGGGTGATGCCCACCCGGGTCCCACCATGGCTTCATTAATCTCACAAACACACCGATCAGTCCGCAGAGGTAATCGATAGATTGGCCTCACAGTCAGAGCCTTGTCTTCATCACACTCAGGTTTTATTTATGACATATTTTTAAAGGAAGTCATCAGAGAGGCTGTAGAATACACAGCCGTGAACCTAGACCTCCGTTTGGTGGACGGTTTGCTCTTGTGTTGAACATCTGTTGTAGCTCCTTTAAAAAACCTGCGAGTGCTTTTGTTTTTCTTGTGTTTTCTGTGGGATTAATCATGTCTTAGTTTCTGTTATGACTTTTTCAAAATGATCTTCTATTTTACATTCTCGGGATTAAAAACAAGGTTGTAAACAGATGTTAATTGACCTAATTTATAGCAATTTTACCCCTGACGATGATTAAAATTATATTTTGTCTAAAATTTTAATCATTTCTACCCTTGTTAGAAAATATTTTATTATATGTAGTAATATTTGATCATAGCTGCTAACAGTTCCATTCTGATAATATTAGGACTGTGTTCTGTTTTATGGTAATGACTTTCATACAAGTCCATCTTCATTCTCAGGGGGAAATAACGAATCAGATGTCAGCATTAGCTCACCAGCTTTAAAACTAAAGAGTGAATCAAGACATTTCCAGCCCCTCAAACTGCATTTAGACCAATTTATAGACATCATTAATGATCACTGTTACATAACATTCAATTGCTCATGGTTTAGATGAGATGGTTATTATAAAGCATTTTCTCTTGTTTTCTGAATGACACATGCAGTGATGAGGACCCGGAGCCCACAGAGAGCCTCTGTCTGTCTTCTGGGAAAAGGAGACTGTGTGCTGGTTAAAGAACGATTACTGGCTGTGTATTTATGGCATCCTGAGTATTCTGGTTTTCTAAAATAAAAGATAAGTAAAAAATTATTTTTGAACCCCTTGATCATTAGTTTAAATTCTGGGAAATGGGTTATTCATTTGGATTTACTCTCAGATTTTTTGAGGAGGGCTTTTTTCCTGTGCTTGGCTTGATTTTTGCACCGTGTTCACAATCTATGCTGTTTTGTGGTGAAGGTCACGGTTTGAGTGCCTTCAGTTCTGATCTGTTTTCTACTTGTATGACTGAACTCTCTGTGTTTCTTTGACCTTCTGCAATAAGAAACTAACTCTGAAATATTAGATTTCATTACATATTTGTGTTCGAGTGGATGTGAGCAGCGCTCACACAGCTCCTCTGTCTGAGTGTTTTTAAATGAACGTGATAAATGAAAAGTATTGAGGACTGAATCCAGCTGTGACCTTCGTCGTGTTTCATTATTCTGGACTTCATTCGGTGCATATTAAACCCTCACAGCAGGTTTATGTCACGGCTGCAGCTCTGCTTCCTTTAAACTGGATGTAATGATCTGATGAAGTCTCAGCATTCACAGCTCAGCGGACTCGTGTTTCTTCTGAGACTAAATGGAGAAAACATCTATTTAATTTCAGGCTAATGAGTAAGAACGAGCCTTGTCATGGTGTTATACAGACCTTCTTTAAATCGGGACCATCTGTGCACCACGGCGACGTCCTGCTGAGGGCGTGACATGAGGTCAGGCGGCCGGCAGGTTTACACTGTGAAAGCATTTTTTCAGTCTGAGTCAGTCAGATGAAGATGTGGAAGCAGAAACTAAAAGCTGATCAAGGAGTTGAGGAGCGTTTTTTAATCCTCTTTTTTCCTGCCTCTGTCTGTGCTTCAGCTCAACTGTGAAACCTTTGATCCTTCCTCCTCCTCCATCTCCTCCTCTCAATCCTTTAAGTCCTGCTCCACCCAGACTCTGTTGACTGCTGCCGGAAAGCCCGCTAAGGTTATCGAACATTAAATCCGCCTCAGGGACAATTTGTTCTCACATTGATGAGGGTCAAAGGTCAGAGTTGGAGGTGCCGCAGAGGCAGGTATGAGCTAATCTCCAACATACAGACTTATAGTTTTGATTTTGTCATCAGTTGTCAGATACATTCAGTGATTTTCAGAATAAAAGCTGTCCCTGTCACGTAAACAAAAACACAGATAATCTGCCCAGCCCTGCTTCAGGCCACGTCATCAGACTCATCACAGACCAAAGAGTTCTGGTCCCTGAGCACCAGAAACACTGAGACAACATTAAACGCTTTGAAAGATTTCTAAAAGAAGCTCTAACCTACTGCTAAGTTTAGATAATAAAACACTTCAGACGGGTTTAAGCAATAAAAATATCCCGACAATAATAACTCTCACTGTGTTTCCTGTCTCCTCCTTGAAACTTCATACTGGACCCTGATTGGCAAGAAACAAGCTGTCACAGTTAAGGTGAACTCAGAAAAAGCTTCCACTGAAAGATAAAAGTGAAAACAGCAAACGACATGAACCCAAATTCATCCATATCTACTCTGAAAAGCACAAAACTTCCAGGGAAAGCTGACAAATCTCAGCTTCACCACTTCATCAAACATGCTTCAACCTGTGACCTTCAGCACGCACTCTAATGAAGGTTTACCTGTCAGTGCTGCATGTTTGCCTGTCAGTACTCAACACTGGAGTCACATGATTTTGCTCTATAGGAGGACTGAGAAGGGATTAGTATGGATGGATGGGTAAAGTGGGAAAGTGAATCCTGTTTCATGGGTGTTACAGGTTCTGCTCAGGTATGACTAAATATCGTGAGTGTGATGCATGCAGTATGGATGTAAGGTCAACAACACTGGGTGTGAAACTGATGACAACGCGAACCACATGCAGTTGAAGGTAGAGGTAAATGAAGAACATGACCAAACTGAGCCTCAGCGTGAGGTCAGTGATGAAAAGACAAACAGCACACTTATCAGAAGTGCTTGACTTGAAGGTAACTGTACTGCAGGTTCATCCAGAAAACTTCTTCAGTTCTAGAAGCTGGTGAAGATTCCCAGGTATCGACCCATAAGCGAGGCAGTTCCTGCAATCATGTGGGTGATTAGGCTCACATGACCTGAAGAAGCCTCTCTGATGAACAGTGACACACCTTCATGAACTTACAAAGTTCAGTTGCCTTCAGCTCAAGCACTTTAGCCCACAATGTCCTGTATGAGTAACAGTTTAACAGTTTTCTTGAAGTCATTATCCCCGAACCTCACTTTGTGTTTTAGGACTGTGACCAGCAGCTTTGTTTGGATTGATTTTCCTCTGAAAATGCTACATGTTCAGCATGTTATGACATGATGTGACGTGATGACGATACAGCTTTCAGGATAGGGCTATCACTTCTGACTGCTGTCATTTGTTTTAACCATTGTTAATATTTCATGCACAGTCTTCTTGTTTTTATTAAGTCTGTGTCACACAGTAAAGTAATTTCTGTCATTTCACGTCCCGTTTAATTTCCTCCATCCTTTTGTTTTTTAAATCCTACGAGCTGAGAATAAAGGAGCTCCTCCTTCTCCTAGTTTGTGGGATGTAAAAATATTGGAGGCGATGAAGTCGGGGTGCTCATCAAAACTCCGCTGACATCAGAGACTCATATAATAATTTGAGAGCAGGGTGAAAGCAGAAGCTTCGTTTCTTCTACTCTCTCTGTGTTCATGTGTGAATCTGCAGATAAATGAATGTTTTCATGCCGTCGACCTGATTTTTACTGCGGGAGCAGGGGAAATAAAGCAGGAACATAAAAACAGGAATCAGTTATTACAGGACCACAGGAAACAAACTCTGCGGCTCAGATTAGTTTTATCTTGGCTCTTTGTGGAGCAACAAACTCTCTTTTTCTTTGTTTCCCTGTTTTCTTTCTCAACAAGAACATTTAAAAACTGCAGTTTATGCCACTTGGCTTCATATCTTAACTACAGTAAATATGCATTTGCATATCAAAATCATAGTTAACATTATGTTTCATTTCTTGCTATCATTAATTATCCAAAATTGCATGCAACAATTTCAGTTTTGGTAAGTGATGAGCAGTCCAGAGTTAGTATAGAAGCTGTGATTTACGGGTAAATATTTTCAATCAGATAATTGACCCATTCAGTACAAACCTATCCAGTAAACCTGGATGTTTGTGAGTGGTGGGTCACTACATGTTCATGAAATCAGATTATCAGGGTGAAGGTTTAAGGTGAATTGTCCTCGGTGTTGGCAGCCCTCAGTGGCACATGACCTTGTGACAGCTTTGAAACCTGTCAGAGTATCTGTCTGTTGGGTCAGCGCTGCACAGCTGCACATCGCCCAGATGTTAAAATGATCTAAATATGGAACAAATTCCAATGAAAAGAGTTCGGTTCAATACACAAACCTGCACAATGTGAACACAAAGGCAGCTGGAAACAAACACACACATCACTGTTTGTTCTAAAGATTAGACAGACTCAGATCTGCCATCTGTCAGGTGTCCATGCAAGTGTTAATGACTCTGTGCAGGAGGTCGTGTGCGTAATATTCAGTGTTACTGTGTGTGAGAGAGAGTGCTGGCAGCACTGTCTTTGTGAAGACTCACTGCATATTCGGACAGACGACACTTGTAAAGTGAAGATCTGTCCTTAAAGAGATTTCTCAGAAAAAACGACACAAACATGGGGGTTGGAGTTCCTCAGGGCGCTGTTTTGGGTCCATGGTTTATTTTATTGAACACTGATGATGGTTTTTCAGTGTTTTAGTGAGTCTCTGTGCAGCTCAGCCAAGATTCTTCAAACATTAAAGACGAAGAGGAAAAGATGCACTTCATATGCTGCCAAAATTTAGACGCTAACTGAGCAGCGCTCAGGGTTGTCCTGTTTCTCTTTCCTCTCACTGGCTGTTTCTCACTACACGTACTTGTGTGTACTTGCGTTCTCGTGGACTTGTGATACGTCATCAGTTGTAAACCAAGTACTGTTCCAATTCAAAGTACGCATCAAGCCAAGTACGCTAAAATTCCCGGGGTTCCAGCCCTCCTGGGTTTTAAATGCACCTTAAAACACACATGCATCAACACTACAATGAGCGGGTGGAGGGAGGTTTGGAGTCTTCTCTCACCCCCATTCTCTGCGACCTGCTGGAGCAGGGGGGCTAGGACTAGGAGGAGTTGGCCGTCCGACTGCGGTCTGGAGTGTGGAGCCTTCCTGCTGCTGCGGAGTCGGGGCGGTCTGCCTCCCCCCACCGCAGGGAAAAGGGAAACACCACCTGGGTCTGGGTGCAGTTCCCCCCTCCAGGGGCGGGGGCACCTAGACCCGGTTTGTAGAGTACGCTTGGGGAGTGTGATCGTGTGTACAACCTCTCTTTATGTCTGTCTCCACGTTGGTTGAGTGTTGAGTAAGTGCATATGAGAGCATGAGGGTGGGAATGGATGTTTGTATCTGTGTGCGCCTGTATGTCTGTGTCTATATGTCAGGTTGGGTGTCAGGCGCCACCTCTCTGGGGACATCTCAGGCCCTCCAAGGTTTGGAGGCCTATCTCCCCCTACCACCACTTCCCCTGCCAGTGGCGGACCCCCTCAGACATCGGTGCGTTGGTGGTTCTTTGTGTCCGGGGATGGGCGTCCAGGTACACACCGGCTCACTCCTTGGCGGCCGCTTATCGGGGCCTGGAGCCTGGGGCTCGCTCGGGCCACTTCGGAGGTGGAGTGCCCCCGGCCTCTCGGCCTGGGGCTCGGTCACTCAGGCGCAGCTGGCTGCCGGCGGAGCTCACGGGCGCGTCACTGCAACTCCCCCTGGCTTCTGCTCCGCGGCAGCTGAGTGAACCCTCATCTGGGACTCTCCTCAGCTCTTTCCGGGACAGTGGCGCAGCTGCCCCTCTGTTGGTCTTCCTTGGTCTCTTGTGTTCTGGGGGCCTCTGGATGTCTGGAGTTTTGATCTCCTCCACACCTGCTTCATGCCCTGGAGGACGGGGCTGTGGCCCCCCCACACCCTCTAGCAGATTATTACATGAAGGAACCTTTTAAAAAACAAAAAACAAGCGCGTCCATGCTCACAGGTGTACACACGGGTGATCACACCCACAAACTACACCCTTTTTGGCTCCTACCTCAAAGCACACTGTGTTCTGTTGATCTTATGTGCTGCACAATAATGTTTAACATTTAGTATTTACTGTCATATTCCCATATATCATTGTGATGTTGTTTATTCTATTACTCTTGTTCTCTTCTGCTTGCTTTCTTTTTTCTTCCTCAGCAGGTGATCCAGGTGATTGATATATGCATTTTTTTTTCTCTGCCCGTTCTGTTGGTTTTTGTCTTTTGCCCTTCTCCCCCGTCCCTCTTCTCAGCTGTTTCTCTTTCCCTCTTTCTTTCTCCCCTTCTTTCCCCCAGTCAAGTCTGTCCCGTATTCAGTAAGTGAAAATAAAATAAACAATAAAAGGTGAATCAAATGGACCATTACGGCAAGGCTGGGATGGTCAGTTTGGTAAAGTAAATCCGTTGGGCATCTTTCTTTGCCTTTAGACAATAATTCTGATGGCAAAAGAGCCAAACGGGACAGGCCAAAAAAAAAAAAAAAAAAAAAAAAAAAAAATTCCCGGGGGTGTTCTACCAAGCATGCATCATCTGTGGTGACTTAGGTGGAAAAATAATCAGTTAAATTAAGGGAGATGCCCCTAAAAACTCTGAAGCAGAGATGTCATCAAGTACACTGCTGTTCCAACTGTAGAATGATCGAGCTGCTCTCTCGCGTTCTCGGGAAGTCCGGACTTCCGCGTGAACAAAATACAGACTAGCAAGAAAGCAAGTGCACACTTGTGTAGTTGAGTATTGAGAAACGGGCACGGTGTAACAATCTGTCTTACTTCCTGTTCTATTTTGAAGGTTCGATTCTCTTCTGGCTGCTGTTGAGATGTCATTAACTCTCTCCTCAGTCTTTAACCACGTTTCTTTGACCTGGATGGAAAATGTCTTTTTATGTCCCTTCCTATCCTCACCACTTTTGCCCCGTCTCATTCCTGCATGTTTCTCTTGTTGACTTCCTGTCGTTGGTTTATGTCATGATCCTGGGTCCTTTTGACCCAGCATTTTGTGTTTTCTCTTCGATTTTGGTTCTGTTCTTCCTTTGTTTAGTGTTTACTCTGTTCTGCCCGTGTGTTCCTGTTTTATTGTGAAGGTCTGCGTCTTATGTGAGTGTTTTCAGTTTGCCTCCCTAGTCTCGTTATGTTAATCACTCCCAGCTGTGTTTCCCACCTGTGTGTAATCTCCCTGTGTTCTCTGAGTGTATTTAAGTTGTATTTTCTGTCTTAGTAATTGCTGGTTCGTCTGTGTTGTTTCCCCTTGGTCTCCCTGCGTCTTCCCATATGTATTTCTCCGGACCTCCCTGCATCCTCGTTCTGGTTTGTCTTATTAGTTTACCCAGTTTAGGTTTCCAGTTTCATGTTTTGTCGCCACCGCTGTTTGTACTTACCCACCCCTGTTAATAAACACTCACCTGCACCAGAGCTGCTGCCTTTTGGGTCCTTCCTACATTCCACACGGCTTGCCCCGGCAATCCGTGACAGTTTTTCTGTTTGGTTTCTGTGGTTTTTGTTAACTTCAAGTTTGTATTAAATATGTTTTTTACTATTCATGCTGCTGGGAGTTGGATACCCAAAAACCTGTTACCTGATGACTCAGGTGTTCACTGATATAGTGAAGATATCTGTACGTATGTTTGCAACCATCCAGCAGAAGTCAAGTTGTAAGAGAGTATTGGTGTTTTTATGATTTAATCTTTTATGACTTTAGCTTCTGCTGTGAGGTTACCATCTATTTTTAATCGTCAAACAGACAAACACACTCACCCAAAATCTCTCCTAGCAAGAAGCTGTTTTCAAACACATTTCTGGACAGTAGGGACAGTTCGAGTCCTGAGAGGGTCAAAGGTTGAGGGGTCAAGGGTTTCACAGGTCCCAGTGACGGTCAGCAGGCCTCCTCACAAGTCTGACAGCTCCTGTATGTTTGATGAATATGGATGCTGTCAGGTGAGCGCCCCGGCAGCTCACAGGTCACCTTGGTGGCGATCTCCGAGCAGCACCATCTGGCCTCCACGCTGACACATTTACAGTTCACGCTCGGCTGCTCTGTGCACACTCACTAACAGGTGCAACAACACCAAACATGTGACACCTGGTTTTACAAGGCCAGGGAGAGAGATTATGATCCAACACTCCGAGTCAGCTGTGAGGCTGCAGGACAAAGCCACCTGCCATCATCCACGGCAACAAAACACATATCCAACAATTACACAGTGCGTGAAGAAACTCAACAATCACAGCAAACAGACTGGCAATACTCACACAGCAACCAGCAACGAGACAGCAACCAGTAAATATGAAGCTGGGAACATGCAACACACTGACAATGGAAATATTTGAAATATTTGAGAAATAACACCTCTCTTCCTGATAGCGTCAACTCATCTGGTGTCTTGCTGACAGAAGTGTAGCGGTGAACAGTCATAGCAAGTCCGACTGCACACCAGCAGCGCCACTTAAACAGGAAGTAAACTGAACACCTTCAGGTCCTACCACATAAATCTATATAAACCCGTCACCACCACCACAGTCCTTCTCTGTGGTGCTGACCAACATAGCCGGATAAAAAATCCTCAACAACCTGGTGACAAAATCCACTTCAGGATCATCTGAATCTCCTGAAGAATTTTAAAGCCTAATAAATTACCTCTGAAAGATGGTTAAGTCATACTTAAAGGAGCAAAAAAACTCTTCTGGACCGCTAGAATCTCCTGGAATCACATAAATACACACTAGAACTTCTAAAGACCAGCAGAACGGCCCATTACATCGACAGGACCTTCTCAAAACCCCTACAACCTTGTTAACCTCATCAGGACCTCTAGAATCTCCAAAAGGATCCCATTCTTTAAAACACCTATTCTCCATTCTCAGAAGAAGGAGAGCACATAGTTCTTTGTGTTTTTTGCTTTTTGTGTATTTTTCTCATGTCATCCAGATGTTTTGAAAGACCAGGGTCACGATTTTTTTTTCACCCGACCTACTTTTTTTTCCCACTTGAATCGTGTTTCAGCTCATTTGAGAGTTTTATTTGTGTTTCTGTTTCTGTGTGTCACAGGCACATTTAAGCTGCTGTCTCTGCCAGCCGTCGCTCGAAAGACAGATTTTTTCTGACTCATGAAATCCAAGAACAACCACAGACCAAATAATGTGGCTCAGATTTAGTCACAAAGAATCTCTGTGAAATTAAACTTAAATAATTTTGTCAAAGGGAAACGTTACTGTGCGAGTGTGACATGTCTGAGGCCCTGACTGACTGTGAGGAGGTTCATAAGGAGAACTGAGATCACCTTCCTGACATTTAGAACAGTGGCTGTTATGCAGACTTTAACTCTAAACGGATTAGCGGCGAGCTCCGAGCTGTCATCTGTTATTTGAGTATTAAATTAAGTAAAAACAGCAGGACGACTCGAAGAATCCACAGGAGGTGAAATGTGTGGCTGCAGACTGAGTATCACTGTGGGATTCGAACCTGCGCTCCTTTCTTGTTGCTGTAGAAACAAACAGTAGCTGCTGCGGCACATGAAACAGATTAGTGGGTTACACGAGAGTGGTCGATACAAAGCCCAGAGAAACAATGGAAAACAGGCGGCGGCAGTTAGCACACCGTCCATCACCCACCCGCTCAGAACAAACAGCAGCTGCATGAGTAAACATGAAACTGTGCAGAGATGCTTCTGCTGAGCTGTTTGATGAACACCACCATTCCAATCAGCTCCTCTCAGCTGATCACATCATTACCTAACCTAAATCCAGTGATGGGTGCTGTCTCTGCCGCTTACTACTCAACTGAAGGAGGGAACATGAGGAGGTGCCATGCTTTTTTCATCATCACCGCACACCTCCTGCTTCCTCCTCTCTCCTTACCTTTGGACTAACTGCTCTCCTCCATTTTAAAGCAGCTTGCTGTGTGTTTACATTTCCTCTTCAGTGACAAATAGATGTAAAGCTAACTGAATGAGTATAACACCACGGAGTCCCTCTCAGAATGGTAAATGGACTGATTACTTATATAGCGCTGTTCTACTTTCCCAGAGTACTCAAAGTGCTCTATACAACATGCCACATTCACCCTATCACTTTCTCTAAAATGAGTGCTTTCTAATGACATTCACATTCCAATAGGGTTAGTATCTTGCCCAAGGATACTTGGTATGCAGACTGGAGGAACCAAGGACCGAACAACCAACCTTCCGATCAGTAGGTGACCCTTAAGTCTGAAGACGAACAGGCCTATTATCAAAATCACAAGAATCTCCTCCAGGACCACAAGAACGTCCTGTAAAAGAACACCAAGATCTTCATCAGTCAATACTACAAACCACCTGAAAGTGTCTAGAAACCACCTACATTCTCTTCAATAACCCTAAAACAGCCTCAAAGGTCTAAAGGAAAAAAGTCTCTTACTCAAATATCCTCGGGCAACATACTGAACACAAAAAAAACCAAAAAACATACTGAACACCAATCAGTGTGTGTGTGTGTGTGTTACTGTATCCTGGTATTATGAAGAAACAAGGTGAGCCTCTCCTCTCAGATCCACACCTGCTGCTGTAATTACCCTCCGGGCCAAATGGATTATATAACACGAACACACACACACACACACACACACACACACACACACACACACACACACACACACACACACACACACACACACACACACAGCTGTTGGAGTGATATAATGACCTGTTAACACTGATGGATGATGAGGTTGAAGGTCTGAATTAATCAGGAGGAAAAATCAACAGTGAACCACAGCAGGAGCAAACGCAGGAGCAGAGCTTCCAGCCTCATGTGGACTGCTGTGAAGCTCCTGAGTTTCCCCCTGCCACTCCACAGATCTTATCATTCGCTGCATATGCAGAGATACATAAATTTACAGCCTGAAATTTCCACACCTTCAGCTGTTTTCACGCAGCCTCCTCTTCATCCTCAGTTTCAGTTTCCACATCTGCAGAGGAAATAACCGAGTCCAGCTCTAACAGATGGATCACAGTGAAAGTTCTTCAGCATGTTGAGCTCCACATGAAAACATGGATCTGTCAAACACCAACCAGACAAAAAGCTCCAGGTTTACTTTTGGTCCTGAATAAAATCAGTTTGTGGTTTTAACACCTGAATTATTTCAGTTCATGCTTAGCTAAGCAATCACTTCTGTTTGAACTGAAGGTGGTTTGGTGTGAGGCTCGGCAAGTCAGCTGAAATCCTTTAACTGTGACATGTTTAACAGAAACCTGTGTATGACTTATAGAATATTTAAGCAGGGAAGAATGCTGGTGTAGTTCAGATGATTGTATCTGGTGTAGGTGGTTTAGCTGTGGGCCTTTGTGATGTCAGATGTTGATCATTTGAGTTATTTGAAGTTCAAAGACAGAAACATCTGTCTGCATATTTTAGGTTGAGAGCAAATGAATATAAGATGGAGAAGCATTACTGCACAGTGTAAACCTTTATATAGAAATTGTATTTCCATTGGTAAATCGACTGATTCTTATATAGCGCTTTTCTACTCTCCCGGAATACTCAAAGCGCTGTATACAACATGCCTCATTCGCCCATTCACTTCTATACACAAGTGCAAACTAACCTGCATTCACACTCCGATGAACGCATCGGAGGGCAATTTGGAGTTAGTATCTTGCTCAAGGATACTCTACATGCAGACTGGGGAAGCCAAGGACTGAACCACCAACCTTCCGATCAGTAGCTGATCTGCTCTACCACCTGAGCCACAGCCACCCCAATTCATCGGGACACAAATGACTCGTTACTACATGTTTTCATTTCTTTTCCTTAATTTTTTTTGGGTGATGTGCGCCGAGGCTGACCCTTGGTATGTATGTTCTGTGATGAGAATGAATAAAGTAAAGATGGATCGGACATCATGTTCCCAGAGCACAATGACAATCAAGATCAGAAATCTGCCGCTCAGCATCCAAACCTGTCTTCAAATGCTTCACTTTATTTTGGATACTCTGTTTTTTCTCATGCCGGTATGTGCTCGTTATCACAGTAAAGATGTAGGGAAATGTACTGGTCGCTGTTTTCTCTGGAGCCCGAGCCTGATCACGTCCAAGCTCAGGCTTCAGTAATGAAGCAGTAACATCATGAAGTTGTGAGCGCGTGCAGTGGATTTTTAAACCTTTATAAGATTTTCATCAGATTTGATGGAGATTTTATGTCCCATCGATGATGAGATCTCTGAGATCAGAGCTGTGTGACCTCTGACCCCACAGGTACCTGAAAACAGGTTAAATCAAACCTCCATTCTACTAAAAACAGAGCCTGCAGCAGTGTGTGTGTGCGCGCACACGTGTGTCTGAGTGTGTGTGTGATGTTTATCTGAAGAGGTGCCAGAGTCTGAATGAGGCTAAAAATACAAAAGCAGCTGCTGCTGAAGCTTCTTCTTTTCTTCTTACTGACTGCAACACACACACACACACACACACACACATGCGCACACACACACATGTGCACACACGTACACACTGATTGGCGGTAAGCACAGTCCTCTCACCGCGACCTCAGTGCCTGCATCATCTGTTGCTGCTCTCAGTGGAAATGAGCGAGTGTAATCTTGTTTTTATTGAGATTCCAGCCCGGCTGCAGAAGAAGGAAAAATTAAAAACCTAAAAATAGAAGTAGAGCCACAGCAGACGGCCGCGCTGTGACGGGCCAGATGTTTGGCAGCTGGGTTTTCTCTAAGTCAGTTTCCTTTCACTGAAACTCTTCCCAATGCTATGTGTTTCACTCTAACAGAGATACATTTTATTCTTTCCAAACAGAAGCCATGTCCACTGAAGGCTGCCGTTTCCAGGGTTACAGGGCCATTACATAACAAAACCGGGTCACCTGACCACAAACATGAAGTCATGCTGGATTTTGTCAGTTAACCATGATCAGCACAAATGCCATGTTGGAGGCACCTGAGCAAGTTCTCTTGCTCGTGTTCCTGTTTTCTTCTCAGGCATGAAGTCGTGCACTCCTGCTGTGAATCATTGCACATTGTTTGAATTGTTTTCTTTGGACACTGTGTATGTGGCAGAAGTAGAACTAACAGTGGCACTTCTATTTTGGGTTCTATTGTGACAGAAATGGTGGGAGGTAAACATGTCGACAAAGCCGCTGTCAGCTCCTCCTTTAATTTTCTGTTTGGCTCCAAACGAAGCGACCATTCGGCTCGGGGTTTTCAAACGCTTTGGGCTCCTTAATAATTTACTGATGGGAATGTTTAGTGTCCTGCTGTTCTTCCTCACATTCATGTGTTTGTAATTCCATCAGCAGCAGTGCCACGACTGAGCATTAATAAGTAATCGGCCTGAGGAGCAGACTGAGCATTATATCAGCACAGCCATTCTCTGCCCTGAATGTTTCCATCAACTTTTATCTGCAACAAAGAATTATTTCTGTTTTCCCAATGGATTTCTGACTAAATGTTTCCTAAAATAGTTTGCAGATCAACTTGTTAAAAGCTGCAGTTCATATAGCATCCACGAGAGGCTCCAGGAGTGAGTCGGTCCCCACAGACTCCCATGTTTAAACTTTACAGCAGAAAAAAACATGTTTACAGCCTGACACACAAACTGTTCTGGGCTCTATGGATAATATTCCTAACTGTATTAAACTTCTGTTACAGCAGAACGATAACAGGAAGTAAAAGAGAAGAATGAGAAGAAGAACAATATCTCTATATGCAGATGACACAGTTTTATATACAGGAAAAAAAGGAGACTGTAACAATTTATCTGAGGTTCATATCAGGAGTCAGAGACAAATATAGCAACTGTACAAGGAGAGAATGTTTTATAACTCACCTGTTTAAATTGTATTAAGGCTTTGAATTTGCCTTATTAAGGGCATGGCCTCTTTAACTGACAGGTGGATGGTGACACAGGCGGCTTTAGCTGCTAGCTGTCTGCCCAGCTTTACCTCAGTTAACTGAAGTCCCTGAACTGGACCTCTGAACTGTTTTTGTGCTGTTGGAGTCTTTTGGAGCATAATAGCATCATGTGACCAATAATATGGCTGCTATGAGGTTACTGTACCAACAGACCGTCCAAATAATCTCAGCTCCAGTTTTGGTGAGTGAAATTTGAGGATTATGATTAGGGATGGGTACCGGTATGGTTCTGACATAAACGGTAGTAACCAGACCAAAAAGCAGCGCACATTTCGGTGCTTTATTTCCCCTGAGATGTCATACACTTTGGATTCTAGCCAATCATTTTACCTTTCCAAGTATAGTAGGCGAGCACCATTTAAGCAACGGCACCGTTTCAAAAATACCAGTTTGGCACTGGTATCAGATAAAACCTAAACGATACCCATCCCTAATTATGATTGGATGTTACTGATTACAAGCAGCAGCGTTGGTGCTCCACCCAGTGCTCCACCCAGTGCTCCATAAGCCACTGGGTGACATGACAATGGCTACATCCATCTGTTATATACAGACTGTGATTTTCTCGATCAAAGTGACATTTGAAACGTGTCTGGTTGTTTTTAACTTCAGGCACCAACTCTGTGATCCATCAGCACAGAACAGCCCTACTGCTACAAAGTTAAATCCACCGAGCATTTCTTTGTTTGCCTTTCTGAGATTAAAAATAGCTTCAGTTCCTCCCAGAGGTCTGAACATCTCAATAAAACTCAATAAAGCTCCATAAATGGGCCGTTTGAGGACAAACTCTGTGTTTGATTGATAGCGGAGAAGAGAAACAGCCTGTTCTCGCTTCTTTATGATGTTTTTCTCATTAGAAGTCAAACTCCCCTGACACACAAACACAACTGTAAATCCATTACCACCCTCGTCACAGACGCAGGAAACACATTAACGCTGTAAATCAGCTCATAAATATGTGTTTTACTCTGCGCCTCCATTATGTCTGTCCTGTTGTCGAGCACATCACGGCTCCTGCTGCTCGCTTTCTTCTTACCAACGGGTTCAGTGTGTTTGTGGGAGGTCGGGACACACTTTAGAAACCAAGTGTGTATCTATGATTCTGTATGTGTGTGTGTTACTCTTTCGAATGAGCCTCGCAGTGTTCAGACAAGAGCACTTGATTTTAACTCCTGGTCCAGACCATTGAAACTGCATGTGGGTGTGTGGTTCACTTCTGTAACACTGACTTTTGGGGGCTTTCGTTCAGGTTTGGTTCCCTGTGTTGACCTTGGGTCACACAGCTAAATCTCTGAGTAAAACGACGAGGAGATAACCAAATGAATGAAAAAGCTTCAGTCTTAGAGCTGCTCTGAACAGAGAGAGCGAGGCTGAGGCCACAGGTAAAATAGTTGCTGTGGAGATGGCCGGCCGGCGGCCCTGAGCTTGTTAAGTCTGATAACAGACGTCTTCAACGACTGTTTGTGTTTCTGCAGGCATCAGAGCAGCCAATTTCTGTTCTTCTGCTCATCACGGACACAAAGTTTCTTCTTCTTCACGTTATCAGTGCACTGCTCCTCCTCCTCCTCTGCTTTGTCTTCTGCTGCTTTTTCTTACAGTGTTCAGCACTTTTCTCACTTTTTTTGCTTCTAATCAACCACGGGCCAAGCGATTTGCGTGATCAGACACTAAAGTTCTTATTTTTTACAGCAAATCAAAGGTAATCAAACATTTCTGATGTGAGGCAGATTGTTCTTCTGCTTTTATGAGCCTGATTTAGATTTCCACCTTTATTCTTACCTGTGTGAGGACCACAGCTAAAAATCACCTTATAGCAACTTTGACACAAACACATGCGAACATACACACACACAAGCATGAGCACACATAAAGAAGGATAATTTTTAGTCAGAGTCTGAAGTGAGACACCCGTAAACGAAGCAGCATCTGGCTGCAGTTTAAATACTTTTTTGTCTCGGTCTTGGTCTCGTCTCGACTTGGTCTTGGTCTTGTCTTGGTCTCGATACCCTCTGGTCTTGGTCTCGGTTTAGGCGGTCTTCACTACAAGTCTAATAGATAGATAGGAACCAATAAAAGTGTAAAACCCCTGAACTGAGAGCCCATGAGTCATGAGTCACTGAGAGCAGTGAAGCACAGAAACAGCTTCAGAGTCCATCCTGTCGTCCTTAAGAGATTCAAGTCTTCTTGAGAGGTTGTCTAGTCTTTGGGTCTTTGGGGGGGAATAAGTCGGACTGTAAATAAAGAATGGACACACACTGGTCCGGAAACATCATGTAGAGTGTTCTGGGGATTGTCTGCTGCAATGTCACAACCACACAGGTTTCTGGTCTGGTAACAGGCAGCACTCTCACAGAGGTAGGGAGAGGAGCTTGTGTGATGTGGGAGGGCTCAGTTTAGGTTTGCATCGACTGGAACTTTTAACTTTATCTGATTTAAACAGGCGAGTCATGAAAGGTTGTTCTGAAGGGGGACATGTTTTTGCAATGTGGGCAAAGCAGTGCTGTGTCTCTGCTGTGTAATGCCTACCCCCACTCACGTCAGCAACACAGCACCGTACTGGATGGAGAGCGGTCTACTGTAATGTTGATATCATGGTGACAGAGGCTGTTTGGGTAGGGCTGTGTGTCGTCACTGATTTCTATAAACTATTCGATTCGATTCAATCAAATTTTGACTCAGTCAGAAATATTACAATTCTTATCATGCATCAGTACACGTCCATATTTATATATCTATCAAAATCTGAAGAAAACCATGAATCAACATAGGGCTGAAGAACATTACCCGAAGCTGAGCAAAGTTACAGCAGTTTTATTAGAGACAGAGCTAAGCGTTTTGCAATTTTGCATAATTTAAAAAAGTTAAAATTTCCTCAGTATTGAACAGCAGAAATTAGGCTTTGTCGGAGGTCGACAAACCAGCTCCCGACAACACTGTACACAACAGTAGACCAGTGCGTAATAAGCAAATGTATTATGCAGAAAACTTAGATTTGAGATGGGAAACTGTTCTTGAAGGACACTGAGAGAAAAAGCTGTGCAAGAAGTGTGATTTTATCATGGTGGAAGCAAAACAGCAAAAGTAAGAGGTAATCAATAATGATGTTTATCAAACGTGAAGCGTAATTTTGATCTTCTTTTGCTGCTGGTTCAGTGAATTTTGGTAAGAGAGTGACAAAACCTGCAGCTTCAGAATCTGTGAGATGTCGGGTTTCAGCCCCGACGGCGTGTCTGTGTATGTGCCATCGGCTGAACGATCCATGCTTTGTGTTTAAATTTTTGTACGGAATCCATTTACCTGCACTCATTTGCTGGTTTAGTTGTATAGTGGTTGTTGAAATAGTTTTGTGAGCTTTAACCTGAGATTCTGGTGTTTCAAGCAAAATACATTCATATTTAAAAATCAATTCAGGATTTAATGAAACAATATCACTTTTTTCAAGCTAAAATTGATTTAAATCTGAAAAACTATTTTTTAAACCCACCCCTATGTAAACATGTTTATTTCTGCTTTAACATGAGTGTCTATGGGGACTGACTCACTGCTGCCCCTGCTGGACATCGATGGTTGGGTTGTTTTTCTTGTTTCCACTGGCATTATCGTAGTTTTGGCCCACAGGGAGAAACTTTAACGCTTCCTCGAGATTCAGTCTGTCCAAGAAAGCAGTGACATGATGGACTTCCTGTGGGTGAGTCAGACTCACAGACCTGCAGCTCTGCTCCAGCCTCTTTAAATCTGAACTTCTCTGTTAGCTGCTGTGCTTGTGAAATTAAATTTGAGAGCATTTATTCATATCCTGCTCCGTGCTGTGATTTGTATTCTCCTACTGTGGCTTTTTCATTTAATTTCACCTTTTTAAATCCTTTTCTCTGCCTTTCCCACAGCGCCGCTCGTCACAGGACAAAAACAAAAAATTAACCCACGCCTGAGCTGTGGTTCCACTCGCAGCTCAAATCATCTCCTGATGACCCTGTTTGTCTCATCAGATCCTTTCACAGATAAACATTTGATCACAGGGTGTACATGAGGGAAACAAAACAAGAAAACCAGTCGCATTGATTCTACAGGTGAATGATTTCAGACATCTATAACACTCTGATTTGTCTGACCAATAAAGCTGTCATGGTGTAAGAAACATAAAAGCACCACTTTGTTCCACTTCTCTTTTTGTTATTGGTTGTGCTGCACCTCTTTGTGCTCATTTTACATCTTTTCCGGTTCTTTTCTCATTTCTGTGTTGCAGTTCCTGGTGGTTTCAAACTGACTCTCTGCCACGGACTCTAGGCTCCTTGGCAGGACCTATGAGGCTGTGATTTAACCCATAAAGGGACAGTAGAAGCCATTTGACTGCACAGCAGTGAACTGTGGACTCCATCATTGAAAGAGGAAGTGAAACGCATTATGCACCAGAGGTGTGGACTCGAGTCACATGACTTGGATTCGAGTCAGACTCAAGTCATTAATTTTATGACTTTAGACTTGACTTGAAAAAATGTTCTAAGACTTGTGACTTGACTTGGACTTTTACACCAATGACTTGGGACTTGAATTGGACTTGAACCGGTTCACTTGAAAAGACTTGATATTTTACCCCAAATATAAAATTTAACATGCATATTATATAGAGATTGAAAATGTGACGTCATTCACGGGTAGAACCGCAAAGGATTCTGGGAACTCGTGGCAAGAGGTACTAGCGCACGCAGGCTTTCAATTAAAATCAGTTACACAGCGATAAAAAGAAACACAAAAATGTCAAGAAGCCGTTGTATTATTAACTGCAATAGCCGGTCGCATGACAGCCACGGGAAGTCGACGGGTAAAGAGATCGGTTGTTATCGGATTACGCCGTTGAAGAGAAATTGTTCGAGCCATGTTTCCGAAGTAACAAACGGCGACGGGTGGCCTGGATTGCAGCCATTCAAAGATCAAATATAACGTCCCAGAACACTCCAGCTCACAGGTTAGTCTGCTCCAAGCATTTCCACGAAGGTCAGTGTTTTTTAGTAGTTAATACGTCATTTTCATAACATAATTAGTGATATAGGTTACAAGCAAGTCTGGTGCTGAACAGAAATTGTCGCGCTATGCTCCTTTATTTATTGTGCATAAATAGTGAATTGTCCTGACACAATATTGCGTTTCGCTTCTGTTATTATGGTACATTGACAAAAACATATACTTTTATTCACAGGATAAAACAGTTTTTTTGTATCACTAATTGCCCAGTACGATTACAGCATACAGTATTATTGTCACTGCTACATTTCTGTGATGGGTACCAGAAATTATTTCCACTACTAATTAATTACCGTTGAGCTCAAAGGTTATATTAATAAACGGTTAAGGAATGTGTATTTATGACGACAATTTGTGAGACTGGTAAACTTATGATACGTACGATGGTCTTTCGTTCTACACGGTGCATTTCAAGGTCCTGTACCCATCCGTCGGTAAACTGTACCTGGGCTTGTTGCAGTGACCTGAAGTTACTAAACTTCATGAGTGTATGCACTCACTCCAAGAAGCGTATAATTATAAATATGCATATAAATATGCTACGATGAGATAGCTGACTTCATCTAACTAGCAAATGTTGTCCAGGCTACGTTGGTGATACAGTTTTTTTTAATGTGTATGATATTTTTGTCATGCGATTTTAAAGCTGGTCCTACAACCGCATCCAAGAATAACATGCAGCGTATCTCAGAACTGTCGGTGAAAATTATTCTTGGAGCTAGGTTTAATTGAGCTGCATTTTAAAGAGGTGCAATTTCACAATTTGTGTATATTTTCTAAGTTCACTATTTTGTCATGTGTTGAGAAAAACACAGATTTTAAAATTACATGGTCTAATATTTACATTTAGCATATAACTGCAACATTATTTTTTTCGTTTTTTTTTTTTTAAAGACTCGAAAGGACTTGAAATTCAAAGTTTCAGACTTGTGACTTTACTTGGACTTTTACACCAGTGACTTGAGACTCGACTCTGACTTGCCTGACATTACTTGAGACTTGACTTGAGACTTGAGGATAAAGACTTGAGACTTACTTGAGACTTGCAAAACAATGACTTGGTCCCACCTCTGTTATGCACATTTGTGTGATGACCACAAACTGCAGGACCTCTGACTAATGGCCCTGAGACAGTGAGAGAACAGACTGAGCGCGTCCAGGCAGAGGTGTGTTGACACAGAGGAGAGTGAGCTCTGAGCCGGACAGAGAGAGTGGAGGGGAGCACTGTGAAAGTTTAATGTAAAGCCTTCAGAGCAGAAAGTCTCTATGTTTGTTCTGCTGCTGACGGATTCTTAACGGCTCAGTCGGTGTTTCTTCCACAAATCCCACGAACAAACCCAGAGTGTCAGCCAGACTCACAATAGTCTCACTTCACAGCACCATGGCTCGCGCTGGCTTCCTGCCGGGGACGACAAACTTTAAAAATGTCTCTGAAAAGCAGAGTTACATGTGGTTTCCGCACACGGAGTGGACCACGCAAGCGGCAGTGGTTCAAGGATAAACTGATCTGCTGTTCAGCGCTGACTGCGCTTCTCACTCTGTGTTGAATCAAAAACATCTTAAAGCCAAAATCAAGAGAGAAAAATCATCATGGCTCACGCATAATTAATAGATAAGACTAGAAATCCCTCACACAGGCTCAGTGTGACACATTAAACTACAGGGTGGGCCATTTATATGGATACACCGTAATAACATGGGAATGGTTGGTGATATTAAAGTCCTGTTTGTGGCACATTAGTATATGTGAGGAGGCAAACTCCTCAAGATGGGTGGTGACCATGGTGGCCATTTAGAAGTCGGCCATCTTGGATACAACTTTTGTTTTTTCAATAGGAAGAGGGTCATGTGACACATCAAACTTATTGGTAATGTCACAAGAAAAACAATGGTGTGCTTGGTTTCAACGTAATTTTATTCTTTCATGAGTTATTTACAAGTTTCTAACCACTTATAGAATGTGTTCAATGTGCTGCCCATTGTGTTGGATTGTCAATGCAACCCTCTTCTCCCACTCTTCACACACTGATAGCAACACCGCAGGAGAAATGCCAGCACAGGCATCCGGTATCTGTAGTTTCAGGTGCTGCACATCTCGTATCTTCACACCATAGACAATTGCCTTCAGATGACCCCAAAGATAAAAGTCTAAGGGGGTCAGATCGGGAGACCTTGGGGGCCATTCAACTGGCCCACGACGACCAATCCACTTTCCAGGAAACTGGCACCCATAATGTGGTGGTGCACCATCTTGCTGGAAAAACTCAGGGAACGTGCCAGCTTCAGTGCATAAAGAGGGAAACACATCATCATGTAGCAATTTCAAATATCCAGTGGCCTTGAGGTTTCCATTGATGAAGAATGGACCCACTATCGTTGTACCCCATATACCACACCAACCCATCACTTTTGTTGTTCCAACAGTCTTGGAGGGATCCATCCAATGTGGGTTAGTGTCAGACCAATAGCGGTGGTTTTGTTTGTTAACTTCACCATTCACATAAAAGTTTGCCTCATCACTGAACAAAATCTTCTGCGTGAACTGAGGGTCCTGCTCCAATTTTTGTTTTGCCCATTCTGCAAATTCTGTGCACCGATCTGGGTTATCCTCGTTGAGATGCTGCAGTAGCTGGAGTTTGTAAGGGTGCCATTTGTGAGTAGCTAATATCCGCCAAAGGGATGTTCGACTAATGCCAGTCTCAGTGACATGCGGCGAGTGCTATGCTGTGGGCTCTTGCTGAATGAAGCTAGAACAGCCACTGATGTTTCTTCATTAGTGACAGTTTTCTTGCGTCCACATTTTGGCAAATCCAACACTGAACCAGTCTGGCGAAAGTTAGCAAGCAGTTTGCTAACTGTAGCATGGGCAATGGGTGGTCTCGTAGGGTGTATCTGCTGCAATGACCCGGTTACTGCGTTCACTAGATATCAACACAATTTCGATCCGCTCCTCATGTGTTAACCTCTTCGACATGTCAATGGCTGTGAACAAAGAGAAACTTGGAAATAACTCATGAAAGAATAAAGTTACGTTGAAACCAAGCACACCATTGTTTTTCTTGTGACATTACCAATAAGTTTGATGTGTCACATGACCCTCTTCCTATTGAAAAAACAAAAGTTGTATCCAAGATGGCCGACTTCTAAATGGCCACCATGGTCACCACCCATCTTGAGGAGTTTGCCCCCTCACATATACTAATGTGCCACAAACAGGACTTTAATATCACCAACCATTCCCATTTTATTACGGTGTATCCATATAAATGGCCCACCCTGTACAACCACAGTCAGACTCTGCTTCTGTCCCTGCTCAGGTGTCACATTTCAGGACATGATAGAATCGTGTGATGTTCAGAAAGGTCTCTGAGTGAGGCTGCTGAAGTTCTGCACTGTTTTTTCTTTCAGACATGAACGAGGTGACATACATCTCAGACGCCCTTAAATCACGGGGTTTAGCCTCGGTGTCAGCACACACTGATTCTGAAGCTACGTTTGAGCTTTAAGAAAACTTTCCTCCTCCTGCTGGATCAGAGTCAAGTTTCCTCTCAACACCTTTGCTCTCTGATCTCATCTCCTGTCCTCCAGAGGATCACAGCTCACCTGTGTGTGCCTGCTGGACACGTGACCTGTGAGGTGACAGAGCCTGTCACATGACTGCGGCAGAAGAGCATCTGTCTCCTGAATCCAAAGAGTATTCTGTTTTCTCTCGATGTTTTTAGTACCTTGGGGCCACCAGATCAGGGCTCCAACAGATCTCCAATTAATTAGTGATTATCAGCAGCTGATCACTGATCAATCTGCATGGATATTATTGGCTGGTTGGATTCAGTTAAATTTCCAGTAAAAAGACAGCAGTGATGTCGGTTTGCTTGTTTTAGTTTAAGATGGGCTGATAAATCTGAAGCTGCAGTCGCTGATGATTTGTCGGCATCTTTACGCAACAAACAGGGCATCAAACGGCCACTTATTTCTATCTGCCGCGCCATGATTCATTCGTAGAGTCCATGTCACCTTTCTGCTGACGTTTGCTGCTCTGTAATCCCACAATTTCGAGAGAAAAATAAGGAAGAGGAGGGAGAAGTGTGTGTGCTGAGCAGAGATCTCAGGGGTGTGTTTATCTTTCATCTGCTCTGACTGAAGCTGCTGTTTCTTTAAATAAAAGGAGCTTTCTCCTGCAGCTGAAGGACCGTGTGTGTGTGTGTGTGTGTGTGTGTGTGTGTGTGCGTGCGTGCGTGCGTGTGTGTGTGCAGCTGGGCAGCAGTGTATTTATCTCTTCGTCATTGATATTCACAGCCAGCTCCAGATCAATGAGCCCCGACACTCGGCCTATTATTTCATTTCTGGTGTCTAAAAGGCAAAGCCACGACTCCGCTAAATTGTTTTCCATTTGGTTTTGGCTGACTCGTCACAAAGAGTGAGGCGAGGAGGAGGCTAGCAGGGAGCGGCCCTCCTGAGGGAGTGAAGGATGGAGGAGGAAGAGGAAATAGCCTCTGATCCTGCAGCCGAACCTTTGGAAGGAAAAATTTGGTGGGAGAGCCGAGCTTGTGTTCAGTCAGATCACTGCTACCCATCGTGAACACGAACACGTGTAGAATACGGAGGTTATCCGTCTGCTCTGAAAAAGCAGATTTAAGTGTAACAGAAGGACACTGACTTTATTTCACAGAGTTTACAGATCTCAGAGAGCAGCACACGTCTAGAGCTTCTGGTTAGTAACGTGGTGTTTGCTGGTTTAGGCACAAATGTTACTTGATTTCAGATGAGGAAGAAAATTTATACTTTTAATACTTTTAATGTTTTTTGTCCTAATTTTCCCAGATCCACACAGCATTTTTAATCATCCCAGTTTTCTTTAGAAAGTATAAGTGATTCATATCAGCACACAATAACTAAACAATATTTTCACAACCAGACCAACGTTTCACTCTGTAATGCTCAGAGCCGTAAAAACGAGTTAAACAGAGGGTTAGCTTAAAGATTACACTCAGCATTAAACTCCAGTAAACGTTTGAGCTGTTGCTGAGAAAGCATCATGCCTTAAACCAAAGAAATCACTTTAGATCTGAGGAAAAAGAAAAAGGAGGTGGATATACAAAGTTATCACGATGCTGTGATAAGTGTGAAGAAAAGAGTGAGAAGGATTATCCAGCAATTCAAAGAGAAGAGTAGCGAACAGGCCTGGCAGAGGCAGTAAGCAAAGATTTCAAAGACTCTGAAAGGAAACCAGTGAGAGTCTGAAGAGCCCAGAGCAACTGCAGAGGCATGAGTGAGGGACTCATAGTCTCTAAGAAGATGGTCACTAGAACCCAGCACAGGAACGGACAGAGAAGCTGCAGAGAACAACTCCACTTCTGCAGAAGAGACACCTTCACATCAGACCGAAGTATGCTGAGGATGACCTGGAGACAGATCCTACAGACTGAAGCGTCCTTTGATCAGATGACATGAAAAAAGAGCTCTGTGGACACAGAGACGCTGCTCATGTTTGTGTCTGGAACAGAGAATCTCATTGAGGTGAAAAGAATCACGCAGCGAGAAGGACATTTGAAGAAAACCTCAGTCAGCAGCAGAACTGGGTTGAAGAATGACCTCTAGAAAACCAAAGTGAGCATTACTGACCAGGCTGCACAAAGCCCTGACAACCAGATCATCAGATCTGGAGGAACCTGAGAGGTTCTCCAAAGAAGAACGGGCTGGGACCGTTTAGGAGGTGATACAACTGCAGTCTGTTATCCAGCAAAATGAACTGACAAGCAGCTGTTAACATGAGGGACCCTGTAGATTTACCCTGTAGGTTTGTTTTGGTGGAATAATTAATTTTTTGTGTGCAAATTAAAATAACGCAAGCATCCAAGGCAAAACCAGGATTTTTGGAAAAGTGTGTTAATGTATATCTTTTTATTTACTTTAAGATTGAGAGTCAGTGCTTTATAGTCAAGGATTTTATATAGGTGACTTCATGTCCATCATGCAGCTGTTGGTGCTGATTTTACTCTCATTGGATATTTCTACTGTAACCTCCAC
Source organism: Rhamphochromis longiceps (assembly GCF_057381845.1). Lineage (NCBI taxonomy): Eukaryota > Metazoa > Chordata > Actinopteri > Cichliformes > Cichlidae > Rhamphochromis > Rhamphochromis longiceps. Next base: position 18,917,097 of record NC_140573.1, on the reverse strand, counting down.
GCTGTAACCACCTGGGTCACGTTACCCCCCCAAAAATGCAAATATTCCCGTGTGAAACGTTACGTGAAGACAGCTGTGAATCAGATCTCATCATCATCGCCGCTCATCGCAGTATGTGACTCAGTTTGTGTGAGAAACACGTTCGTTACAACCAGCACAGAAAGCAGAACAGATGGTGTCAGACTGCATGTGTGGACAGTTTGTTCCCATTTAAAACAACGAGCTGCATCACACACATTCAGATCATCAGGAGCTCAAAACTACAAATTTGTGAAACCAGAAGATCAAAAGATCTGTTGCTGGTAAAAACACCTCCTGTTTACGATCTAGCGGACAGCGGCTCGCAGTGCTTTACCTGCTGCAGAAAACATCAGATCTACAGAGTTTGATGCAAATCGAGAATATGTTTTTAAGAAAGCTGTGAATTTGATGGTTAATGAAGTAACTCTGCTGATCTTTCTTGTTGCAGTCTGAAGTTGTATTTGGAAAGTGTCCAGCTGACACATGTCCAGGATCTCACAGGGTACCAGGAAGCCAAGTGAAGCCCAAAGTCCAGCTGTCATCTGGCAGCAGCAGTAAACAGTGAAAGCTGAATGGGAGTAACCGCCAAAGCTCTTTTGTGATCTGAGGGGTTGCTGTCATATTTCAGAATGACTGGATGTGCACCTGAAGCTGAATAAATGTTTAAACATATGTAACGAAAAAACCCCACAGCACACAGATGTTTTTATTTTTTGCTTCAGTCTAACTAAAAAAACCCAAACACATGAACTCCAACAACGTGCCTCAAAAAGCCGTGGCCCCACCCCCTCCAGAGGGAACAAGGTCGTTTAAATGACTCTAATGATCAACAGAACAGGAAGTGAATTCATGAGAGTCATAACAAAGGAGCTTTTTCCTCTTCACTGCAGCTCCTGCAGTTTTTGGGAAAAGCCTCATCACCACTAAAATGCAAATCCCACCACTTCACCTAATAAGCCTCTTCATCAGCTTCCTCTTCTTTTCGGCTCTAATTGTCTGTCATCCAAAATAATCACCCCCCAGCCTCAGAGTGTCATTAAAGCGGTCATTTCCAGATTACACAGGAGCAGCATTTTGGGATGAACTGAACTCTCTTCTGACTACACAAACCATCTTTTCTGCTTGGCTGCTCCTCTAGGTGGCTTCATTACAGAGCCCATTAAGAATAATCACAGTGTGTGTGTTCTGAGCGCCTAATGCATTAATTTAATTAGCAGCATTAACGCCTTATCATCCCACAGAGAGCGGAGAAGAAGAGACAGCCGGGATGGAAGTGTGGCAGTAAAAACAGCCGTGAAGGAGGTCAGAGTCTAAGCGACAGTCGGACAGTCAGCAATCAGTCACACCTGCATCCAGGTCTCCTCTCTGGGATCAACTTATTGCACTGTGAGGAGTCAGAATCGAATCCCTGATCCACAGCTGACTGCAAAAAACAGTTCAAACAGAGGAGGTTGTTCTGCAGAAGAGCTGGTAAAATTCCTTCTACTGCAAGTTTGGATTTTAAGCTACTGCACAATCCACTTTGTATTGTCTCTGTCCTGTCTTTGTTTATTGTACATAGTTAGTAATACATAGATAGTTAGTAGTAGCTTTTTATCTCCTAATTTTACCCAAATTTAGCGAGTTATTATTTATTTGTATTTCCTACTTTTATATCTCTCAAAAATATATTTTTTATATTCTTATAAATGCACCATGGGGGACTTGGGCTGAAACAGCATTTCAGTACGCTGTATACTGTGCATATTGTTGTATTGACAATATAGACCTTGAATCTTGAATCCTGATTTTCTGCAGCAAACAGCTAAACTGCTTTCAACCTCCTTTGAAGGTTTCTCTCTAACAATGACCTCAGAAAGTCTCAAGACTTTCATCCAGGAAACGAGGGTTCACCTCACACCAAAACGGTAGTGTCAAAAATTTAAAAATATATATATATATATATAAATATAAATATATATAGATATAGATATATATAGATATATACAGCATATACTCAGACATTAATCAATACTAAAATTACTGCTGAATGAAGATACAATAGTTGTTTTTGCCTCCTTCTGACACACACACACAGATCCTGCCTCAACAACAGCTAAAGTAGATAACATTAATAACACTGAACACTTTAAGAGGAAGGTCAGAGGTCAGTAAACCTCCTGTTTCAACAACAGTGGAATACTTTACACTCATTATAAATAGTAACCTGGCCAGAGCACATTAGCATTAGCTGTTTAACTACTAGCAGTTACATTTTGCCACCTGTTATCATTACTGTAGCAATTAGCAGCTTTAGTTAGATAAAGATAAATAATTATAGCAGCTGATCAGATCACAGCTGGCACTTTGATCAGGGACAGAGTTGTTTACGAACATGTGGAGATGTGCGTGGGGTGCTGCTGTGCAGAGCAGCACAGGGACGTAGCTGAACTGAGCAGAGAGTCCAGAGGGTGGAGAATCAATTGGAGCAAATAACGAGTGAAACCTGGAGCAGAGCAGCTAATCAGACGGTCTCAGGCCTGGAGAGCAGACAGACAGACACCGTCTGCAGGATGGGGTCAACGTGTTTGAAATTCTAGCATCATGACAATCACTCTTGTTTCACTAGCTCTGTTTTAATCTTCATAAATTATTATTTAATATCTATCCAAAATGACTTCTTCAGGTTCATAAACAGCTGCAGAAGGCTCTCCTGTTTCTGTTGATAGCAGCTTGATGAGTCCTGACAGATGATTTGTGGCTGAAAGTAGATCTGGAACAAAAGCAAGAAAAACACGTGAAACATCATGCAGGAGGAAGTATTTCTCTCCGAATGGAGCTGAGCATCAGCTCAGTGGCAGCGTGACTTTAAGAAGCTGGAGGTGAAATGAAGTCTTCAGGATGTGAAGACTGAATCTAAGGGTCTGAAAGTAAATATGAAAGGACACAGAGTGATTATGTGACAGCCAGGTGACTCCTCTCCTCTAATCTCTGCTGTTTCTACAGACAACACTTTAATTCCAGAGTTTATTCTATAAGGCAATCACACAACAGTCTGTTACATCACTGAGTAACCTGGCCTTTCTGCCGCTATCCTCTTCCAGCTGCGCTGTGTCCTCATCACTAAACGACACGATCCTGAACAGCCAGAGATGATATGTGACGAGGAGGTAGCCTCTGACTGAATCCAGTTCAAATATGAGGCGTGCCGAGGTTTTGATCCCAGCAGACTCTGTCTGTAATTTCCTGAAAATATTAATAAGTTTGATGCCGTCTGAGACACTGTGAAAAAAGCTGGACGTCAGCAATTCCGCGTGAATCACGCAGATTACACCGGTTTAAAGAAATTACACAACTGAGTGAGGGAACATTTTTCCACATTTATGCTTTTATGAAGAAACGTTTCCAACATTTACACAATTCCCTTTAATTTTTTTATTAATTCAGAGACTGAAAATGAGCCTTTTACGTTTTCCACTGAGGCATGGGAAGCAGCGAGAACCGAGCCCACTCTTATGTTCACGAGCAGCAGCAGGTCATGTGACTAAATAATACATGTGTGTTTGTGCCGTGTTGTGTCTGTGCCGACAGAAAAATCACAAACTCACACCCAAATCATGTATGGTGCTGCAGGTCCTTGGACAGTTTGGTTCCTGGAGCAGGATTTAAGAGCATCTGCAGGGAGTTCAACAAGGCAGGAAAACACACCTGCAGCACCAGCAGCTACCTAAAAAAATGTTCCGCAGACACAAACTTGTGAAGTTTTCTCACAGCAGAGAACACAACTCAATCAGAAGGTCTGACCTCACCTGAGGTTCACACGTCAAACAGTATCCTAATGCAGCAAGTGCTCGTGTGTGTGTGTGTGTGTGTGTGTGTGTGTGTGTGTGTGTGTGTGTGTGTGTGTGTGTGTGTGTGTGCATCTGGTCCTACTTTCAGTTCTCCAGCTGATTCAAACAATCAACATTCAGCCTCATGATCTGCTGTTACTATGGTGATGTAACTGGTAAGACATGAACCACCTTCATAACCCTGAAAAAACACAGTTACACCTGAACATGCCTCCAAAACCACAGATCTGTGTGTGTGTGTGTGTGTGTGAGAGAGAGAGAGAACTTGAAGCTCCAAATGTTTTCTGACATACAGCGAGGCGAGTCATGATTTTAATATTTTGAATATTCAGTGTTCACTACTTCTCAGGAAGATCGAACCATTCCTGCAGCTGTATGCTGATCTAAAACATGCTTTGCTTTAACATCATCTGCAGGTGGCGCTAACACATCTACACAGTTTTTGGCCCCTATGAAAAAAACATGAAAAACATGATGGAGCAGTAAAACGTGGGTTGTGAGGTACAAACAGGAGAAAGATTTCTACTCCAGAGTGCTCACCACAACTCAGTCCCATTACTGACAGAGGTGTGCATCACCGAGCTGTAACTAACCCAAACTAACGTAAACCTGCAAAGCCTTTCTGTTTACATACTCAAGCTAACAACGAGCTGCATTCTCACCCCTGCAGATTCACACCCTACTGCTGAGCTTCACTCTTTCTTTTTCTGAAACGGAGGCAGCAGAGGCATGTGATCATAGAGACTCAAGTGTCCTTTTTACTGAGACAGCGGCAGCTCTTTTTCAGCACCACGGACAGCTGCCCTTAAACACTGAAAACTGATGTCTTCAAACCAAACACCAACACGCTCTTAGCTCCGCCCATTTTTGGACAAGAAGCTCCACCCACTTCATACACACATGGTCAGCATCACCTACCCCAGGGTCGTCATGGTGACGATGGTGTACCAGAAGGCTGCGGGGATGCTGGTGAACTTGCTCCCGGACATGCCCTTCTCGGCGTAGAACATGACAGTGGCGAAGATGATGATGGCCATGGTGAGCGAGAAGAGCAGGAAGCCGAGTTCCGAGGCGCAGCTCTTCAGCGTGTAGCCCAGGATGCGAAGTCCCGCAGAGTGCCGCGAGAACTTGAAAATCCGAAACACCCGGAAGACGCGTAGTGTGACGAAGGCACCACTCACGTCCTCGTTGTCGGTCATGACCAGGCCGATGTAGTACGGCATGATAGCCACCACGTCGATGATGCTCATCACGCTCTTCACAAACTTGTAGCGACTGGGAGCGACCAGCAGGCGGAGCAGGTACTCCACGGTGAAGATCATGACGCACGCAGTGTCCAGGCAGAAGAAGGCCAGCTCGTACCGCTCACCACATGACATCACCTTGACACGGTTGGGCGCGGTACCGCACGGGACCGTCTCCACCACATTGGCGAGCACCGACACTGCGATGAAGAACCCGGTGACATAGTAGAAAACCAGAGCCATGGTGGATGTGTGCGGATTCTCAAAGGCGCGCCACATGCTCTCCCGGAAGCTCATGTCAACGGGCACTGGCTCGTTGGACTGTTCAATGTCCTCATCGTCCTGGATGCGCTCCTGGTTCTCACGCCGCCGGTCCTTGTAGTCCTCATAGCAGCAGTCCCCGATGATCTCTGGAACGATGCCAAAGAACGCCAGCTCCTCGTCGTACGCCGCAATGCACTCCTGACGGGGGTAATGCAGCTTCCCAGTTCGGTAAAAGTTGAGGATGTGACGGAAGATGTCCGGGTCACGGTCAAAGAAGAACTCGTTGGTCTCCTCGTGGAAGAAGAAGTCTCGCTCTGTGCTGCCCAGCAGCGTGTCCGGGTAGCGCTCCAGCGTGTCCCGCCATGTCTGGAACCTCGTGCCGCTCACGTTTAGCACCAGCAGCCCGTCCTTCGTGCGCCGCTTCTCCTGGGGCGGCAGTGGCATGGGCGTGCTGGCCACCGGCATCCAGCCAATGGCCGCCGCGCGTGCGAACGGCAGCCACGCGGCCACTCCCGCCGCCATGCTGCTCCCAGAGCCGTGCGCGCGCTCAGAGAGGGGTCAGGCCGAGCCGCGGGAGGACATGCGGGGGAAGGGGGTAGCCGGGGAGCCCGAAGAACGGGCCGTACGCACCAGTGCCACGCGGCGGGGTCACGGACGTCCACGTGTGCCGCGCGTGTACAGAAACGCGTAAAAGTGGGAAAAACTCTCAGAGCGTCGCTCTCCTCTTTGATTCGCCGCTCGGACCCGCTCCACGCGCACACACGCGGCCGCCACGCATGCTCTGTCCAGGCTCTGCCCGCCAACGGTCCCCCTGATGTCGAGAGCTGAGCGCGAGGAGCAGCGCGAGGAGCAGCGAGGACAGACTCGAAGCTGCGCTGAGGAGGCTCGCTCTCACACACAGAGAGAGAGAAAGGGAGGCGCACACACTCCTCTCTCTCTCTCTCTGAGGGGGCGTGTCATGGAGCAGTTCTCGGATCAGATGGAGACACGCGGACCGTGTGTAAGCCCTGGCGGGCACGCGCCCCCCCGTCAGGTGGAGCAAATTGTTTTAGGCTCCACAGGGAGCGCGCAGGACGTCTCTTTGTTTTTTCCTCAGGCAGCAGAAGTCCGAGGAGGAGGAGCTTCATGTACTTATTACAAAAGTTGCCTGTATGAGGGAGAGCTGTGGCTCAGCAGGTGAATCTCAGCGGTCCCATCATTAACGCGAGAGAAATACTGTGTGTGTGTGTGAGAGAGAGAGAGCGAGAGAGAGATGAAAGCTGTGTGTGTGTGTGTGTGTGTGTGTGTGTGTGTGTGTGTGTGTGTGTGTGTGTGTGTGTGAGTGTGTGAAATATCAAACATTTCCAAAATTTATGAGAAAGAGCTCTGCTGTATCCTTGTGTGTTTGTTCTTGTGTGGATCTGAATCTGAAACAGCTTAATGCAAAAGCTGAGTGGACACACTGTCCCAGCACACGGTCAGTATAACATCTTAACTGTGGTCTCTAATGCTTTCAGGGATCCGTGTAAAGCGCTGTAGATGGTTGAAGTTAAAGGAAATTCTCACTTAGTTTTGAGAAACTGTCCGAAAATCACTGAGCTGTGAAATAAAGTATGTCATCCTGAAACGCACTGATTCGACCAAAATGTTCAGGCAGCAGCGCTCTAATAGTCTGAAGGCCAGCTGGTCATCCTACAGACACAACTTAACAAATGCTTCATTTGGAGAGGAGCTCAAGTGGATCCAGCCTTAGAGAGAAGGAAGCAGAGATCCTGGACCTGGTCTCCAGCCGGATTGCCTGGCATCGTCAGGTCCATTAGACTCATTAGTCTAATGGACCTGATCCAGTGTTTGCCAAAGTGCCTGGGCCTGTTTTACTGCAGCTCCACACTCTCACTGCAGGAGGTCAGAGGAGTCGACACATCTGGAGTCTCCTCATTTTTCATAAACTCTGGCTGCTAACCAGTTTTCTGTTTATGGAGTGCTGTGACATCATAGCAGAGTCATGTGTATCTCCAGACTTTTTTAAAGAAGTTGCTTTCTGTCTGACACCTGTTACTCTCAGCCAGCCTGCTTAACTTTGGGATTTCCTCTCACAGAAGATGGCAGCTGAACAGCTCCGAAACATCAGTAGCCAGATGTCCGTTTGTCAGTCTGAGTGAGCCCCACTGAAATCAAGTGAAGTCAGAAAAGAGTAGGTGCTCGGCAGTTCGCAGACCCTCTAAACAACATTATAAGCACCGGATCGCTTCTTCCTGTCAGCCATTGCTAACAGGAAGAAGCACACAGACTAACTTCAGGCCAGAGAGCATGTGAGATGAGGAAGAGTTAACCAGCATGTGGAGCTCATTTAAAACTGCGCAGAGCTGAATAGACGTGGCAGACATCAGGAAGAGTACCAAAAAGAGCACAGACATGAGCAGCCCAAAGAGCGCAGTCTTCATCACACAAGAAGTCACATGACGGGCTCTTAGAGACGCTCCGAAGAGATGGATGTCCATGAAACCTACACACAGAGCAGGTTGATCCATTGAGTGAGTTAGAGCTGTGCTGAGCTCCAGCATCAGCAGTCAGAGGAGGTGCAGGCAGGAGGCAGGAGGTCTCACACTGCTCCTAAATCACAGAACACAACGAAGCCAGAGCAGCTCAAATCAATGCTGCCAGTGTGTGTGTGCTGTCATTCAGAATCTTTGATTGATGGCTCCCTGCAGAACTAACAGGGAGTCTGTGTGTGTGTTCCCGTCTTTGTTTTTCTCGTTATGAGTTTGTGAAAATCTCGCCACTCTCCATCATTATCGACTGCGGGGTAAACATCATGGTCAGGGCCGTTACAGGCCCAGCGCTCTGAGGTGTGCGTTTCTTCTCAGGACATCTGCAGACACGGTGAGTTTAATGATTTGTGATTGGCTGCACCGGGCCCAGTTTGTGTCTGCAGTCCATCAGAATGTAGCTCCACAAACCCTTGGAGAAAGCAGGGAAACACACAGACCAGGCACTGCCTTAGAATCTGTCTGCTTTGACTCTCCTCGAGCCTCTCAGAGGTCAGAACTGCTCACACAGACCTGACTTGCTTTATTTCAGTGATTATCATTAAACAGAGACACACAAATAATCCATCGCTCTGATCAACATGCTGCCCTCAACACTTCGAGCTAATTGGCTGCCAGGGATTTGCAGGTCAAAGGTCAGTCACCTTTTTTTTCCCTCCTGCACAGAAATTTATTTACCACAACAACCCAACCAAACGCCTGAAGAGGAGCACTCAACAGCTGTATGACTGTTTCCTGTTTACCCACACGCACACACACAGACACTCATGCACATCTAAGACAGGACAGACTCCTTCATTTCAAACATGATTGCATGATGCTGTTGTTTCACTTTAGTGTTCATGTTGTGGCTCTCTGGGTCATGTGATATCCCCTCCACCCCACCCCCATCCTATGTATTGTTGTTGTTGTTTTTTTAAAACTGGAAATGAGGATTTCATTGGCTGAGAAGAGGATGAAGACCCTAACTGCCACAAATCCATGTGAAATGCAGTCAGGCAGCGTCCTTCAGTGTTTTCATGAATCTGCATTAAAGCTTGTTTAGTTGCTCTGTTATTCACACGAGGTCACCACAGTGGAAAGCTCTGTATGTTTCAGTTGGCAGATTCTAAAATGTCAGTCTATTATTAATATTTTTTTAAGTGGATGCCCTTCATGAAATGATTTCATGAGTGACCATGATGAAGTGGACGAAGAAGACGAGCTTACTGATCATCAGGAGATGCAGCTCAGTGAGAAAGAAAAATGCACTTATCAAAATAAAACAGGAAATGATAATCAGGGACGATGAAGGAACTAAGCGAGAGAAAGATGGACGGATGGGAAAGCTTTAAAGACATGAAGACACAGAAGTGATCATAGGTCATAACCCCAAAGGACTGAAACTCAAAGGCACCGCAACTCGACTGCAGGCTCGACAGGACGCCATGAGAGGGCATCAGTAACAGCGCGCTGATCGTCAGCACTCAGACTAACCCAGCGAGGGATGACGCAGAGAGAATGTTTCTTTTCAAACTAGAACCATCAAACTTCTGCTGCATCAGAGACTCAGAGAAGGAACACAAACCTAACTTCATCCACAGATGAACATCACACGTGCTGATGTTTCTGCAGCCTGAGTGCACAGCATTTATCTCTAAGACTTCAAGAAACTTCAGAGGGAGGGCGTTATTGTTCCATGTGTCTGTTCTTGGAAACATGCGGGAAAACTGGAAAATGTAAGCTGACAGAGAGCGTGGTGTGAAGCTGCTGCCTGAATCACAAAGTAACTTTAAACTTCTGATTTTCCGCCGCGGTGCAGCGGCTTCACGTCTCAGCTGTGAGAAAAAACGGTTTAATTACAGCTTCGTGCCAAACACCCTGCCGCAGATGTGCTCTGCATTAAACAGCAGCTCCTCTGACTGCAGCAGGTTTCCCTACAGCTACAATTACAGCTCATTACTGTTTCAGATATCAATTAGACCCAACACACACACACACCGGTATCAGAGGGACTGTGGCAGTTGTACACTGAACCCGATTTCATTAATAACTGACATTTAAACACTGCTGTAGGAAATGAGTTTTTAATGCCAGCAGAGACGCTCATACTGAATGTATTGATTATAGATTATTGATGATTTTCCCAGCAGTTTCATCCCTTCTGAGGTTCAGTTAAGACTAATATATTCATATCTTTGAATATACCAGCCAAGCTCTTGAAAACCCCGTCTGCAGAACCCTCTGCCAACTTTCTCCCAGTCAGTCACTGAATCTCACATGTAGAAGTAATTTTACTCCATGTCTCACAACTCACTGTCACAATCTGGTGTGTAGAGAAAGCAGGACTCACAGGCTGGTTTACAATATCCACATTTTTTAATACAGACTGAATTGAACATGAATGATTGGAATTAAATGGGAAACACACGAGGAGTTGAAAGGGAACTGAGAGAACGTGAGGGCTTAAATAGACTGGATAATGATGATGAGTGGAAACAGGTGAGAACACAGCTGGGATAAATCTAACTAATGAAACAGAAGAAGTAAAATGAAACATAATGCACACAGACAGATGACTAACACAATAAAACAGGAAACATACGTGGGAAACTAAACAGTCCAAACTGAGGATAATGGCACCCGACACTCCCTCTTATAAAATAGATCAGTGCTCCAGAGAGATCTGTATGAGGTCTGATCATCACTTCTCCTCCTGACCTTAAAAAAGGAGTTTCACTGTAATGTCCTCAGTCTGAGTAACTGTGACGTATATTTACAGTGTTTGACCTCGATGAAGCGTTTGAAGTGAACAGGCTCTTATTTGTTTGGGGCAGTATATCAGAAAGTAAATAACAGGTGAAACCTCAAATGCAGCTCTTTAGTAGGATGTGAGTTGGAAAGAGTAGGAGTTTGGTTGGTCTTCTTTGTTTTTCTTTTCCTTCTCTGGAAGGATTATGTCATAGGCCAGTTTGAATTGAGAAGGTGTGGTCTGAGAGTATACAAAGCTGGACTGCAGCATGTGAGAGAGGGATGGATAGGTCGCCATTTTGGAATTTGCCTTGTATGTGTGTAAAGGATTGGCCAAAAAAACTAAGGTTGTTCGGTGCTCAGTGATCTCTTACAGCCTGATACACAAACTCTTCTGGTCTCTGCAGATAATTTCGCCCCTCATAACAGCTGTACAGGCGCAGAATGTTTTTATAGAAGGATGTTTTGTACTTGTGAAAACTACTACATAAACACAGATAAAGCAGCTATTACGGTAAATATAAGGGCATCCTGTGCAGGAAGCCTCTTTGTTCTCGTGTTTTACGTCTCCATATAAAATGGTGTCTCTCTGCTCACAGGCACAAACTGACATACTGGTAGACTGATATAAAAATGTGACTTTCCTAACCCAGCGATCCCAGCCAAATCAATGAAACTCTTGACAACGTTAATGCTGAGAGCTCTCATTGTATTCCTTTGGATTCCAGTGTGAAGATGCTGGTCTCCCTCAGTCCTGTTTGCTATGAAACAGGAAACTAGCGGGCTGACGGGGAGGAGGTGTCTTTGAAAGGCAGAGAGGAGAGCAGGATGAAGGAGTTGTTTCATCAGGTGCAGTTTGAAGGTCATTGAGCTGCTGCTGGATGCCATAAAGATTCCCGAGCTTTGTTATAAATATTTGAAATGTGTCAGCCTGCCAGTGTTTTCGGAGCTTCGATTGGCTGAGTGTTTTTATTTGATCATGCTGGTTCTTTGTGAAGCTGTTTGAGTGGTTATTACAGTCCAAAGTGAATCTAAAATGCTGCGTTCACTGCAGATATTGTGTTAGTGAATAAAGAAACACAGCTGTCCATATTTCATGTGTGTGGAAGCTCTCAGTGACGCCTCAGGCTGGCCTGGAGATAACTTTGATGTCATGTTTGTGGCTCAGATGATGTTCAGCTGATCGTATTTTATCTCGTGATGATGCAACTTTAACAGACACACATCTTGCTACACATTCCCAGCTCCATGTGTACCACGACTGACAGAAGGAAAGGAAGTCAGAGAGCTGAACAGCAGCGATGTTTGGAGGTTAGTGAAGTTTTGGAAGAACTGAGTTTTATCTTACCCCCTCAGAATCAGAAGTTTGCAAACACACTTACACATACATAGACCCCCAGTAGTGTCTGGCAAATGTCATTTAGAAACAAGCATCTTGCATAATTCCTCATAATTCTTCTTGGTTTTCTTGGCACAAACCTGGCTTCTGCGTGTGACCCTATATGTATACTTTTAAACTGTGTGGATCAGAGAAACTTCAGCATTAATTCAAACTTGTTTTTTAAAGTCATCAAAGATGAATGCTGTACAATTGTTTCACCTCGAAAAAAGATTTCAAAGAAATGATTTTTTAAAAGCCCCAAATGACCCTGACATCCATGAACAGGAAGAGTGGATGGAAACTTCTGACCACAATTCAAAGCACCGTCATGTGAGAAGAGGAAGATAGAAAATGGACCAGACTGGTGCACAGGAAATGTCTGAGATGAGTCCATCCATAACACGAGCTTAGTCATCTATTAGTGTTTTTCACGTGATGCTCTTTGAGTCTGAGAATAAACTCAGGAACTCAGGAAAGCAGGAAATAAAATGAATTTGTCCAATTTAAAGAAGAAAAATGTTTCTGCAGGAAAAAATGCCTCAAAAATGATGAAAAGCACTGGAAAAGATTCAGAGGGAGACGTGTGCATCACAACCAACAATGACCATTATTTACCCTATTTACCGTTCAGACTGGAGCACACTCTTAGAAATCTGCTTTCAGGGTCTTTTTCAGGTTCCCTGCCAGTACAAGAGGAGCTGGTCAGTCCCGGTTTCAACTGCTGGATGAACACAGGGAAATACAGGTCTGCCTGTCTGATTGAGATGAGCTGTGTGCATAAATCTGATGTCTGATGGCTTTTCTTTGCTCGTAAAGCCTCATTTCTCCTCATCAATATGGATTCTCTCGAACTTCTTTGTGTGGCACATCGTCTCTCTCAAGAGACTCAGACCTCAAGTGTTCAAACCTCCATGACACTTCCACAAACTATCGACTGACCTCTCCAGCTCTTTGTTTTCCCACAGAGCACCTCGCTCGCAGAGGCCATTTTGTTTTTACTCCATTATTCAGAGCACTCTCAGTTTTACTCTCAGGAGGACTCTCAGTGTTGTCTAATGTTTTCTGACCAGGAAATTCATTCAGTGTGAGTGTTAGAGCCAAAGGACGAACACCGTTTCCTACAGAAGCACCTGGAAACCATCCAACCTGCTCAAGATCGAAACTGTGACTCCAAGGGAACCTTTCGGAGAGGTTGGAGAGGTCGTTGATGTGGATCAAGGACATGAATCTGTTTGTCCATGCTGTCTCACAGCAGTTCCCCAAATACAGACGTCAGACTCTCATTTTGCTCTTTTGTGGTTTGCATGTCCAGGTTTTATCAGCCTGCTGTCTTAATGATAGGCCCACAAGCACATGCAGGAGATTTTTCCAGGTTTTAAGTTTAGATGGTTGAACAGTTTCTCTTTTCTTTGCTCAAAGCTCTGAGAGAAGAAAGCAGGGGAGCTTTTTAATCTGTATCAGCCTGCACAGAGCTGCAGCTGCATCTGCAAGCTCCTTTGTAACCCACCTCCTCCACGTCGGCTCCTGCTGTTTGTGAGAGAATCAAAGTCATTTGTGTTGTCAGTGATGCTGTGCTGTTCTTTCTGAACAGAAAACCTCCAATTCTGAATAAATGTGGAAAAGCTGCAGCTTTCTCTCCATGTGGATCTTTGTTTTAAAGTATTTGGAGTAAATCTGTATCTTTAAGTGCTTTAAATGAAGTCGTTTGCTCTCCTGGGAGCCCATTACTTGCTGATCTAAACTGTGCGTCTGACTCTCACCACAGCGATGGCTGCTTTTTTCTGTCTGTAGCTGTGAAACGGGAGAAAATAATATAATTAAGGCAATTTAATCATCATCAGGCACAAGTTCCCCACCTCTCCCTGCACAGTCTTCATCTTCCGTATGAATGTAAAGACACTGCACACCTTCCTGTTACTAAGCCACAAACAAGGAATGAAAAACTGGATGAAATAAGAAAAAGAGGAAAGTTTCTGTCATTTTAGCAGCTTTGAGCATTAAAAGATCATTTTGCTTCCTCTCCCTTTGCAGTGGCTCTCATTAATGTATGTGTTGTTGCAGGGCTGCTAATATTGACTAGTCACACATGTTAATGTGAAATCCAGCAGAACGTGTAGATTATAATGTTGCCTCCTACATTTCTTCTGTTGGATGTTGTTGTGTTCCGTCTGTTTTGTGTGGTTCCCTGACATAAATAAAGTTTCTTGCTTCTTTTTGTTAAAGTCTGCTCATCATTTGTGAACCTTATTTCTGCTCTGCTGCTGCTTTTGGATTCGCTGTGGGACGGTGAGTTTTATGTCGTCACTGTCTCAGCTCGCACTCAGGGTAACGTTTGCTTCCCAGAAGGCTGCGGGACACGTCTTCAAACAGACGGCATGAGCAGCTTCCTCCGAATCCCCTCGACAGCGCCGTCCTCACTGCTGCTGCTACACCAATCGAACCTGCTTCAATTGAGGTTCCAGGTCGATCTCTGAAAACAGAAGGTGTGATGTGAAGCTTCCGCCTCCTTCCCTTCAGCCCCTGGGGTCTGCAGCAGCTCGTGTGAAGAGACAGGATGCTGCAGTGCTGCTGGAGAGATTCAGACAGAGAAGCTCACCATGTGCAGACTCTGGAACATTTTTCACTCCAGCATTCAATCACATTTAATATTTATGACTCCACAGAGCTTCTCCATTGTTTGTGTCTCATTTCCACTCGCAGCCACCTGCAGAACTACCATCTGGAAATGAAGTTTGGATACAGCTCCATTCACTTCAGTCTGTGGTTTCTTCTTCAAAGGGTCAGGTTGTAAGGAAAAGTACATAAATCTATGACCACAAGGGGGTAGCACTTTAAAGTTGTGGTGTAGCTTAAATAAATATATCAACCTGAGGTTTGAATGTCCACTAGTGACCAACTATCACCATTAAAGATGACGAGCCACCATCGAATTGATCAAAGTTGTCTGAGATGGGATAAAAAACCTTTGCCATTACTCTGCCAGCACCCACTTGTGGACAGTCCAGGCCTCAGTTGCCTAGTTAACTGCCAGCGGTTATTTCACAATTCATCAATTGAAGTCGCTGAATAGCGTTGAGTTTTGATAGGCTGTTATGGTGTGTCAGACGCGCACATCAATCCATTCATCTGGAAAAATGACCACATGTAATCACATCAATCAGCTGTAGTGGGACTAGACTGCAGATCAGACATCTCCGACACCAAGACATGCATTTTGTTCCTGTAATGATGACTTCATTTCTTCAGCTGTGTTTGATTGCATTAGTTTGGTGGAAGTTGGAGTCATTTTCATGCTTGGAAAGTCGTTACAGACAGAGAGAGGGTAGATTTACTAGCCAGGCTGACAAAAGTCAAGATTTAGCAACAAAAGATCCAAACTCTACAGGTTACATCGCATGTTTCGAATCAAACTGTCTGTCGTGTCCCTGAGCAGGAAGCAGATTTATGAATCATTAACAGTTTTTGGTGAGCAGCAGGTTTTACTGAAAGACTGAATGATTCAGGTCCAAACAAACTTTCACCTCCCCTCTCCACCACTCTGTGGTGGGATTAAATGTTCAAGTTTTTTATCAGCTTTGTTTGTTTGTGTGTGTGTGTGTGTGTGTGTGTGTGTGTGTGTGTGTGTGTGTGTGTGTGTGTGTGTGTGTGTGTGTGTGTGTGTGTGTGTGTGTGATGTTGGCATGTTTATTACCATATGAACTGTGACAGCACCCAGTGATTGGGTTATTGGTTTGTTTGTTTCAGGACCCAGTGAGACGCCCAGCCATGGTTCCTGTCCTGTAAACCGCAGCGACCCTGAACACACAGTCTGCAGGTCTATCAGTTAAAGATTGATGAGCCGAGGGCTCAAACACAACAAGTTCTTCCTGAGCCTGTAATGACACCACGACAACACTGCAGACATCTGCTTGACAGCCCGAGGCTCAGCTCGCTGCTTCTCCACCACATTAAACTTCCCGTGCCAACAGATGTCATTGCTGTTTCCTTCACCGGCAAATCTGCGCAAGAACAACACAGCAGCTAAAACACATGAGTGCCGCACACACGCCTCCAACAACATGTGAGCAGGTCTCTCAGAGCTCCACAGAATAAATGAACTCCAGAATAAAACCAGATTTCTGCTTACAGTGACTGGACTTCAGCGCCTTTAAAGCGCTGCGTTACAAGGAAAGCTAAATCCACCAACATCCACACAAATCCATCAAATTACACAACATTCAATAAAAATAGATTCAAAGAATAAAATGAGCAGTTCAGAGACATTAACAAATACAAAGTGGAGCCTGGAAACAGACACACTGAGAATAAATAATCCTCTGCTTTGTGTCCAGACAGAAAAAGCTTCTTCTATTTTTACTCCCGCTCTCAAAGGAGAAAACTCACTGATCATTTATAGCCGCAGGTCCAATTAAAGCTTCCACAGGAGGCAGAACTCACTGCTTTGTGTATCTGGAGCAAAAATGCTCAGCTCAGAGAGTCTGCTGTGGTCAGTAAATCCTGAATCAGCTGACAGCAGGAGGAAACCTCTGGAGCACATTAGAGACCACTTTGTGTTTGTCCCCTGGAGCTCACTTTAGTCCCACTCTGATGTGTCCTTGGTCTGAAGGACTTGGAGATAAAGTCACATGACAGTGATGGAGGAAGGGGAGTGCGGAGGACAGGAATACATGAAAAGACCAAGTTCAGTTCAGGGACTACAATTAGCAGCTACACCCTGTTTTGCCACAAAGTCAACAAGGCCACATCCCTAATAATGCAAACTTTGACCCTCAATACAATTTAAACAGGTAAGTTATAAAAACCGTACATGTGTTAGGAAGGGTTAAATTATCTATATAAACCAAAAATGTTGTGTATCAGGATGTAATTACGTTTATTTCTGCTGGAAAGTTGGGAGCCTATGGGGACCAACTCACTGCTGGAGGGATGTGGGGACATGTCTTTTGGATCATTCTCCTCACTCAGTAAGTATTGTGCTTCTTAATAATATGCATTATTGGATGGATGGATGAACAGATGGATGCATGGATGGATACATGGATGAATAGGAAATGATGGATGGATGGATGGATGGATGGATGGATGGATGGATGGATGGATGGATGGATGGATGGAGGATCCAGCTGTATCATACTCTTTATGCTTTAGGGTAAGGGTCTACACCAGATTTCTCCATCTGGCTTAGTTTTGTGGTGAACCTTTGCCAATAGGTGACTTGGAACAACAACTTGGTGAACACCTGGCAAAGTCACTCAAGAAAGGTGGTGGTGGTGTGGGGGGGGGTATGGGGGTATGGTAGAAGCAAAACAGTCACGTTTTATTGATGTCAGGTGAAAAACAAAGCCAGCACTACAACAGCAGTTGCAGTTCCTCTGGCATCCAACAGGGGCAGCACTGACTCAGTCCTCATAGACTCCCATGTTGAAACTTCACAGCAGAAATAAACATCCTGATACACAAACTGTTTCGGTCGCTATAGATCATTTCCCCCTTTAAAACAGCTCTACTGTGAGATGAGTTTTTTCACTTCCTGCTTCCATCATTTCCTCTCCCTCCTTAAAGCCTCAATTTCCCATGATTCCCTGCAGTCATTATAAACCTTCTGAGTCGGCAAACTCTGATCAGGTAAATTGTGGCCGTTAGCCTCCTGTGGGGTTTAATGCAGTGTTAATAAAGCAGTGCAGCAGTGTGGTGATCGGGTCAAAAAAAGAGAAATAACCAGAGGGGATTGTGGGTAATTCAGCCAATTAGAGATTAGAGAGTAATGCCGCAATCAGAGGATGAAGTCTTACAGCAGGTAATTACCTCCACAGGACTTTATTTCCCTCTGAGGGCTGAGGAGGAGGAGGAGGAGGCTGGCAAAAGTTTTAAACTCACGCTGATTAAAACAGTTTTAACAGGAGGAAAAAAACTGAAACAGGTCACACATTTAAGACTAAAAACAGCATCCATCCACTGTTTTGATGAGGCAACCATCATTATGAGGAGGTTTAAGTTTAACTGGGTTAATTCAACCCTCCTCTACATTTCTTCAGTCATGTCATCAGAGTCTCAGTGTTTTAAGCATCCATGACCTGATTTTTAGAGCTTCCTTTAAATGTTTCATTAAGAAAAGCCTCTTCCTCTGGACTTCTGAGGATATTTACCCTTGGACCCCCTGCTATGGTTTTAAATGTCCTGTTACTAGACTGCATTGATCTTCATTGCCAAGGCTTATTTATCACCTTTAAACAGAAGCATCTCACCATCAGACTCCTCATAACTCTATCTGAACGTGATTTTTGGGGGCAATCTCTATCACACAGTCTTTACCTAAAACCAAGAAAATAATGCTGACAAAATTCAATCTTTTAGCTCTTTCACTGCTGGACCATCCGTAGGCACAGAGATAAGTTCACCCCACAGTGATTACTGCTGAATCACTTAACCCTTTAAGGCCTACCATAGAACCAAGTCCGCCAGAGCTTATATTATATTTTTACATGCTGTAGTGCCATTTTTGGGAGCATTTCAAGTTGCTATACATCAATACAACCATTATAGCCCAAATTTTAATAATGTGTATGCATTAAGTGCATAGAAATTACATAAATTGCAAGAAAGTGCAATAAACTACAAAAAATTCAAAATCGTTTTTGTTTTTTTAACATATATTTCTAGTTAGAGAAATTTAAGAGTCTTATCCCTCAAAACTGTAAATACAAAAAAGTTGCACAAAATAGTTTCCCACCACAGGAAATTTATTTTAAGTGTCTTCATAGTTTTATTTTTGAAATACACCAATTTTTATATACTGCAGGAAAAACGAAAATAAATATTATAGTGCAAACTTGCAAAAAAACAGCACATGCATCAGAATAAACTATTTCCAGCAGTGCAATATGAGACCTAAGCATCCCAGAAACGACACAGAAAGTCAGAAAGTCAAACATAACTTTTAAAAACACCAGTATAGGCTCATGAGGCCCTGATGGTAAAAAACTACATTTCCGCGAAAATTACGTTCCTTCCGGTTTCGGGCAGGTAATTGCGGACATGCGATAGTTCACGCTGACGTCTATTCTAACGTAGGAAGTATTATGAACAGCTGGTCGGATCGGCAAAGCGTGTTTCTGGAATATTATGTTTTTGTTGCTGCAAGAGCTTTTTATGCAGTTTTTGCAAAGCTATATGTGGAAGGAAACTGTGACCGAGGACAAGCTGATGGCATAAGATGTAAGTACAACTCCTCCGGTTTCATATGCAAAAAAAATTATTACGGTAGCTTATGTGGTTGCAGTTCTACAAGGATTTAAAAGTAGTTGCGCAAAATGGAGCGTGCCCGCTCTGACCGGTTTTAAAGGGTTAAACAGCACCTGTCTGATAAAGTCAAGTAGAAGATCTCAATCTTAAAAAAAACCAGAATCAGTCAGTAACATCACCAGTCTGAAAGGTTAAAGAGACATTTCTGTGGCTCCATCCACACATGGAGAACACCTATCCAGAACGTTCCCAGGAGCGACCGGCCAACCAAAATCACTCCAAGAGCGCATCAACGACTCATCCAGGAGGTCATAGAAGCAGAGATGGGCAGTAACGCGTTACTTGTAACGCGTTACTGTTATCTGATTACTTGTTTCAAGTAACGAGTAAAGTAAGGGATTACTATTGCAAAAACAGTAATTAGATTACCGTTACTTTCCCGTAGGAATGCTGCGTTACTGCGTTACTAAAACCGTGATTTTTTTTGCGAGAATGTCTCACGACAGTGACGTAAGCAAGTGCGACGCTCGTGACAACCAGTGTTGGTCAAGTTACTTGAAAAAAGTAATTAGTTACTGATTACTGATTACTTCTCAAAAAAGTAATCCCGTTACTTTTCTGATTACTTATTTTCAAAAGTAATTAATTACTTAGTTACTTAGTTACTTTTAAAAAACATGATACACTACCTGAATGCGTGATAAAGCAATAGACCTTTTGGGCCAATTCTATTTTTTCTGCATAATCCATCATATAAAAGTGAATCAAATGGAAAAGTGTCTTTTTAAAAAATTGTTTATTACTTTTAATCTTAACTTTATAAACAGTGCATCAAACAAAAATTAAATTAAATTCAACAGTCTTTGACTTTAATAAATTTGTTTAACATTTGAACATATTTCTGCACATTACACCATATTTTAAGAAAATAAAGGCTTAAACTGTATTTCTGCATACTCCAGCATATAACATAAATTATTTTTGTGTATACACACACACATCCTTTCATATAAATACAGCAAAAAATAAATAAATAAAATTAACAATAACATCTTTTAACAGTTGGTAAAGTGCAGAGAGGCATAATATTGAGATTACAAAAACAGAAAATGCTATTGCATGCTACATTTAGGCTGTTAATCCAGTCTCAGTTTGTGGCAACCCTGAAAAAGACCTATGTTTTATTGTTTTCTTTTGGACTGAAACAGTGGTTATATCCAACCCGTTCTCACTCCCAAAGCGTAACATTTTACGCTAGGTGACAAATCGTCACCATATTACGTTTTCGGCTACCCACCACGTTCCTAAATGACGACCTCGGAAAAAGAGGAAATATGAGAACCGTCTGGAATGAACCTACACATGTTCGCTCTTTTTCTTCAAATCGCTTAGAAACACGCTATTTAACATCATTAAAGTCCTGGTTAAGGTCAGGAATAAGGTTATGGTCAGGGCTAGGGATAAGGTTAGGTTTAGGGCTGGAATATAGGGCTGGAACGTCTACTACCGCGGGAGCGTCATTGCACTGGATTCCAGCCATAACCCGCCGCGTACCATAAGAACGCCGAAGGTCTCCTTTCGCGTTCCTCAGGAACGCCGCGGGATGTGACAAAACATCGACATGTTACGCCTCGGGAGTGAGAACGCTCTGTTATATCGCATCAGCAGAAGCTTCTCAAACCTTCTATCAGACATTCTGTTCCTTTTTGGGGAAAGCACCAATCCACCTAAACTGAACAGCCGTTCCACTGGTGCACTGGATGGAGTTGGACTGTTGTATTTCATGTACATCTTTTTGAGATTTGGGAACTGATTCAGAATCTCAAGCTCATAGCCTGACCTTAAAAAGTCAGTTACTTCTTTTTCTGCTGAGAAGCTTTCTGTGGGCTGATTCTGAAATTCAAAAAAGTCCATTTCGGCTGGGCTGGCTGGGATTTGGGACACATTAGTGTTCTCAGTTGCAGGAGCAGCTTTACGACACTCTGTTATCAGGAGCTCCTTCACATACTCTCTCCTACGCTCATCTCTCAGCCAACGAAGTTTAAACTTGGGACAAGTGGCCGCTGCGAGAAGTCCTTCTTGGCTGTCCAGAACAGCATCAAAACGAGTCTTGATGGCCTGTAACATACAATATGATGCATCTAAGAATAAAATTATTTTACTATATAATTACCTATTGTCATTATTTTGTGGGCTTTACAGCTCTAAACCATCTATATTTTCTATTATCAATACTGTATGAGATTTAATTTTGGCTGAGGCTTTTGTTGATATTATGATTAATATTCATGATTAATGATGATCAATGTCCCTGATATTTAACAAGGGGTGAATATTTGGTCTTTTATTCTATCATTTTAATAATTGTACCCGCTGCTTAAAACAAAGTATAACATCCACCCACTGTGAATGGTATAATAAATTTAACAAATCCACCCAAAGCAATTAATAATAATCTTACCTTTACAATGACATCTGGAAGGCTGGCTGTCATTCTAGAGAGGTCATCTTTCATCTTTGACATCAGGCTTGTGAGTATTGGCAGTAAAGCCCCGTAGGTGCACTCATCCCCTTGTAAGATGTCCAGAGCCACTGTCAGGGGCTTCATCACAGTACAGTACTCTTTCAAGAACTGGTACTCCCTTTCATTAAGGCACTTGATTCCCAGTTTTACACACAGGGGATTAAGTTCATTCAAGGGAATTGTGATGATTCTAGAAATGGCCTCATACAGGGAATTCCACCTTGTGGATGTCGGTACCATTAGTTTCCTCCGACTGACTTCCTCCACCTGTTCAGAGGCTAATGTTGATCGACTTGCTTTAGTCCAAAGAGCAGAACATTTTGCAATGCTACTCCTATATACAGCCTTGGTGTCTGCACAGGAATTTAGATGTTTGTCAACATTGCTTGTTGAAATCAAGTTAATTGTGTGCGATGCACATCTGTAGTGTGGAGGGAGGCTAAACTGTGCATCACCAGATGCAGTGGAAAGAGCTTCTATGACATCAGTAAAGGTCGGTTCCTCGTCATCACCTTCTTCATTTTCAGATTCAGACTCCAAATGACAGGGCTGACATACTCTGAATGCTTTGGCAAAATTGGATGCATTATCCGTTGCAGTGGCAATAACTTTGCCTTGTAGTCCATATGATGAATGGATTTCTTCAATCTCTGCTCCAATTACATCATAGGTATGGCTGCCTCTAATTCTCTTGCATGCTAGAGCGGCCTTGTTGCGTTGTAATGTGGAATTAATCCAGTGAACTGTTACACCCATAAAACTTTTATTATTTACCGTCCAGATGTCAGCAGTGGTGGAAACAACTCTGCCTCTTCGAGTGTAGCCTTCAAGTTAGAGTTCATTTTGTCATATTCTCTCTCAAGGTATCCTACAAATGACTTTCTCTGGGGCAGCTTGACACCACTTTTAGTTGGTATTTTTTCTACAAGTAACGCGTTACTGCCCATCTCTGGTGACAACAGCTGTGTGCAGATCAACAATGGATCACATATCGATTGTGGGAGAGAGTATGAGCGTGCAGCATTTAAAGCGTGGAAGTACTGACCTTACTTTGAGTTTGATTCCATAAAAAGTGGCAAAAACATTAGCGTCCATTGTGCGTGGGAAGAAAACTTCTTTTCACAGCGAAAAAAAACCCCTAAACTTCCAAGCAAGCACCGAGTGCGCAACGACGTAATGGGAAACTCACAGAGAAAGTCGCGGATTCTTCAACTGACCGCGGCACACCTTCACCAGGGTAAACCTCCGCCTACTGCAGTCCTGCTTTACAGGTGAAAATAGAGCAACAGGACCGCTAGTCTTTGACTTTATTTATTTTCTGCTGTTTTACTTGCATCTATTTGAAAGAGTGAGTGTAAACACACAAAAAATATTTTATTTTATGTGCTGGAATGTGTAGAAAATAGGTTTAAATGTTAAACTAATTTATTCAAGTCAGAGAATGGTGCATATAATTAAATTTTTGTTTGATGCATAAAGTTAAAAGATTAAAACTGATAAAACAAGTTAAAAAAAGAGAATTTTCCATTTGATTACATTTTGTATGATGGATTATGTAGAAAAAGTAGAATTGGGCTGAAAGATCTATCGCTTTATCACCTATTCAGGTTGTAAATCGTGTTTTTAAAAAGTAACTAAGTAACTAAGTAACTAAGTAATTAATTACTTTTGAAAATAAGTAATCAGTAAAGTAACGGGATTACTTTTTGGGGAAGTAATCAGTAATTAGTTACTGATTACTTTTTTCAAGTAACTTGACCAACACTGCATAGAAGACCAAGACCAAGACCAACAAGATCTAAAGATGTCAGAGGTCATGATTCAACAATAACTGGGTAAAAATGGCCTCCAGGGAGAGTTGAAGGGGAAAACCGCTGCTGACCAAAAACAATCATCTGGATGATCACTGAGACATCTGGGTCCGGTTACATTGGCCATCAGAATAACAGCATTTCATGAAGACAACATCACAGTAGCAGGTGGTGGTACTGTGATAGTCTGGGCCGAATTCTACTATCTACCATAAAATCCTGGAGGAGACGGTCTGATTATCAGTTCATTGTCTGAAGGTCAAAAGCACTCGGACTACGCAGCAGAACAAGGATCAGAAACACATCAGCAGGTCCACCTCTGAATATCTCAAAAGTGTGCAAGTCAAAGTTTAGACTTTAATCAAACTGCAGGGCTTTGGCATCATTGTAGTGGCATGTTGTTCACGCTGGAAAACCCTGTAGCGTGGCTGAAATCACAGTTCTTCTCTCATGGTTCAGACTGGTGTGTTTGGTGTTACACTCTCAATCAAGGGTTGGCTGAGCAGGCATTCTGAGTTTCCCAGTCTTCAGCGAGGCTACCCGACTTCCATCAACCTCATTAGTAACTGCTTAAAAGGAGTAGCTCCTGCTCCCAGTCTCTTTCACATAGTTGTTTTGTCCTTTCTTTTATCTGAAACATGTCAGTGTGACAAATACACAAAACCTAGATTTTCAGCCCTCTCCCATCCCCCTGGCAGCACTAAAAGTGCTCCAAAAGTTGAATTATTTCTCAACGAGTCTCTCTGAATGCAGAAGTCTGCAGGCTGGGATTTTTGTGGACGCAGAGCCCCTTGTTTTTATCAGTTTGTGTGTTTCCGTGTTTAATTAGCGTCATTTCTCCCTGTTTGTAGTGTCGGCACACTCAGGCAGCACAAAACTCTCTATATAAAATTAGTGTTGTTTTGAACGCTGAAAGGTCGCATTGCAACTGCTTTGTATTTGATATTTTTATTAGATTTTAAAACTATAAGTAGATAATGGCGCTCCATGTCTCTAATGTATTTATTAAAACTTACTTTGCTGTACAGCACATCTACACACCAGCACATCCTGTCTCAGTCACACATATCATCCAGTTATTGTTCTAATCAAAGCCAAAACACTTCCTGCAGATATCATCTGAGCTTGTGGCTAATTAACCCTTTCATTTTTGTTCTTTCACTTTCCTACAAATCTTTGGAAAATCAGAGGATAACACGTGTGTGTAGAGTTTTATCTGATTAGTGAATCTTGTTGCAGCTTCAGATGCATTAAAGCCTCCTTATCCCTGCCATCCATCACTGGCACTCGTTTATCAGGCAGAGAGGAGCTGCTGGAGCTGCTGAAGCAGCTGAGGCGGCGACTCGGCGGAGTAAGCCTGAAATCATCTCTGTATCGAGCTTCCACGATAAACGCACCAGCCTCGCCTTTCAGAGCATGTTGGGTTGAGCTGCATGGTCCTCGGGGGCTCCGCATGCACACCACAATAAACTCATCGGCAGCTCATTAACAGAAGGTTCCTTCCTCACGCAGCTCACGTTCACACACAGAAATATGAAGCTGAGACAGCAGAGCTCATTATGTTAGCATCAAACAACTTCATTCTGCGCTATGAGAGCACTGCTGATTCACTTAAAGGGAAGCAACAATAATAATGATGATTAATACCAGTTCTAATGTTTTTTCAGACTCATTTGTCATTCATGAAGTGGTCAGTGAAACAAACACGAGTTATTTCCACTTGGATAATTTGTTCTATTTACTCGAAGGCTCACGGTCACGCTGCGTGACGCCAGCGCTGAGTGAGATGGATCGGACTGTTTGCCACTGTTTTATGCAAACACACCACATTTCTTGGTTTCTGTTTCACTCGTTATATGGCCTTTCCTCTTCAGCCAAAAATAATACTTTAACAGCTGTCTTTAATTATTAGGTAATAAATGCGTAACACAGCTTATTGAGCACGAGCCACTGAGTAAATGATAAGTTAGACAAGAAAAATAAAACAAAGTGGGGTGGGACTGAGATGAGTGGGAGCTGCAGGCCCTTGCCCTCCTCGATCCAGAGAGTCAAGCTGACTGGTGAACGTTTGGTGGCTGGACACGGTCAACAGAGCCTACACGAATAATACAGATCCACCGCCCATGAGAACCGGGGAGAGGGGCGGGGTAAAGACGGGACCTGTGAGCGCTGACCCCGCGGACTCAGAATGAACACCTGTCCCACATGATGATGAGCCCTGAAATTTTTGCTTACGGTTATTTTGCTGTTTGTATAAAAACTCAATAAAAGGCTTTAAACCTGGTTTTCCGCTCATTCACAGCTCTTCGGTATGAATCTTTTACAATCAAAATGGCAGTGAAGCAGTCGGAATGAACCTGCTGGTCAATAACCTGATCTGACCTCCTGATTGAAGTCAGGTGACAGCCTGATGGTGTCGCCTGGAGGTCAGGAACGTACTGATGGAGCACATTTAAACTCCAGCTTCAGAGAATTCACAACGTCCAGCTGTCAGCTTCATGTGTGCACAGACCGATGGAGGAAGCTGAGTGATGTTTGCCAGTTTCCCGTCATGACAGGGTTGATGTAAATTCTTTCTCTGCTCGCTGTGATTGGTCAGTTCTCTGTCAGCTTTCTGCCTCAGGGATTCACGTCATATCAGCCACTTGGTGCTTTTATCTTCTTCCTCACTCGGGGTGAAGAAGAGCTGGTTATGTGATAAAAATTTAAACAGAGTTCAGACGCGCTCGCTCAGACGCGGCCTCCCCCTGAGGAAATCAGTCGAGGATCATTTGTCAGTTTGGCTGCAGTTTATGGATTTTTGCTTATAAGCCACTATAACTCACTCTGTGCTTTGCTGCTGCATATCTGAGGGGGCAGGAGAGAAAGAATGAGAGGAGTACAATTTGTCTGCCGGGGAGAGCATGAAGACATTGTCACTGATATTTTCAGCTTTGGTTCTCTTTAAGGAACAAACACAAAGCGAAGCCAATCAATCGGTGCAGCTGCTGACCCCACAGCTGGACTTTTTAGCTTTGGTGCTTCCTCATTTGTAACTGCTGGAGGATGAGGAGGATGTGGTTTGTCTCATGTCTGAATACACAAGCTGTGTTAACATGTCATTTTTCAGGTAGACAAAACATTTGTGTTATTTCAGTGGAGATGAAAGTGGACTGACAAAAAACCAAACAAGTGCAGAGTAACAGCAAACAGGACATATTCTATGTATCATCATAGTTTCAGTTTCATTTTCTGCTCCTCCTTCGCTCTTCCTTTAAGGATAAAAAGCACACAAAGTTCGCGTTGAAGGACGGGCTCCCGTTTCAGTGTGAAGCTGTGTGGACATCAAACAACAGAAACAGAAATATTTGTCACGGTCCGCTGTGACAGACCGTGTGGAGAGTGCGTGGAGGACTCAGGTGCAGACACGAGTGACACGGGAGTAAACTTTAAACAAAAGCGAGCCTTTTATTGTGGCTGGTAACGCAAGAGAAACAAACAAGAATAAGGGCAGCTCAAAAGCAATAACTAAACAGAAACCTAAACTGGGAATGAACTAAGGTAAGGCTATGAATACAACAGACCGGGCATGGAAACATGGAGGGTGGGAACACAGACGACGCGACACAGACTGTAAGAAACACAGAGACTAAATACACATGAGGGATGATCAGGGGAAGTGGCCACACATGGGAACGCAGCTGATATACATGAACTTAACGACAGGACAGGAGGAGTGAAACTGAATACACTGACAGTGAATGCAGGCCTTCAAAGTAAAACAGGAAACATGGGACATGAACCGGGGAGACGTAGTACAGGGGGAGGTGACAGACGCGACAGCATGAACTTGACAATACAAGACACACAGACATAAACACACGAAGGGCAAGGGAGGCTTGATACAAGGGTAACATAACTACAAAAGGACTGGACTACCTTAAAGAACCTAAACAATCAATAAACATCAAAATAGACTAAACACAAAACACTGGGTCGCACGACCCAGGACCATGACAATATTGATCCTCTGAAGTGAATTAAAGCAAAGTGAAACTTGTGTGTAGTCCTAAAAAACTGCTGCTGATCAAATACCTCCAGCAGGGTACCATCACATACTCATCCTGAATCTTCCTGACCTCTGAGCTGAAATTCAGACTGAAACCCGAGTCTGTCAGAGGAATCCGGATGGAAGCGGAGATGATGACAACGCAGAGAATAAAAATAGCTGTGGATGTTCTCAGGTGTCCTACAGAAACAAACACCTGAGGCCACAGCTGGATGGAGGGAGGTGTAGAGGATGAATTCGTGTCCTGAACATCAGAGGAGGCGGGGAATGACACCACGATGCAGCACTGCAGCAGTTGTGAAGAAGCAATGCGAGGCTCTCAGCACGATTTGTAGGAAAAATGAGCACAACACAAGTAACCAAGTGAAGATGAGATCAAAACCGAGGAGCACAAACACACACAGACAGAATGGAACGAAAGAAAAACAGGGAAAACCAATCAAAGTGAATATTGAAGTAAACACAGGAAATAAAACAATAGATCGACCAGTATAAGAAAGCACTGACATATAGAAATTATGATGACAAAGACTGAGAAGATACCAAAACCGAGATGGGACAAGAAGAGGAAACACTGAGGAAACCAAACGTACAAACTCCAAAAATACTGAACAGAAACTGAAGAGCACACAAACAGCAGACTCCACGTAAGGCCACTATCCATAAGCTGATGTGGCCTCGCATCACATGCAGAGGTTAGCCTGCTAGCTAGTCTGTAGGCTCAGAATGGTAATATCAAATCAAATAAGAGGGTTAGAAAAAGAACTGGAGCATGTCGTTATAGTTTCTATTAAAACGTTTAATTTTATCTCTCACTGTTGTCCTCTGTTATCTTTTTAGTGCAGTTTAATTTGATAAACCTGCTCAGAGATAGGTTTGTGTGTGAGGAGCTGGAGAGCATCGTGTTGATAATAATATCAGCAGAAAGTGAGTCATCGGCGTGAGAAATAAAGGGGGGAACACCGTTTACGTGGTTTGTTTTGGTGGCTGCTGAACAGTCTGTGGCCGGGGGCAGTGAAGGAATTCAGAGCGCACTAAATCATCTTCAGCCCTGTGTGCATTCTTACTATTATTTCATATTTATGTCACCTCACAAACAGCTCAGATCCATTTTTTAATAAGACAACACAAAGCTGGCTCCTAATGATGTGATCAGCTCTGATTGCACACTGACTCAGCTCATTGATATTTTTACTTTTTAATTAACTAAAGTGTAGCTCTCACATTACTTAGAATTAGCGTCAGTGTGCGCTTGTTGTACAAACTCGTATCTCTGCTCATTAAAATGTGCAGAAACGTCCCGAGGTTACAGGGCGGCTCGTGGTTTCTGAGGTGAGCCTTTCCACTCTGTTTACTTCATCACGCTGCTTTCAGTGACACCTGAGGCCGTCAGGTGAGCTGCAGTCAGCACTGTTTGTGCTGCACTCAATCATAACACAGTCAGATAAACTGTACAGATATCAGTCCATCCTGACAGGAAGCAGAAACCATTTCAAAGAGGCAGCAGGTGAACAGGAGAGGTAACAAGACAAAAAAGGGACAAGTTTTGGTTCATGGTTCATGGTCTCAGCCCAAACTGTGAGAATCAGAGTCCCTGAGGGCTCATCATCCTTTACAGCAGGGGCGTCAGACTCATTTACATGGTGGGACACAAACAGCACACTTCAGTCCTACGTGGGTCAGACCAAAGAAACTCTCCTGTGTCTCAGTCTAAACAAGTTAAATTAATACCTTTCAACCCCTGAGGAGTGCACTTTCAACAGTACATCTGAGTTTTTGGGAAGAAATGCTGCCTGAGTAAATTAAGGAAATGTGTGAGACACTCTTTGGACTTCAACTGTATGAAACAAATGTGCGAAGCAGTGGACAGAGATTTTCCCTGACAAGCTTTCATGTGATTGTGCACATACGTTTTTATTCCCGCTTCAGAGTCGGTAAAAATACACTCCGTTTTCCCTCCTGTCACATGACCTGAGCTCTCAGCTGATGATGTGATCAGAAATAGCTGCTGGATTCTCTGGAGCTTTGTTCTCAGTGTCTAAGAATAGAATGATTTGGCGTGAGGAAGCTTTGACCTGGTAGTGCTAATGGATTTCATCTGACTCAAAATCAGACAGCATCTCTCTGCTTGTGTCCCTCTACCCCTTAGCATCACCTGACCTCCATGCTTACCTGTCCACCTGCTCTACGTGAACCTGTGCTGGGATTTGAAGCTTATTCTGAGCTTGAATGAAATGCTTTGAGGTTTAAACTGTGAATATAAATCCAGATCAGACCGTTTCTGTTTGTCATACATATGCAAATCAAAGATTTTTATTGAGGACTGCTTAAAAGAGATTAAACACAACTCGTGTTTTTATACGTCTTTCACTTATTCAGCAGAGATGAGGCGGATTAAAGAATCTGTCCAAGAGAAAGCTGAGTGCTGACAGAAGAAGCTTTTCTGTTTGTTTATTCCCACAAATCTTCTTCCTCTGCTGTGAGAACTCTTTTATTTATCCTGGTTTATCCTTATTAGTTCAGCCGTCAGATGGACGCTACCAAACGTGCTTTAAATGTTTATTTATTCAGTTCTGACTCCATGTGTCTGTGATCATTACGACAGAGTGACTCAACTCTCGTCGTCTTCTGTAAAAGACGCTGCAGGGTGAGAACGTCCTGTTTCTAACATGTGATTCATGTTTTTCACACCCACTCCATCACTTCACTGAGACGTGTCAGAGTTTGGCTTCTTCAGCCTGTGAAGCCATGAGTGCTGAAAGTCACCTGTGAGACCAGCGACACCTGAGTGAAGCTCAGAGCACCTGATGCTTTTGGTGTCTTTAGATTGTGGCAGAGGTGGGACCAAGTCATTGTTTTGCAAGTCTCAAGTAAGTCTCAAGTCTTTATCCTCAAGTCTCAAGTCAAGTCTCAAGTAATGTCAGGCAAGTCAGAGTCGAGTCTCAAGTCACTGGTGTAAAAGTCCAAGTAAAGTCACAAGTCTGAAATTTTGAATTTCAAGTCCTTTCGAGTCTTTAAAAAAAAAAAACGAAAAAAAGCATGTTGCAGTTATATGCTAAATGTAAATATTAGACCATGTAATTTTTAAATCTGTGTTTTTCTCAACACATGACAAAATAGTGAACTTAGAAAATATACACAAATTGTGAAATTGCACCTCTTTAAAATGCAGCTCAATTAAACCTAGCTCCAAGAATAATTTTCACCGACAGTTCTGAGATAAGCTGCATGTTATTCTTGGATGCGGTTGTAGGACTGGCTTTAAAATCGCATGACAAAAATATCATACACATTAAAAAAACTGTATCACCAACGTAGCCTGGACAACATTTGCTAGTTAGATGAAGTCAGCTATCTCATCTTAGCATATTTATATGCATATTTATAATTATACGCTTCTTGGAGTGAGTGCACACACTCATGAAGTTTAGTAACTTCAGGTCACTGCAACAAGCCCAGGTACAGTTTACCGACGGATGGGTACAGGACCTTGAAATGCACCGTGTAGAAAGAAAGACCATCGTACGTATCATAAGTTTACCAGTCTCACAAATCGTCGTCATAAATACACATTCGTTAACCGTTTATTAATAGGAGTGGAAATCATTTCTGGTAGCATCACAGAAATGTAGCAGTGACAATAATGCTGTATGCTGTAATCGTACTGGACAATTAGTGATACAAAACAACTGTTTTATCCTGTGAATAAAAGTATATGTTTTTGTCAATGTACCATAATAACAGAAGCGAAACGCAATATTGTGTCAGGACAATTCACTATTTATGCACAATAAACAAAGGAGCATAGCGCGACAATTTCTGTTCAGCACCAGACTTGCTTGTAACCTATATCACCAATTATGTTAAGAAAAATGACGTATTAACTACAACAGCAGACTGACCTTCGTGGAAATGCTTGGAGCAGACTAACCTGTGAGCTGGAGTGTTCTGGGACGTTATATTTTGTCTTTGAATGGCTGCAATCCAGTCGCCTCTTTGTTACTTCGGAAACATGGCTCGAACAATTTCTCTTCAACGACGTAATCCGATAACAACCGATCTCTTTACTCGTCGGCTTCCCGTGGCTGTCATGCGACCGGCTATTGCAGTTAATAATACAACAGCTTCTTGACATTTTTGTGTTTCTTTTTATCGCTGTATAACTGATTTTAATTGAAAGCCTGCGTGCGCTAGTTCCCAGAATCCTTTGCGGTTCTACCCGTGAATGACGTCACATTTTCAATCTCTATATAATATGCATGTTAAATTTTATATTTGGGGTAAAATATCAAGTCTTTTCAAGTAAACCGGTTCAAGTCCAATTCAAGTCCCAAGTCATTGGTGTAAAAGTCCAAGTCAAGTCACAAGTCTTACAACATTTTTTCAAGTCAAGTCTAAAGTCATAAAATTAATGACTCGAGTCTGACTCGAGTCCAAGTCATGTGACTCGAGTCCACACCTCTGGATTGTGGAACTGGTTGCAGTTGCACATTAGGGTGTTTCCACATCCCCATCGTTTAAATCGACCTCTGGTTTGTTTTCAATCTCGGTGCAGTTTGTTTGTGCAGGTGTGAACACAGTAATCGCACTTGAGTCTGGACCAAAACAACTGCACTGGCACCCTTTAGAGGAGGTGGTCTCGACCCCAATCTGAACCATCTGCTAGGTGTATGTTACACGTTTAAGATAAACATTGTCCAATACAAACGTATGATTTGCATTCTCAGTGCAGGAAGGTGCTGTAGATGTGCAAAGGTCTGTGCTGGCTGGCAGCTAGCATGAATGTCTCCATGTTCTCTGATAGTCCAGAACTCAGCACCTTCTTCCTGTATTTACTTTTGTTGCTCTCGCCCCAGACACATCTGACCAATGATGGGGAGCAGTGTTGGTCAAGTTACTTGAAAAAAGTAATCAGTAACTAATTACTGATTACTTCCCCAAAAAAAGTAATCCCGTTACTTTACTGATTACTTATTTTCAAAAGTAATTAATTACTTAGTTACTTAGTTATATAGTTACTTTTTAAAAACACGATTTACAACCTGAATAGGTGATAAAGCGATAGATCTTTCAGCCCAATTCTACTTTTTCTACATAATCCATCATACAAAATGTAATCAAATGGAAAAGTCTCTTTTTAAAACTTGTTTTATTAGTTTTAACCTTTTAACTTTATGCATCAAGCAAAAATTTAATTATATGCAACATTCTCTGACTGGAAGAAATTAGTTTAACATTTAAACCTTTTTTCTACACATTCCAGCACATAAAATATTTTTTTGTGTGTGTTAACACTCACTCTTTCAAATAGATGCAAGTAAAACACAGCAGAAAATAAATAAAGTCAAAGACTAGCGGTCCTTTTGCTCTATTTTCACCTGTAAAGCAGGAGTAGGAGTGTGCCGCAGCGGTCAGTGGAAGAATCCGCGAGTTTCTCTGTGAGTTTCCCATTACGTCGTTGCGCACTCGGTGCTTGCTCGGAAGTTTAGGGGGGTTTTTTCGCTGTAAAAAGTTTTCTTCCCACGCACAACGGACACTAATGTTTTTGTCACTTTTTATGGAATCAAACTCAAAGTAAGGTCAGTACTTCCACACTTTAAACGCTGGACGCTCATACTCTCTCCCACACTAGATATATGATCCACTGTTGATCTGCACACAGCTGTTGTCACTAACGGCGCACTCGCTTACGTCACTGTCGTGAGACATTCTCGCAAAAAATCACGGTTTTAGTAACGCAGTAACGCAGCGTTCCTACGGGAAAGTAACGGTAATCTAATTACCGTTTTTGCAATAGTAATCCCTTTCTTTACTTGTTACTTGAAAAAAGTAATCGGATTACAGTAACACGTTACTGCCCATCTCTGATGGGGACTGAATTGAAGTACAACTAAGCAAAACTACAAGTTTACAAACTCATCAGCTGAGTCGGACCAGAGTTAAAGAACTACAGGTGTGAAACCACTTCTCTCGTCATTTTTAAATCCACTCCAGACCCTCCTTTTCTGCTTGGATTTTATTTTGACTTCTTTTGCTCATATTTATTTGTGTATTGTATTTTTATCCATGCTTTTATTTCATGTTGTACTGTATTTATCTGTATTTTAATGTATTTTGATTCCAGTGTTCAGCACTTTAGTCAGTGCTTGCTGTTTTTAAAGTGCTTTATCTGTAAAGTTTTCTTGGCTCTCCACACCTCAAAGCTTAGAGTCAAACAACAGGACCAGAAATGGGGATAATAATAAAAATCAATACCAGTGCCTGGGAGTTGTGAGGTAATAGTAAGTAAAATATTTGAGTGGCCAATCCCAGCCAAAGAGCCGAGACAGAAAACAGAGATGAGAGTATTTTATAGTGAGCTGTTGTATATTATAGATCCTGCTTTATTCTAAAACTGCTGAAGGGCCTGAGGCCAGATGAGCAGAGGCTGTTTCTATGAAAGAAACAGGATTATTACAGTAATACTGAATGATGGCATTTCATCAGTACCTCAAGACAATCCCAGCTGTGTGAACAGCTGGATTTCTGTTTGTTCTTTACAAAGAACAAAAGCTGCAAGTGCAAACTGCTTTTCATGCATTTGATACCCGCAGTAAACGATCAGCTTTGTTTTTTGTTGTTTCACACACAGTAAGATCAGCTTTGTTACTATATCTAATTATCTGAGGTGAATTATCTGAGGTGAAGTCCTGCCTGGAAATCTGGAAACGTTTGTTTTGTTTTAGGGCTCAGTGAGGAACACCTGAACACCGTTACCTTTACAGTACACCCTCTGCAGAGCAGCTCCTGTGGGGCGGGGCACACGCTGAGATCATTAACCTTCAGTCCTCTGAAGGATGGATGCTCCTCAGTGAAGGACTAGTCCTCCATAAAGGAGAAAACGTGAGTCTGTAATCTGCATTCAGATGAGCTTCCTTTGTTTCCAACTGCAGTCCAATAAAATGATGATCAGGAAGCATGAAGGAGCTGTCAGCGTGCTTGTCCATGCAGACTTTAAGTTTGTGGAGTCCTCGATGGTCTGATTTTAAAGCTGCTGCATTCAAAGATAATTTCAAACTAATTAAATTCAAAGAATCAAAAAGAGTCTAGCGGTTCATCAGGATAAAACTCCCAAACACAAGCTCAGCAACATAGCGTTTCTACTGTGCAGCGAGGGGCACTCAGACCTAACAACCATTCCATAAACACATGGAACAACACCGTAGAGCCATCTCGACTGCACGCCAGTATCTAAAGGTCAAAAGTCAGTTTCTGAGGATGGCAATGTTTACTTTTGGGCCAAGAAGTCAGATGGTTTGAAAGATGGAGCCATCTATGTCCAGGCATGGCATATGACACCAACTATCAGTCACCTACAGTGCAGTCTTTAGATCCCTTCCCCAACTCACACTTGCATCAAGTCACCAAATGATAGTGTGGCAGTGTCCTGCAGTGGTTTTCTGCTTGACCCCCATTGATGGTAATGACCCATAACTTTTCTTCACACCTTGTGTCACTGAGAATAGAAACCAAGTCCAACCAGTCCAAATGATCAGACTAACAAATCGTTGTAGCTAAAAGACCTGGAAGAGGCTATGACAACCCGAAGTCAAACAGTGTGTCGAAAACTCCCATGAGATGAAGACGTCTCCAAGTCATGGCCTATGTAGGATACTTTGAAAAGCATAAACTTTCAGTTTAGTGAGGTTCTGGGTCCTAAAGCCTGTTTTTGTTTGTTTTTGTTTGTTTATTGAATTTAGTCCTCCTCATGACATGACACACCCAAGACTTACACTACCAACCAATGATTTCAATTTAAAAACAGACTGTCCTGCTTGTGGCTGTGTTTGGGGACTGGTCCAGGATTCAGACAAAGGAATCATAGTCCTGAAGCAAAGGGCAGTGTAAACACTCTACAGATGCACGATAATAATGTTGAAGCTCCAGAAAGTGAGGTCCACAACCTGATGGGTGACATTGTCGTGGATACGTCACCTGAATAGCTTGGAGGACATGATTTGTGCAAAACTGAGAAACCAAAAGCTGGACTAAATGGTTACATTCCCATCCAAAGTTTAATAATGAACTAAAAGGTCTGAGAATGGACTTCTTTCATCATCTGATTACTTTATGATTTTCTCTCTGTGAATTGTGTAAAATACAAATACTGTCTACACAGTCACCATACAGCATAGCCTAACAGTTTTATCAAATACAGCAGGAGTCCCTGTGTTACTGTAAACAGAGAGATTCCTGAACATAATTACAGAGACATTTTCAGCAATTCCTGAGGCCGATTTGTCTGTTCCCATGTTTTCACATATCCAGATGTAATTCGCAGGCAGGATTCTGTGGGACGTTTCATCTGCACTTTCATGTAGTTTGTTTGTTCGTCTGTGGAAGTCATGATGAGAAGTGGAAGAAAACCAGTGAGTACAGCCTCCCCACATGCAGATTTTATCGCCACTGTGATTAATTAATGCTCCAGCAGTTAGCCAGCCCTCAGCAGCTCGATGAGCGGAGCTTGCTTGTATCGAGACGCTCGATGTGCTGCTGAATAAATTAACATCCTCATTGTTGTTCGTCATCAGTGAGTTAGAGCTTTAATTTGCAGAGTTAGAAACTTATTAATATGTGGTCCCAGGGACGTTTAAATGAGCTGCGAATATTCAAAGAAGCATCCATTAGATCCACTCAGGAGCTCCTTATCATGCTCCATTGTATTCCCCATTCAGCTCGCACACAAACACACACATCACAGCACATTCATTAGAAACAGATTAATCCATAAACACTGAGGTTTGTGTTTGATTCAGCTCATTAAACATTTAAAACTCACACTACCTGGTTTTTGTTTCACAACCCACCGGCTCAGATCAAGCCCCAAACTTCGTCGAAGTGAGCTGCTGCATAGAACAACACTTTGCCTTACTTCAAGCCACAACAGCAGTCTGCTCCTCATATCAGCACACCACAAAGAACAGCAAAACAATTGAATACAAAACCTTGCAGGTAATACCAGTTCAGCGTCCTCAACGGACTTCAGAAAAGGTTCCAAAACCTTCTCCGACAATCCCCATTTGTCCTTCTGTATCTCTCAGCTTCTTTCTAGTCAAAACTTTGACGTCATCTTATCCATCTGTCTGAGTTTTTAATCCTGAACATTTCCTCTGCTTATTATTTTAAATCTTTTTTATTATCCTGTTTGCTGATGTCATGCACAGACACATGTTGTTGTGTGACTTAGATAAAAGCCATGTCTATTTACCTCATAAAACATTCCTGCTACTTTTATTCATTCATCCATCCCAGAGAGACCCTGTCATAGAGCAAGAGGTGGGGTAGGGTCTGGACAATGTGCAACCAGAACAGATAATTGTCATTCATAAACCAGCCAGCAACGAAAATGAGAAACAATGAGTGGAAATAAAGACACCTGGTGCCAATCATAAAGGTCCAAACAGGACTAAACAGGTGCTACTTTATCCACTCTTCAAACATCCATCATGAAGACTCTGTAGCTGTCTAAAATGAGTCTGCCTAAAGACAAAACAGCATCTGTGCCTTCCCTGCCAGTATGAAAACACAGGGCATCAAATCCATCAAACTGCTCTGAGCTGGACCTGAAATGCGGAAACAGAGGACATATTCAGAGGAGCTCACTATATTCTGCTTTACAGCAGAGACTTTGAAAAAGTCAACACTCTGTGCAGTGCCCCAGTATCGCAGTGATTGTCACACACGCCCAAACTTCAGCTAAACTGATGAAATCCACTCAGGTCTGCAAGCGAGGAGAAACTCTGAGGCAGATTAATTCAGAGGCTGCTGCTGCAGAGCCATTAGAGGAGAACGCTCGAAATGTGTAATGAGCGCGGGTGTCACAGGTGATGTTCAACATGCAGCAGCAAAATGACTTCATGAATTCATAACGAGAAGCCAATTGATCCCCAAACAACCCACAAACATTAGTTAATGGGAGTCAAGAGCGTGAGGTCGGAGTGGAGCCAAAAAACAAACGATGTGACAAAACTCCCGAAACACACAAAGTTCTCGCTCTGATCGCAGCCTGCAATCGGAGGCTGGGATAACGAGATGTGGAGGCTGAACCCACAGCAGTGCTCATCAATCTTTTAATCAAATCTTTTCTATTAAACACAACTCTGAGCCGTGACTCCCTCTTCCTCCTCATCTTCATCTGCTCCCTTAGAGAAAAGGCGTAATTAATCAGAGATCATTAATATCTCTCTCGTCATGGCAGCTGGAAATCCTGTTACAACTGAGCAGTAGGGAGAAAAAACATGATGACCCTCCACATTCATTAAATCTCATCCAGGATGTTTAGCTTTGGACACCTGAGGGAGGAAGAGCGACGGTAGGAGAAGAAAACCTGAAGGCTTATGTTTAGTGGTGGGTCTGCATCATTCTGAACAGATTCAGAGGAAGATCATTAAACTACAGGGAGTGCAGAATTATTAGGCAAATGAGTATTTTGTCCACATCATCCTCTTCATGCATGTTGTCTTACTCCAAGCTGTATAGGCTCGAAAGCCTACTACCAATCAAGCATATTAGGTGATGTGCATCTCTGTAATGAGAAGGGGTGTGGTCTAATGACATCAACACCCCATATCAGGTGTGCATAATTATTAGGCAACGTCCTTTCCTTTGGCAAAATGGGTCAAAAGAAGGACTTGACAGGCTCAGAAAAGTCAAAAATAGTGATATATCTTGCAGAGGGATGCAGCAGTCTCAAAATTGCAAAGCTTCTGAAGCGTGATCATCGAACAATCAAGCGTTTCATTCAAAATAGTCAACAGGGTCGCAAGAAGCGTGTGGAAAAACCAAGGCGCAAAATAACTGCCCATGAACTGAGAAAAGTCAAGCGTGCAGCTGCCAAGATGCCACTTGCCACCAGTTTGGCCATATTTCAGAGCTGCAACATCACTGGAGTGCCCAAAAGCACAAGGTGTGCAATACTCAGAGACATGGCCAAGGTAAGAAAGGCTGAAAGACCACCACCACTGAACAAGACACACAAGCTGAAACGTCAAGACTGGGCCAAGAAATATCTCAAGACTGGTTTTTCTAAGGTTTTATGGACTGATGAAATGAGAGTGAGTCTTGATGGGCCAGATGGATGGGCCCATGGCTGGTTTGTTAAAGGGCAGAGAGCTCCAGTCCGACTCAGACGCCAGCAAGGTGGAGGTGGAGTACTGGTTTGGGCTGGTATCATCAAAGATGAGCTTGTGGGGCCTTTTCGGGTCGAGGATGGAGTCAAGCTCAACTCCCAGTCCTACTGCCAGTTTCTGGAAGACACCTTCTTCAAGCAGTGGTACAGGAAGAAGTCTGCATCCTTCAAGAAAAACATGATTTTCATGCAGGACAATGCTCCATCACACGCGTCCAAGTACTCCACAGCGTGGCTGGCAAGAAAGGGTATAAAAGAAGAAAAACTAATGACATGGCCTCCTTGTTCACCTGATCTGAACCCCATTGAGAACCTGTGGTCCATCATCAAATGTGAGATTTACAAGGAGGGAAAACAGTACACCTCTCTGAACAGTGTCTGGGAGGCTGTGGTTGCTGCTGCACGCAATGTTGATGGTGAACAGATCAAAACACTGACAGAATCCATGGATGGCAGGCTTTTGAGTGTCCTTGCAAAGACAGGTGGCTATATTGGTCGCTGATTTGTTTTTGTTTTGTTTTTGAATGTCAGAAATGTATATTTGTGAATGTGGAGATGTTATATTGGTTTCACTGGTAAAACTAAATAATTGAAATGGGTATATATTTGTTTTTTGTTAAGTTGCCTAATAATTATGCACAGTAATAGTCACCTGCACACACAGATATCCCCCTAAAATAGTTAAAACTAAAAACAAACTAAAAACTACTTCCAAAAACATTCAGCTTTGATATTAATGAGTTTTTTGGGTTCATTGAGAACATGGTTGTTGTTCAATAATAAAATTATTCCTCAAAAATACAACTTGCCTAATAATTCTGCACTCCCTATATAGTTTAATAAGGCCAAACTCATCTCTATGTTTCAGTCATTCTGAATAATACCCTGAATATAACAGAAGACTGAACTTCCTTGCCAACTGACCTCCTTCCTACTGCGTTGCTGTCTACAATCTGAAAACAAGTCAAAATGATCATCTGTAGGCAGATTCCTGCAGGGCCCAAGGCATTACAATTCAAGGACACCTGCTCTTCTTCTACTGTTCCATTGTTGGAATTAATATTCAAAATATTCAAGTTTCTAATTAAGAGGTCAAAAAGTCAGACGCAGTTTTTTCTACCCCTCTGTATGACGTCACCCAGAGAGGACACAAGCCCCACACAGAGCCCCAGAATAATGAGTCGTCTCAGTAGGGGTTAAGAATTCAGTTATGTCATGTTGGTTATGTAGTCTTCAAATAGTTCCCAGTAAGCGGGCAGCTGAAATGTGTGCTGATAACATACAGACTTTTTTTTTTTTGCCTTCTTACCTTTTAAAAATGCATCTCAAACTTCTGTGATACTGTTTTTCTGACTTTCTCTAACTTTCTAACTATTGCAAGGCTCCATGATCCGCCACATGATCCATGATCTGTCACTGCTGTAATCTTCTTACTGGAGTGAACGAAGATTACAGGACTCTTGCAATAGTTCTGATCCCACGTACCTGCTGTTGTCATAAGAAAGTTGTCCTAAAGGGGGAGGGGATAAAGAGGCTCATTTTATAAGTAATGATAGCCCAGCGTCAGACAATGGAGGATTATTTGGACTGTGACTAATGAAGTTGCTCCAAAGGATAAAATTATTAATATTATTATTAAATGTCATTTTTAAAACACATCTGGTCATGTTTGATTGAGTTCAGGTTAACCATAACAATAAAATATACAAATGTAAAAATCCTCACTGCCTACAGCACTAAGCTTTCTAAGGCATCCTATTGGACTGGGTCTGTGATGGCTCACTGTTATCATCATGAACCACAGAATCCATTTTTATTCCTGAACATCTGCACGAACTCCTGAGCAGTCTGAAGACGTTCTGCTGAAAACAGCTTTTCTCCTGTTTGGACTGAAAAACGCTGTATGAAGTTGCCTTAGCACTAAAATACAAGAACAACAAAAAAAGAAAATACACCAGAAACCTGATAATCTTTTTTTTTATCTGGAATCTCATATCATCCTCTGAGCTTGTTG
Organism: Rhamphochromis longiceps; assembly: GCF_057381845.1. Taxonomy (NCBI): domain Eukaryota; kingdom Metazoa; phylum Chordata; class Actinopteri; order Cichliformes; family Cichlidae; genus Rhamphochromis; species Rhamphochromis longiceps. The sequence goes on along the minus strand of NC_140573.1, from coordinate 18,876,293 downwards.
GTGATATTTGAAAAGTCCCAGCATTTGGAGCATACGCTTCTGTTTTCGTCTCTCCTTCTGTGTTGGCTTTGGGAAACAGAAACTGGGCGCAGCTCGGTCTCTTAAAATAGATTTAAACTTCAGAGAATGATTAAACATCAACCAGCTCAAAACTGAGACACACAAATACACTCAGAGGGCCAAAAATAACACAGACACTGAGCCTCTGTGTTGGTCACATGACCACAAACAACTGATTTAAGCACACCAGTTTAAAAAAATCAAACAGAGAATGTCAAAGGTCAAAGGTTAAGAGTCAGTGAAGGAGTTGTAAACAGACACTAATGAACATCTGTTCAATCAGTGCTCAACATAAACAGTGGGTGGTTTTCACAATAAAAGCCTCAATTATTCATACTATTTTTACCAAAATAAAACCAGTTGGGAAAGCTGCTGCTGTCTGCTCCAGAGAATTACTTCAATCATTGAAAGGCTGCATGTCCAGAAGTATGTGGACAGCTGAGCATGAGGTACAGTTTGGGGAGTTGAGCTTGTTTCTCTGCTGCTCCAGCGTTTGTTAAACCTCCCGCAGATATTTGCTCCCATTCAGACACCAGAAGTTGGCCGAGGACCGCTGATGTCACCACTCTTATGAGGACTCTGTGGGCACCACACAGTTTCTTTATTATGCTTTGTGCTCAGAGGGGCTGTCACATTAAAGCAGGGCATGAGCACCGTGAATCTTTTGAAGTTGCATAAATTCATCGACCTGAAAGCATCAAACACTGTAACAGCAATCAAAACCCAAAATCCTTACATTAATTCCGGAGATTTGAAGCAGTGCGTGACCTTCAAATGCTGGACACCAAAAGCAGTTACCACAGCAGCATAAATGAGCTTTCATAATGAAAACATAAAAATCCCTTATGAAAAGGACACCGAGGGAACAGTTTACCCTGCCCGGGATAGGGTTACCGGGGCCCCGCCCTGGAGCCAGGCCTGGGGAGGGTGCCCGAGGGCGAGCGTTTGGTGGCCGGGCCTTAGTCCATGGGGCCCGGCCGGGCACAGCCCGAAGAGGAGACATGGGCCCATCCTCCCGCAGGCCCACCACCCGCAGGAGGTGCCATAGGGGTCGGGTGCATTGTGTGCCGGGTGGTGGCCAGGAGCGGAGGCCCTGGCAGACTGACCCCCGGCTGCCAAGACTGGCAATAGGGACATGGAATGTCACCTCTCTGGTGGGGAAGGAGCCTGAGTTAGTGCGTGAGGTTGAGAGGTACCGGCTAGATATAGTCGGGCTCACCTCTACACATGGCTTGGGCTCTGGAACCAGTCTCCTGGAGAGGGGCTGGACTCTGTCTCAGTCTGGAGTTGCCCCTGGTGAGAGGCGGCGGGCTGGGGTGGGTATTCTAATATCCCCTCGGCTTGCTGCCGGTACGTTGGGGTTTTTCCCGGTGGACGAGAGGGTTTGTTCCCTGCGCCTTAGGGTCGGGGACTGACTGTCATCTGCGCTTATGCGCCGAGTGGCAGTTCAGAGTACCCAGCCTTCTTAGAGTCCCTGGGGGGGGGGGGGATGTTGGAGGGTGCTCCACCTGGAGACTCTGTTGTCCTGCTGGGAGACTTCAATGCTCACGTGGGTAACGACAGCGAGACATGGAGGGGCGTGATTGGGAGGAACGGCCTCCCTGATCTGAACCCGAGCGGTGCTTTGTTATTGGACTTCTGTGCTAATCACAGTTTGGCCATAACGAACACCCTGTTCGAACATAAGAGTGTCCATAAGTGCACGTGGCACCAGGACGCTCTAGGCCGTAGGTCGATGATCGATTTTGTAATCGTATCAGCAGACCTGCGACCATATGTTCTGGACACTCGGGTAAAGAGAGGGGCTGAGCTGTCAACTGATCACCACCTGGTGGTGAGTTGGATCAGGTGGTGGGGGAGGACGCTGGACAGACCTGGTAAACCTAAACGCGTAGTGAGGGTGTGCTGGGAACGTCTAGCAGAGGCCCCAGTCCGCGAGATCTTCAACGCACACCTCCGGCAGAGCTTCAACAGCATTCCGAGGGAGACTGGGGACATTGAGTCCGAATGGACCATGTTCAGCGTCTCCATTGCCGAAGCTGCTGCATTGAGCTGCGGCCGCAAGGTGGTTGGTGCCTGCCGTGGTGGTAATCCCCGAACCAAATGGTGGACACCAGAGGTGAAGGGAGCCACCAGGCTGAAGAAGGAGTCCTATCGGGCTTGGTTAGCCTGTGGGACTCCGGAGGCAGCCGACAGGTATCGACAGGCCAAGCGGAATGCGGCTCGGGCAGTGGCTGAAGCAAAAACTGGGGAGGAGTTCGGAGAGGCCATGGAAAAAGACTTTCGGACTGCCTCGAAGAGATTCTGGCAAACCGTCAGACGTCTCAGGAGGGGAAAGCAGTGCTCTACCTGCACTGTGTATAGTGCTGGCGGAGCGCTGCTGACGTCGACTGAGAAAATTGTCAGGCGGTGGAAGGAATACTTCGAGGACCTCCTTAATCCCACTGACACGTCTTCCGAGGAGGAAGCAGAGTCTGGGGATGAAGGGAATGACCCGCCAATTTCCGGGGGCGAGGTCACTGAGGCAGTTAAACAACTCCTTGGTGGCAGAGCCCCTGGTGTTGATGAGGTCCGCCCCGAGTTCCTGAAGGCTCTGGACGTTGTAGGGCTGTCCTGGTTGACACGCCTCTGCAATGTTGCGTGGAGATCAGGGGCAGTACCTGTGGACTGGCAGACCGGGGTGGTGGTCCCCATCTTTAAGAAGGGGGACCGGAGGGTGTGTTCCAACTACAGGGGGATCACACTCCTCAGCCTCCCTGGGAAAGTCTATGCCAGGGTGCTGGAAAGGAGAGTTCGTCCGTTAGTCGAACCTCGGATACAGGAGGAACAATGCGGTTTTCGTCCTGGTCGCGGAACACTGGACCAGCTCTTTATCCTCTCCAGGATACTTGAGGGTGCATGGGAGTTTGCCCAACCAGTCTACGTGTGTTTTGTGGACTTGGAGAAGGCATTCGACCGTGTCCCTCGGGGTGTCCTGTGGGAGGTGTTGTGGGAATATGGGGTGTCTGGCCCATTGCTACGGGCCATTCGATCCCTATATAACCGTTACAAGAGCTTGGTTCGCATTGCCGGCAATAAGTCGGACTCGTTCCCGGTGGGTGATGGGCTCCGCCAGGGCTGCCCTTTGTCTCCGGTTCTGTTCATAATTTTTATGGACAGGATTTCTAGGCGCAGCCAAGTGGCGGAGGGCTTTCGCTTTGGTGGCCTCAGAATCTCATCTCTGATTTTTGCAGATGATGTGGTTCTGTTGGCTTCATCGGGTGAGGGCCTCCAGCTCGCACTGGAACGGTTCGCAGCCGAGTGTGAAGCAGCGGGAATGAGGATCAGCACCTCCAAATCTGAGGCCATGGTTCTCAGCCGGAAAAGGGTGGAGTGCCCACTCCGGGTCGGTGATGAGTTCCTGCCCCAAGTGGAGGAGTTCAAGTATCTCGGGGTCTTGTTCTCGAGTGATGGGAGAAGGGAGCCAGAGATCGACAGACGGATTGGGGCTGCAGCTGCAGTAATGCGGACGCTGCACCGGTCCGTCGTGGTGAAGAGGGAGCTGAGTGTAAAAGCGAAGCTCTCAATTTACCGGTTGATCTACGTCCCTACCCTCACCTATGGCCACGAGCTGTGGGTAGTGACCGAAAGAACGAGATCGCGGATACAAGCGGCAGAAATGAGCTTTCTCCGAAGGGTGGCTGGCCTCTCCCTTAGAGATAGGGTGAGAAGTTCGGCCATCCGGGAGGGGCTCAGAGTAAAGCAGCTGCTGCTCCACATCGAAAGGAGCCAGCTGAGGTGGTTCGGGCATCTGACAAGGATGCCCCCTGGGCGCCTCCTGGGTGAGGTGTTCCAGGCATGTCCCACCGGGAGGAGGCCCCGGGGCAGACCCAGGACACGCTGGAGAGATTATATCTCTCGGCTGGCCTGGGAACGCCTTGGTATTCCCCCGGATAAGCTGGAGGAGGTGGCTGGGGAGAGGGAGGTCTGGGCCTCTTTGCTTAGGCTGCTGCCCCCGCGACCCGGCCCCGGATAAAGTGGATAAAGATGGATGGAACATAAAAATCCAGCAGGGAAGACTAAAAGGTTTATCCAAAGGTGGGGAATGAAGCATTCTCTCCATACATCTTAGTCCCGCCCACCAGAGACACTAGCACAGGTGGTGAGGAAGTGACACGAGGAAGGATGAGGTAAGGTGGCACTGGAGGAATCAGAAAATGAGGCCAAGGCTCCAAACTCTGACAGGGGTAACCCTGCAGATTAATATTGCTACATAAATGTTTTCTATCTTATTGTATTTGGTCACTTTAAGGGATTTCCATGTTTCAGAACCTATTAAAGTCTGTAGAGAATTAACCATTAACCTAGTTACCCTGACAACATCCCATTAAAACACTTTAAAGGTGAAACATTAGGAGGTTTATAAGTCAAAGGACTGTAACAGCTGTGTAACACGTCACTGAACCCAAACCAGCCAACCAACACTGGAGTGAGGAGAGGATGCAGACTCCGGGCAGCGGAGAAAATCTGTGATGTTTTTCGTGTCACAGATCGATTGCAAGTTCTTGCAGCGACGAATAGAGGCTGAGCGTTCCGCATCCTCATCGCCAAGGCAACCAGTTTTAACCACAGGTCGCATGGTGGGAGGGAACCTGACACTTTATTTACTCTGAGTAGCATCAGGGGACTTGACTCAGCTGCTTGTAGTCTGGTTATATTCCTACATAAATGTAAGGTTCATCGCCCTGCAGAAACTACGACATTAAGTTTGTCGATTAAACTACTTGTAATTGACAGACTGACCCCATCCAGTCAGACTGCAGACCGACTCCACCATGCTTTATGTACATCTTGATGCACCAAGATCGCTTTGAAGACTGAGTGGTTGCAGACCGATCCTGATTTTCCAATTATTTCAAAGGCAACAAGGCATATGCAAGGGCACACTAATTTTGTTTATGTCTCAGTCTTCACTGTAACAACAAAATACAGATGTGATCAGTGGTGAATATCGGGCTCTAAGTCCGGGCCTTGAACAACAAGATGCTGAAAGTCAAAAACCTCCACAGCAGTGTCATCAGCCAGACTCAGTCCCTGCTGCCGGGCTGGAAACTAAAGATCTCGATGAAAGGAGGCGGAAACCCCAGCGTGACCTCCCACCCTCAGGTTAAATTACCCTATCGGGGCCTGAGCATTTATTGCACGCAGGTTCAGACTGGCCTCTTCCTGCTGTGGATGCTTATGAAGCTTTGCACTTGGTCATTTGAGGTGGTGATGCAGGACATTTTCCAGTAAAAGGTGTGGATCACCAAAGTGTTGGTACAGAAAAGTCCAGAGCATTTTTTCTCCCACTCAGTACATGCCAGCAACATGAGCTTCAGCCTTCACTGTGACAGAAGTGAAAGAATTAGACTGAATCAGTCACCAGGGCTGACACTGAAAATCTACAAATCTTCTGATAGAGACGCTAAAAGCAGCTGGTCTGAAGTTTCCAGGTCAGATTCATGGTTTCAGGTGGAGTTAGTGTAGAGATTTACAGCCGGATGTCAGCCTGTGAAAGGCTGAGTGACGGTTTGATGAGCGGAAAGATGCAGAGTGATGAATGGCTGTCAGAAATGGAGGGATGGTCGCGGTGATGAATGACAGGGAGGGTTCGACGGGGTGGTCCCGTCTGACTTCTGCATTTATTTATTTACAGGAGAAGACATGAATTAAGTTTTATTGTTCACAGTGTCAGCTCTGATCAGTGTCCTGCTGACACGCTCTGACTGAAGGAAGCAGCCTGACCTCCATTCAGCCAGCCTCTTCAGTCTAAAGCGTCGCTGAATAGAAGTAAATGTCTGAGCTCACTCATGAGGTTTTCTGGGACTTTCAAGCTTTCAGAAAAGAGGAAAAAGGAGAAAAGGCAGAAGTTTCACACAAGCAGTAAAGTGGAACTCAGTGCAGACAAACAGCAGTTGAAAAGGTGTGGATGGAGAGAAACACAGTGCACAGTGCATCTATGATAACATGAAACCTCAGGAACACGATGAATGCTGCTGATCACTGAGATCCCACAAACAGAAGAAAGAGAGGGATAACGAGGTACATGTGCAGTCAATCAGACATTGAGGATGGCAGGAAAAGAACAAAGAAAGAAGATAAAAGAACAAAAAACACAAACAAAGAACAAACCTGCAAAATGAAACTAAAGCATTCAACTCGGAGAGGCAAACAGATGGAAAACTGGAGGAAGGAAAGAAAGACAAGCCCTAAGACAGGGGTCAGCAACCCGCGGCTCCGGAGCTGCATGCGCCTCTTTAGTGTTTATTTTGCGGCCAAGGCTGCAAAAGCCCAAAGGCAATATAAGGTTGGCGGCTCACAACAGTTTTTGTTTGCTACATGGATCATTTTAGTTCAGCTGGGTGTCTTTCCGTTTGTTATATTTCTTTAAGAGTTCAAAATGTGTTAATTACATAAATAAAATGTAATTTTCTCTGTAGCACTTCGTGGATTTCATAAGCAATAGACCTTAGTTGCTCTGTGAGTTGGGAGTGAGAACGTGTTGGCTCTGTGGATTCTTTTAAAAAGCAGTTAAAAACTTTTCTGTTCAAACAAGCCTTTTGTTGATCTACGTATTTTATATTCTTTACATTATTTACATTTGATCTTTTACATTGTGTAAAATGTCTATTGATTGTATTGTTTATTTTAATATTTGTGTACAGCGCTTTGTCACTGCCTGTCTGTGAAAAGCGCTTAATAAATAAACTTTACTTACTTTAGTTGTTCACAAAAAGCATAAAGGTAAAAAACAATATATACAGTGTTATCTTTATTTTAGATTTCAAAAAGTATTTGTGGCTCCCAGTGTTTTCTTTTGCGTGGAAACCGGGTCCATGTGGCTCTTTGGGTGTTAAAGGTTGCAGACCCCTGCCCTAAGATAAGAACCAGAAATAAGAAGGACCAAACATTCTTCTGTTAAAGGGAGGTTTTCCTCCCCGCTGTTGCCTTTACTGATTCTTTATTGTAGGGTCTTTACAGTAATAACTAAAACTGAATTGAAAAACAGACTTCACTGACATCTCATCACATTTGGACTGTTTTTGCACAAACTTTGGTTCCCTTTTGTCGCTTTTCTCTGAAGGTCTGTCATACTTTTGAGCCTCTTCCTCTTGTTTCTCCTTCAGTCTTAAAGCCCCTTCCTTTTCAGATGCCGTATTCCTCTCTTTGTCTTCCTGCTCTGAGTGACTGTCAGCCCGCTCACCAATTGTTCATCGGTGGGGGAATTTTGCATGTGAACTAACATAATCCTATTTCCTTGTGTAATCCTCTAATTTACTTCCAGAAAACTGGGAGCAGCAGCGGTTTCTGCAGGAATGTTCATTCGTGTTGTGACAGATAATCAATAGAGATTGACAGACCATGTGACTTTCGCGCATTGCATGCTGGGAACTCGTGGCAAAACAATCCAAATACCGCATCAAATGCAAGCATTTGCAGCACCGCAAAACATTCATTCTTCGGTTCCAATAAATTCTTGCTTTTTCTTTGCCCCCCCAAAAAGGTATGTACAAAACGAAGGAGAACAATGCTGGTCCGTACAAAGACAGACTTGATGAAAAGTCAAAGAAAAGATACGAGGAAAAAATCAAAGGAGTGAAAGGGTCAGACCCTTACGAGCACACAGAGTGGACAAAAGACGTTAGCGTGCTGCCCAACTTTCACCACGCTCAGATTCATAATTATACGGTTCTTGGAGTGAGTGCATACACTCATGAAGTTTAGTAACTTCAGGTCACTGCAACAAGGCCAAGTACAGTTTACCGACGGATGGGTACAGGACCTTGAAATGCACCGTGTAGAACGAAAGACCATCGTACAAACAAAGGTAAGTTTACCAGTCTCACAAATCGTCGTCATAAATACACATTCGTTAACCGTTTATTAATAGGACCTTTGAACTCAACGGTAATTAATTAGTAGTGGAAATAATTTCTGGTTCGCATCACAGAAATGTAGCAGTGACAATAATATTGTATGCTGTAATCCTACTGTGCAATTAGTGATACAAAAAAACTGTTTTATCCTGTGAATAAAAGTATATGTTTTTGTTAATGTACCATAATAACAGAAGCGAAACGCAATATTGTGTCAGGACAATTCACTATTTATGCACAATAAACAAAGGAGCATAGCGCGACAATTTCTGTTCAGCGCCAGACTTGCTTGTAACCTATATCACCAATTATGTTAAGAAAAATGACGTATTAACGACTAAAAGACTCTGACCTTTGTGGGAATGCTTGGAGCAGACTAACCTGTGAGCTGGAGTGTTCTGAGATGTTATATTTGGTCTTTGAATGGCTGCAATCCAGGCCATCCGTCGGCTCTTTGTTACTTCGGAAACATGGCTTGAACAATTTCTCTTCAACGACGTAATCCGATAACAACCGATCTCTTTACCCGTCGGCTTCCCGTGGCTGTCATGCGACCGGCTATTGCAGTTAATAATACAACAGCTTCTTGCCATTTTTTGTGTTTCTTTTTATCGCTGTGTAACTGATTTCAATTGAAAACCTGTGTGCGCTAGTACCTCTTGCCACGAGTTCCCAGAATCCTTTGCGGTTTTACCCCTGAATGACGTCACATTTTCAATCTCTATTCAGTTGTGACCCCCAGACGAATCGTTTCTGCCCGCCATGATGGACAGAACCGCTGCAATCAGAGAACCAGCACTCCCTCAGCTGTCTCTGCTCTGTATTGTTCTGAACATCTCTTTTAATACGACAGATCAGATTTTCAAATCAGAGTTAAACATCGCTGTATCATCAGCCTCTCTACTGGTGGGCTTACTGAGATCACAACTGCAGGGTGGTGTAGGGCTGATCTGAGGCCAGCTGAGCTTGTTTCCTTTCCTCCTCCTTCGATCCTCAAGCACTGTTTTACAAACATGTGAAATCAAAGGAAGACTTCGTTTTAGCAAAAGTCAGATCAAATCAGAGAAGCCATGCTCATTTTAAAAGTGCTCAGCTGAGGTGCAGATTTGGTGCTTTTTAATGTCAGGGTGTCATGGTTCATTATTTACAGCTAACAGCAGTCTGTTGTTTTCGTTCCTTCAGTTTTTGAGTTTTCAGCCGTCCCCAGTGTTTCCCTTAGTCGTCTCTAAGTATTAGCTATTTTCCGTTTTATTTTGGTGTGTGTTGTGTCTGTGTGAACCTGTGTCTTGTTTCTCTCATCACCCTCAGTGTGTCTGTTTGAGTATCTTTTTCAGCTTCGTTGTGATTCTGTTCATTTCTTTTGGATCTTTGGCTGAATGTTTTATAGACTTTACTGTCATGGTCCGGGTGAATACGGGGTGTTTCCACTCTGCTGGGCTCCACCTTCAGACGGAGACTCCAATCAGCTTCCACACCTGTTTCCAATCAAGTCACCTGCATATAAGACCAGCGTTCACGACAGACCCTTGCCAGATCTTCTGCTAACACATGTTAGTGCTAGGCCGCCAAGCCCTTGCGAGAACTCTGGAGTACTGTTTTTTCTCTTCACCGTGTTTTCTTTCCTTTTTCGCCATAGGACCCATCTGCCTGCCTCCCTGCTCAGCTCCCCACTCCAAGCCTGTTCTGGATCTGCTTTGGACACTCCTCACCCGGAACCCCCTGGACACTCCCTCCTCAATTGACACTTCAAATCTGCAACGCGTAAGCCCAAACCACCATAGCCTAATCCTCCAGCTGTGATTCATTGAGACTTCCACTGACTACTTTCCTCCTCTCATCATAGTGACTTCACACCTCCCTCCAAGCCGCTGCCCCCTTTCTCCATTCCCCGGATCCCTCTGTGGAATCCAGCCCTCAGAGTTTCTCGTTCACAGTTTTGCCTCACAGTTTTCTGCTCATAGCTTTCACAGTTCATAGCATGCATAGGTTATAGCATTCTTAGTTTTCTGTTTTGTAACTTCGCTCAGCTCTGTAAATAAACCCTGTGCTCACGCCCGTTTGCCTCCCTCTGTGTCTGCATTTGAGTCCACACCCACTGCCTGGCCCTCTCGGCCGTAACAGTAAGATCTGGCCACAATATGGACTCAGCAGACGCAGAGCGGACCGCCATCCAAAAACAAGGCGCCATCCTAGGTCACCACGAGCAATCCATTCAATATCTCCTGGCTTCGCAGAAAGACCTTGGTGAGGGACAGGCTAAGATCTTTGCTGCCCTGGAAGCCCTACAAGCTAACCTCACGCCCGTGCCGCGTCCCGCCCCCGAGCCCGCGGTCCCCGCACAAGCCACTCAGCCGTCTGCTTCGTCCCCCGCCTCGGCTTCCGCGCTCCAAAGTGGGCCGATTTTTCGCGACGCATCATCTCCAGAGCCTGAACCTTTTTCTGGGGATCCGGGGAGCTGCACGGGGTTCCTGCTTCAGTGCGACCTGGTATTCGGCCGCTCACCGCGCACCTTCGTGGACGACGCCGCTCGGGTTTCCTATTTCATAGGGAAATTACGGGATCGTGCTCTAAGATGGGCGGAAGCATACCTGTCAAGCCATCCCTTGCGAGCCTGCTCCTACGATAACTTCCTGGGTGAGTTTAAAAGGACATTCGCTCATCCTGTCTCTGAGGGCAGTTCGGCCCGCAAGTTGTTAAAGTTGCGCCAGGGTCGCTGCAGTGTTGCTGATTACCTCATAGACTTCCGTACGGCCGCCGCGGAAACGGGGTGGCCGGATCACGCGTTGCAGGGAATATTTCTACAGTCCCTGAATGATAACATGAAAGATCAGCTTGCTTCTCGGGATGAGCCCGCTACGTTTGAGGAGCTAGTCTCCCTTTCTCTCCGTATTGACAACAGGCTGAGAGAGAGGGAGTATGAAAGGAACTACAAACCCCAACGTTCCCTCCTCCGTCCACTTCCGTGTTTGGCGGTGCCAGCTCCACCCATAATGCAGTGGCCTGTGTCGGTTGCCTCTCCCCCCGTCGTAGACGCGGCGCCCGAACCGATGCAGATAGGCCGCGCTCAGCTGACGCCGGAAGAGAGAGAGCGTCGTTTTCGTGCACGCGCGTGTTTCTATTACGGGTCGACCGAACATTTAATCGCAGCATGTCCTAAGAGGGGAAAAGGGCCAGCCCGCCAGTAGATTCGGGGATACGGGTGGGCGATTCTCTTAGTGATGACAGACCCCGTTTGCTTCTCACAGTCAGTTTAGTTATCAACCGTGTCATGCACTCCCTTCAGGCTCTGGTCGACTCCGGGTCGGAGCAAAACCTGATTAGTTTTGACCACGCCACACAGTTAGGGTTGCACCTGGTGCCGTTAGACCCGCCTATTTCAGTGAGAGCACTCAATAACCAGGTTTTTGCACAAATAACTCACCACACAGAACCAGTGACTGTAATCACTTCAGGTAATCATAGGGAGGAGCTCACTTTCTTCGCCCTCTCATCGCCCGACACTCCCCTCACATTCGGCTACCCTTGGTTAAAGCTGCACAATCCACACTTGGATTGGTCGGGACACAAGATAACAAGCTGGAGTGTATTCTGCCATTCTAACTGTTTGATGTCAGCGTGCCCCCCGGGTCCCGAGGAGCCCTGTGCGTTGGATGAAACCACCCCCGATCTCACTGGGGTGCCCCTAGAATATCACGATTTCAAAGAGATTTTCAGCAAGAGTAAGGCACAATGTCTGCCGCCTCACAGACCGTATGACTGTGCCATAGACCTTCTCCCCGGGGCTCCTTTGCCCTCCAGCCGGTTATACAACATATCCAAACCAGAGCGTGCTGCTATGGAGAAGTACATCAGGGAGTCACTTGCTGCTGGACTAATTCGACCGTCGTCTTCACCTGTTGCAGCTGGATTCTTCTTTGTGGGTAAGAAGGACGGGTCGCTACGACCGTGTATCGATTTCCGTGGCCTCAATGACATAACCATAAAGAATAAATACCCATTGCCACTCATTAGTTCCGTGTCAGAGTACCTGCAAGGCGCCACTATCTTCACAAAACTGGATCTGCGTAATGCTTATCACTTGGTACGTATCCGGCAAGGAGATGAGTGGAAGACGGCCTTCAACACGCCACTGGGCCACTTCGAGTACTTGGTCATGCCCTTTGGACTAACGAACGCCCCAGCCACTTTTCAAGCTTTGGTGAATGATGTGCTCAGGGACTTTCTGAACAGATTTGTGTTCGTGTATCTGGACGACATACTTGTCTTTTCCAGATCGCTCCAGGAACATCATGTTCATGTCCGTGCGGTCATCCAGCGCTTATTGGAGAACAAGCTGTACATTAAGGCGGAAAAATGTGAGTTTCATGCATCGTCAGTCTCTTTTCTTGGTTATATCCTGGCAGGGGGGCAGCTGAAGGCGGATCCGGCAAAGGTCAAGGCAGTCACAGAGTGGCCGGTGCCCACGTCCCGCAAGCTACTCCAAAGATTCCTGGGCTTTGCCAACTTCTACAGGCGGTTCGTCAGGAACTACAGTCAGGTAGCCGCACCTCTAACACGCCTCACATCTACCAAGCACACATTCACATGGTCTGCTGAGGCCGACAGAGCTTTCAACAAGCTAAAACAGCTGTTTGCAACCGCTGCTGTGCTAATTCAGCCCGACACCAGCAAGCCCTTCATCGTAGAGGTGGATGCATCGGATGTTGGAGTGGGGGCAGTGTTGTCGCAACATACTGGTCCATCAGCAAAGTTACAACCCTGCGCTTTCTTCTCTCGCCGCTTGTCTCCGGCGGAGAGAAACTACGATGTCGGGGACCGTGAGCTACTTGCCGTGAAACTGGCATTGGAGGAGTGGCGGCACCTGCTGGAGGGGGCTGAGCACCCATTCATTGTCTGGACAGACCATAAAAATTTAACATACCTACGGAATGCAAAGAGACTTAATACACGCCAAGCCCGTTGGTCGCTGTTTTTCGCCCGTTTCAACTTTTCTATCTCATATCGCCCAGGTACCCGGAATATCAAGCCAGATGCTCTCTCCCGCCAGTTCGAAGCTGCTTCAGAGCAGTCGGGGGTGCCCTCCATACTCCCTACCAGCTGTCGGGTGGGGGCTGTCGCATGGGAGGTAGACTCCGTCATTCAGCGGGCTCTTCAAGCAGAACCTGATCCGGGCACTGGGCCTGCTAACAAGCGCTATGTACCCACAGCAGCCCGCTCCAAGGTGTTAGAATGGGTTCACACGGCCAAGTTCGCAGGTCACCCGGGCCGAGGCAGGACGGCTACGCTACTGAAGAGACACTTTTGGTGGGAAACATTGGATAGGGACGTACGTGAATACGTAGCTGCTTGCACGGTTTGTGCTCGCAATAAGTCCTGGAATCACCGTCCTTACGGACTGCTTCAACCACTAACCATCCCACACCGGCCATGGTCTCATATTGCGTTGGATTTCGTTACGGGACTTCCAGACTCAGCAGGGAAGACTACCATACTTACCATAGTTGACAGATTCTCCAAGGCCGCACATTTCATAGCTCTAGATAAACTACCCACTGCTTCGGAAACAGCTAAACTGTTGGTGGAACATGTTTTCAGACTCCATGGGATCCCTATGGAAATAGTGTCTGACAGGGGTCCCCAGTTTGCTTCTCAGGCCTGGGGAGCCTTTTGTACGGCCCTGGGGGCCAAGCCCTGTTTGAGCTCAGGCTACCATCCACAGACCAACGGCCAGACTGAGCGCCTAAACCAAGAACTCGAGACCACTCTTCGCTGTGTTACTGCCCAGAATCCAGCCTCTTGGTCCACATTCTTACCGTGGGTTGAATATGCACATAACACACTCACCGCCTCAGCCACGGGTCTTTCGCCTTTTGAAGCATCCTTGGGTTACCAGCCACCTCTGTTCCCCGAGCAGGAGGCCGAGCTTGCTGTGCCTTCGGTCCAGCATCATCTACAGCGTTGCCGCCGGGCCTGGACGCGGACTCGTGAGGCACTGTTGCGCGCTGTGTCTCGCCAATGCCAATACGCCAACCGGCGGCGCACGGCGGCGCCTACTTACTCTCCAGGGCAAAAGGTGTGGCTGGCGGCTAAGGACATCCCGCTCCAGGGTACCTCCCGCAAGCTGTCTCCGCGCTATATCGGGCCTTTCGAGGTTGACAGGCTGATCGGCCCTGCGGCAGTCAGGCTTGCATTACCTACATCGTTGCGGATTCATCCGGTGTTCCATGTTTCGCAGGTCAGGCCGGTGTTGTCTAGTCCTCTGTGCCCTCCTTCCGACCCCCCTCCTCCCGCCCGTCTCGTTGATGGTCATCCTGCCTACTCGGTGCGGCGTATCCTGGACGTGCGGCGGAGGGGCAGGGGCCGGCAGTTTTTGGTGGACTGGGAGGGGTACAGGCCTGAGGAGCGTTCGTGGGTGTCTCCGTCGCTGATCTTGGACCCGGCGCTTGTTTCTGATTTTTACAGGTCTCGTCGCGTGTCGGGTCTGCTCGGTCGCCGGGGGGCGATCGTTGAGGAGGGGGTACTGTCATGGTCCGGGTGAATACGGGGTGTTTCCACTCTGCTGGGCTCCACCTTCAGACGGAGACTCCAATCAGCTTCCACACCTGTTTCCAATCAAGTCACCTGCATATAAGACCAGCGTTCACGACAGACCCTTGCCAGATCTTCTGCTAACACATGTTAGTGCTAGGCCGCCAAGCCCTTGCGAGAACTCTGGAGTACTGTTTTTTCTCTTCACCGTGTTTTCTTTCCTTTTTCGCCATAGGACCCATCTGCCTGCCTCCCTGCTCAGCTCCCCACTCCAAGCCTGTTCTGGATCTGCTTTGGACACTCCTCACCCGGAACCCCCTGGACACTCCCTCCTCAATTGACACTTCAAATCTGCAACGCGTAAGCCCAAACCACCATAGCCTAATCCTCCAGCTGTGATTCATTGAGACTTCCACTGACTACTTTCCTCCTCTCATCATAGTGACTTCACACCTCCCTCCAAGCCGCTGCCCCCTTTCTCCATTCCCCGGATCCCTCTGTGGAATCCAGCCCTCAGAGTTTCTCGTTCACAGTTTTGCCTCACAGTTTTCTGCTCATAGCTTTCACAGTTCATAGCATGCATAGGTTATAGCATTCTTAGTTTTCTGTTTTGTAACTTCGCTCAGCTCTGTAAATAAACCCTGTGCTCACGCCCGTTTGCCTCCCTCTGTGTCTGCATTTGAGTCCACACCCACTGCCTGGCCCTCTCGGCCGTAACATTTACACCAATAAAGGTGTAGGTGTGCTTGCAGGCCCTTATCTTGTTATTCCCTGATATTTAATTATTTATCAAGCATCTCTGATCACTCATATCGTCACAAGTTCAGCAGATCTCCACATGAAGCATTCAGGGCTGAAAAGCAAGTCTGTTAAAACTGCATCCAGATCGGTTTCAGACCCGCTGCAGGAGTCACAGCATGAAGACTAAATCCTGTCTCATCAGTCTGAATAACTGCAGCAGAGTGATGTCTGTGACAGAGAGGAGCAGAAACCAGCATTGGTACCCTGATGTTGGATCTCATAACTCACAATATGCACTCTGGGTAAACTTTGAAGGATCATATCGCCTACAGCTGTTTTACTTTGGAACATAAAATATTAAAGTAATCAGCTCACTCTGAATTTGTGGGACTTGTGGATGTGGAGGCAATGGTTGTAAAACCAAACAAGTTTAATATGAACCTCGATGGCGTGGAGAGTGTGAGTACGCGGAGAGTTAAAGAGGACGTCCCTGCAGCTCGCCGTCCGCCAGCACATTAATGAGCTCAGAGCTGCCCTCACCTCTGGCCTCCTAACAGCTCTGAACATCACTGCTGCTGTGGAGCTTCACACTGAGCTGAAACTCAGCAAACTCAGAGAAGGAGACAAGAGTGACACACACTAGGGCCCAAAGTTCATATCTCGATATTCTTCAGATGGCGATATACGATATATATCTCGATAAATTTTTTTTAAGCCATAAAGTAGGAACAAAAAGAGAGTTCTTAGTCAAAGCTGTGTCCCAGATCTCACATAGGCACACATACAGCCTAGATATACATGAAAAAATTACTTAGAAATAAATTATCAGCATTTATTAAATAATAATGCTCCATAAATAAAATAAAACAATGCTGTCTTAATGTTGCGGTCAGTAAGCACAATCATTCTTGCTGGTCATACTTAAGACGCACTGTCGATTTTTGAGAAAATGAAAGGATGAAAGGAAAAATACGGTGCACGAGTTTTGTAAGATGGTTTGTTTCGGGGCAGGAGGCTGGAGACAGTTACATTAGCATGACCAATTATGCAAATTAGGCGATGCCATCATTTAGCGACTTCTAGCAACTTTTAGGACAGCCAATAGCAATTTTCCTTACTGAGGAGTTGGCAACACTGCGTGCAGCCCCACGCACGGGGCGATCCGCGGTAACTCGTTAACGAAGATTTGCCGCGTTAAAGCAGTTATGGCGTTAACGTCATTTTAACGAGAGTAACGCTGACAGCACTAAAATAATAATCTCCAAATGTTTTATTTTTACCGACCAGCTCCTCTTTGATAGCTGCCATGTCCATCCTGTTCTTTGCCTGCAAGTGAAGCGATGGCAGAGGGGGAGTTATGTTCAGTGAAGGAGAGAGGCGAGACAGAGTAACACCGCGTAGGGACAAAAGTGGATGAAGGAGAGGCAAACTTGCGGTTCCACAAGTATAATTATTACGTAACATAGACTATATCGATATAAATGATATTGTCACATCTCATATCTCATATAAAAATATATTGATATATTTAAAAACTCGATATATTGCCCAGTCCTAACACACACACACACAAAGACAAAAACACAAATCCCAAAAACGTTGACACTGTTCATCTGGACGTAGCGTTAGTGGGAGAAACATTTCATCACTCATCCAAGTGACTTCTTCAGTCTCAGCTGACTGCAGGTTTCACCAACCTTATAAACAGTACATTTGCTCAATAACTGAAACCAGCCCACTGAAAGAACAATGGGCTGTGAGGTCAGTTCCTTGATCATTAATACGCAATTTGTCATGACCAACGATCAACAACCACTGATCAAAGCCCACTGATCAATTGCCATGAATAATATTGCAACTGCTCATCCACTTTGTCATACAGCGATATTAAACTGCCACTAAACTAAACTAACTAAACTGCCACTGTTTGTATTGATAACACATAAGCATATAGGGAGTGATATCTGAAGACTCTAAATGGTGACTTTGTAATGTGTGTTACTATACTAGGTTATAACACTTTAAATACAAAATATTTTTTCCCTGGATATTTTTTTACTAGTCGTTTAAACAAATTTTGTGCAGTACATCCACATAAATAAAACATAATTAGCCTCTGAATAAAGTCAGATAATTAAAAAGGGTAAATAAAGCTCCTGTTGTTTTACGGGACTACAAACTACAACTGTCTTAAGGCACAGAGAAAATCCAAACCTGTATCTACAGAGAGTGAGCTGGGTGTTTGGAGGTTTGTGTTCTCACAGTTCTTCTTGTTTGTCATCACTTTTTCTGGCTAAGTGCTGGCTTTCGTGACTCTTGCGTCATGGGAGGTGACTGTCACAGTGTGAGACTGCTCTTTATTGTATCACACAGAGATTTGTACTCACCCACGTCTTTGTGTTGGACTGTTTTCAAGACGTTTCTCGTGCTCTTGCTTTTGTAACACATGCGTTTTCCAGCATTTGGGAACCTTTGTGTTTATTATTATTATACGTGTTTGTGTGATATGCTGAGGACTCACACTCTCCTTTACACTCCTTTTTGTGAAGCAGCTCCCACGTGTCTGCAGTAAGTCTGCGTCTGTTTTGCATCATCACCGTCTGCAGCACTTCATCTCGCTCTGCATGTCTGGTGTCTTCTGCGCGTCTCCTTTTGATCTCTGAGCAGTTGCATTAATTTGGGTTTGTTTCTCTGCGTGCTCTGCGCTGCTCACTTCGTTTTGTGTATTTACAAAGATTTGTGTTGTCTAAGCTGCTTGTTTCTGTTTGCTCTCTGGTTTTGTGCCTTGCTTGTGTTTATCTCCCATCTAGTTTTTGTTGTTTTTTGTCTTTGTGGTGCTTTTGCATCTCCAAGGTTCTTCGCTGATGTTTCTTTAGTGTATCTTTGTTGATCTCTTGGTGCTTCTTTCATGGCTTGTGGTCTTTTTTGTGTTAAAGCTGCATGCTATTTTTGTTGGTTTGTGTTTCTTTGTGTTCAACCGATTGATTACCCAGCATTAAATGTTAATCCTTACTGTGAGCACAGGCCTGCGTTCAGTGAGGCCACAAATCGATTAATGAGTCAGTTAGAGGAACAGTAAGAACCCTTTAACCCTTTCTACCAGCAGCTGTGATTAAAGACCATCATTCTGCACGTTTCCAGCCTCATCTTTTACTTTTGTGTCATTTATGACACACTCGGTGCTCCTCTCAGAACCTCTGAGTCTGCCTGCCTGAGAACAAAGACCCTGAATTGAACAGAAAACTGCAGAAAAGAGAGCAGCTTGTCCCACACAGAATCCCGTCAGAGGTGTGAAGGCGACTCAAAGCGTCTTAATTAACACTCAGCCACATCTCTACGCTAAATATAGAGGAGAAAAAGAAGAAACTGCCTCCTCCAGCCTCAGAAAAAGCTCCATGTGACATCAGCTGGTGTATTTATAGTCTGAGAATCTGCTTCTGTTCAGCACACACACTCAGAGCTGAGTGTGTCTCCTTCTGAGTTCCCACAATCCTTTGTGGTCGCTGACAGATGGTGACAATCAGAACCGTCGCCAGGAGACGAGAGGACAGGACGTCCTGTTCATAATTGAACGATCACACGGTCCAGCTAGGAGTCACTCCGGACCCCTTCACTTTCATTTCAGACAAATCAGCCGCTTGGTCAGCAGCAACCTGTTGGACTCTGCACAGCTGACCTACGTGGACATGTTTGAGTAGATCGGTCAGAGAGTGGAAGGGTTCTTCTTCCAGTTCAAGTGATGACCTTTCATTTTCACTCACTGCTCTCTTTGTTTCTCTTTGTCTCTCTGGTTCGTTGCATTGCTCCGTCCTGTCTCCATCTTGTGTTGCTCATGAGATAATCTCGGATTCAGTCAAAGTGCGGATAACTCCAGAAAAAAGTGGAATCACTGGCTTGTGGCACCCGACCCATGTAGCTAGTATTCAAATTAGATCAAAGGGGTGTTGTAGTATTACAGGAAAGTCCCTGGGTTCTTTGATTTTGTAACTTGCCGTACTAACCTGTAATGCTGATGAAATTGTGTTTTTACCAGGAAACCAGGTGCACACTGTCAGTAATGTTACTTTATATCCATGCTGCCGCAAGAATACAAACTTTCAGCATTTAGTCCTACTAAGAATTTGTGGTTAAGCCTCACTGAAACAATCAAAGTGAATCAGGCTATTGACAAGCACCTGAAGTGAAATACAAACTCACACACAGCACTCATTAACACAAAAAAGACTTTAGTCAGCACTGCCAAACATTTCAAATAGTCCCAATCACTGAAGTATCTCTGAAACTCAAACACCAAAATACTCACGCATGCTCTCACACTGATGTACTGCAACCATAAATCGGAGTCCTTTAAGTTGAAATTAAATGAAGGGTGCAGGCCCGTGTGGATGTTTGCGTGCTCTGTGGTCTGAAACTATGAGACCCTCTCACTTGCAAAGGAAGCAGGAAAACAAAAAAAGACTTAGCATGTGCCACAGTTAGGCTGTAAAAGCCTGAATTAGTGATGGAAATGGGAGGAACCATCAAAGACACAGATGAGAGGGCACAGTGACAGAACTGAAAGCCCACAGAAGAAAGTGAACATCTGGGTCCACCTGTGCTTCACCAGGAGGATAAGTTCAAGGGCAGCCTCCTGGTGCTGTAGCACTCAGTCCATTTACTTTCTCTTAAGTCTTTTAATGACTTCCAACATCGGCACACATTAACACATCAACTTAAACCGCTATACGTGGTACATGTGCTAACACTGCTAGTCACTAATATGCTATCCGCTATTAGCTCGTTTAAACAGTGACTCTGACAGAAACATTTAAAACAAGCCTCAGAAATATTTACTTCCTTAACCCAAACCCTGTAGTCACCATGGTAACAGCCTCTTCTTCGCTGGTCTTCACTGGTGTCACCTGCTCTGTGTCTGTACATGTGTCGCTTTCTCTTTCCACATGTCATGCAGCCGTCAACGTCAGGTCCCTCCCCCACAACTCCCTGATTGGTCCAAAATTCACAGACGCCCAATACCAGCGAACAACCCCAGGAGTCTGCTGCTCAGCAGGGTAGGTAGCAGACTGTGCACGTGTATTCAGTTTTATTAACATACAGAAAATACACTGAATAACACAGAAAATAATTTGTTCAGCTTCTGAACTTTAAAGCACTTTTAAATCAACTTTTAGCTATTTAAGCATTTTGGAACTATTTACTCATTTACTATAGTCTCTTATTGGCTGGGCTACAGCATTATTTATTATTATTATTATTATTATTACGGGCAGCACGGTGGCATGGTGGTTAGCACTGTTGCCGCACAGCAAGAAGGTCCTGAGTTCAATTCCACCATCAGGCCGGGGTCTTTCTGTGTGGAGTTTGCATGTTTTCCCCGTGTTTGCGTGGGTTCCCTCCGGGTACTCCGGCTTCCTCCCACCGTCCAAAGACATGCAGTTTGTGGGGATAGGTTAATTGGAAAATCCAAATTGTCACTAGGTGTGAATGTGAGTATGAATGGTTGTCTGTCCTTGTGTGTTAGCCCTGTGACAGACTGGCGACCTGTCCAGGGTGTACCCCGCCTCTCGCCCTACGACAGCTGGGATTGGCTCCAGCGCCCCCTGCGACCCTGAAAAGGAAAAGCGGTAGCGAATGGATGGATGGATGGATGGATGTATTATTATATATTTGTTTCTTGTTGGTCTCATTACAGCCTGGTGGCCTGTGCTGAGATAATTTCGCCCTATCAGAGCTGGGATAGAGATGGATGAATGTTTTCACTGTGTGGTTGTTCTGCTGTCTTTCATGTTTGACCTCCTTCATTCCATTGCTGCTGGTTCTGTTGCTCTCATCCTGTCTCTGGTTGCATAGCTGGGTTGTGTCTCTTTGGTTTTCTGCTTATGTTGGATTGGTCCTGTGTTTGGTTACCAGGGTTGTGTCCTGTGTTGCTTCCTATCCGGCGTACTCCGCCTGAGATTCCCCTGCAGTCCCTCCACCTGTCACTCTGTCCCGCCCGGCTGGACTAGTTCCTGATGCATGCTGAGATTGAACCAATTATTCAATCCCTGCTGAGATCTAATTAATTTAATATGATTCAAAACAACTGACCAACAAACAAACAGACACAAGATCTGCAAACTCCAGGAAATAAATATCGTGAAAGCTTTAAAAATTATGGCAAATGGGAAAAACAGTTCAGATGAAGGCTTCATCTGCTGCCTGTGCTCTCTGCCTGCTCCTGGTAACAGAGAGAGGCTCAGTCATATTATAAGGATACTACAATGTAGTCTGATTCTCACCTTACATATATGGTGACTTAAAAAAAAAACCATAATTGTCTTAGTTCATTTGTCAGTCATTCATGTATTTAACCCAAAAACAAACACAGTCCCACTGGACATCCATTTTTACCCCTAACACTGATGTGAAAATATGAACACGCCCCACCAACAAAAACTCTTGAAGTCTGAACAAACAGGATTTTGTTAAAAAATCAAAGCTGAAAAATCTGAATTCGAGCTTGTTTTACCCTCTGATCCCAGATCTTCGTGTGATGCCATTTTTAAGATGTTACATGAACGTCATGACATCCTTTGGTTACATGAACATGTGCCATGATGTCTGAGCTTTAATGCTGGCCACCCAGGAGAGAAGATCCCCCGAACAGGCTGGGTGTTTACGAACCAGTACACAGCTTCATGTCCAGTTTGGGCTTAATTTTCACTCATCTTTTGGATCAAGTCGACTTCTTGCTGAGCGGAACTGAACTGCTTCCCTCCTTCCTCCTCAGTGTGAGTGCAGACAGATGTTAGGAGCTTTGTGTCCTCTCCTGAACACAGTCAACAACATGATCCTGTCATCAGCTGGATTAGAGCCAGAGCGTGTTAATTAGCTGCAAAGTGCGGAGATTAAATATTCACCAGATGTTTATCTTGTTTTTTTCTCTGAGGACATGTAACCTGGATGCGTGTCCCTCTATCCCAATAAAGCGATCCACCCTACTGGCCCCAAGTATAATATCTACAATGTTCGGATCTAGGGCCTTCCAGTGTAGAATCAACACAAGGCTACTCAGACTCGCACTCACTAACCCACTAGGTTTCTAAAGGAGATTGGCAGTAGCAGACTAAATGGAAGCAAATGAGACCCCCAGCCCACACAACACACAGGAGCCCACGCTGATGAACAGGAAATTTCTTTATGTGAATACCTCATTCAATTTCCATTTAGCTTCTGTTAAAGTAGGGGTACCCCTAAAGTAAAAACAAATAACCCAAATATACCAAAAAGTAATCTTAACAACTTAGATGGGTGTAACAAGGAAAACAAATGAAATTACTCCAACAAATGAAGGAAATGTGGTACTACTTGACTGTCCAGGTTGTGAACCTCCAGTTCATTATGGTGTCAATTTATTCAGTCACCTGTTATCTTGGTTTGATAACAAAAAACAACCTGAGTCTCAGGCGGAGGAAAAAGGTAGCAAAGTAAGACAATAAAGTAGCTCTCAGGTGGACTCCCTTTTGTTTTTTCCCCCTACCAGCCTCCTGGTACGGCAGGCATCAATGTGTCGGCACCCTGACACACAGAAGGCCTCCACAGCCAAAACGGCATCTCAGATCCTCACACGACACAAATGGAATTATCCCTCAAAAAAAAAAACAGTCTGGGAACAACAGTTTCCTCATGAACTTCCACGGAAAGTTCTCCTTCCCCATGAACTGGACAAAACGTGCTTCCCTTCTATCTCCCTGCTCATACTCCTGTTTCGGCCCCACCCGAGCTGCAGGTGATGCCTCCAGGACAAGCCCAGAAAGAGCGTCACAGGAGAGCCAAACAAAGACCACGAGTGAGCCTTGGGTTTAAAGTGCAGTTTCATGTCCGCCTTTCTTTCACAGAACAAAGCTTTGTGACGTTTGGTGCAGCTGATCCTGTAAAACACTCACAAGGGCGCAAGGGGAAGATTAAAGTCTTTATCAGAGACCTTGTATTGATTAGTCATCTGGCTTTCATCACCTTAATCTAATCGGGTGTAAGTATAAAACCCTTGCAGAGCTTCAAGCACATGCAGCGTCTCTGAGGCTGGAGGATCCTCAGCTCTGCTTGTGTGGCCACAGTGGTGAAACAGGGCCAGGTTAAACACTGAAGAGGGTTAAAGGGAAAGAAAAGGTCAGCCGCACATGCAGAGGAGATGTCAGCAGAGAGGTGAAGACTTCAACAGAAGAAACACCTCGAGCAGAACTCAAATAAACATTAAAGAGACAAAAGTTTGAGACAGTAACCTGTCCTGAAGGTGCAGAGAGCGGCGGCTGGTCGCTGCCTCTGCCACACACTCACTGAGTTTTGGATGGTAAAGGTCTGCGGTGGTCTGTTGGATGTGTCTCACTTTCTGGTATGTCACATGTGTTTCCTCTCCAGTCAGAGATACTTGAACTGAACTCACATCATTAAACCATCACAAGCAGCTGGAGAAATGAGAGCCCACTCTCCACTTAGTCTTCATTCAGCACCTCTCTGTGTGCTGTGGAGTCTCAGTCAGTTCAGCATGAGCACACCTTGTTCTGTTTAATGAGGGGTGACCGGGTCACCTGAACCACAGCTCACTTTATGAGGAAAAGTCCAAAAACTATCACCAGCTGGCCGGCTGTCATTTCCACAGCTGGAACAAAGACGTGCTGCTGCTCTTCCAAGGAGCTGGAGGGAGGGGAAATCAGGCTTCAGGCCTAGCTTTCATGGCTTGAACGTGATTGGCAACTTGGCGTTGGCATGCCAACTCCAGGTGAGTAGAGCAGGTGAGGGGATGACAGCCCTGCCCAGGGGCGGGTACGAGGAGACTCAGGAACCTGGTGGAATCTTCCAGCCACTCACCTTGACCTTAACAAGGAAAAACTCCCTTAAAATAGGAAGAAACCTCAAGTAGAACCAGGATCAGGGTAAAGGAGTCTGACAGATTGGAAAAGTTCAGATCAGCTTTAATGTTTCCATGGTGATCAGATGTGATATCAACGCTGCTTCTGTCACAGCTGCTGTTTGAAGATGGGCACATGAAACAGGACTTACTTGTAAATACAGGTGAGGCTGAAGTCAGCAAGGAGAGGACAGGTGAAGCTGCTGCGAGCGTATCTGAAATCATAACTTCTGCTTTTCCATCTAAAAAGTTGTACAAGCCCCGACATGAGTCGGTTATTATTAGGAAGGTTTTATTCTCTCTCAGATGCCGAGAAAGAACCAAAGTGACCTACAGACTTAGAGTGATCAGAGCTCAGTGCAGAGTGTCGGGTGGAGCCTAAACACTGAGCGTTTGGACCACTGGCTCCTCTCAGAGCACCAATGCTGAGTCCTGATTTCTTCCTGCTCTAAAAAATAGAACAAAAGATAAAATAAAGACATAAAAACATTCAAATGAAAATTACATTTTTAAAAATCCAAATGGGAAAATGTGAAAAAAGAGAAGGTCATCTTTCCACATAAGTCACTCTGAATGGTGAGGACGCAGTTGAAGGACGTGTTGGAGCCAGTTACAGAGTTTATTTCAGGAGCAGACCACTTGAAGACTGGGTGGAGGTCTTTTATGGTTATTTGAGGGCCTTTTAGTCTTTATTGTGATAGGACAGAGGAGAGAAGACCAGAAGAAAACATGCGGTAAATGTTTTCTGGGGCAGATTTGAACCCAGGACTCTGCATGGGCGTTACAGGTCACCTGCTGGACCCTGTGGGCTGAAACAGCACCACCGTTGTGTTATTTTAATGAGGACTGTGTTGATGTTCTGGTTGTGATGATACGTCCTTTGGGACTGTCACGAGTGGATAAATGAGTAAATTAGCCCTCTGACTGTGTCGGAGGGACTCGGCGCCTTGTTTCTGGGTTCAGTGCTGAACTTTGAAGCATTGTATTTGTTGATATTCAGACAGGAAATGAACATCAGTTTGTCAAGATGTTTTTCTGCATAACGACACTGAGACAGATCCTGTGATTTCTAGCGGCTGCTGTGACAGATCCTTAATATGACCCTGATTTGATCTCGATGTCCCATGAGCCTCAAACATATGGACCTTGTAAAACTGGAAGTGTTTGCGCTGGAAGCAGCTGGAGCATAAATAGATCAGATCCTCTAAGATGTGATTTTCCTGTCTCCTGGTTTCCCTATAGCTCTGATAAACTCAGGACTGCATAAAAGAGCAAAGAGAGCCTTTTCTGTCTTCACGTGGTCAGCATTTCTCGTCCTGATCCTTTTGATCTGGTCATCCTGACTTTTGTGTCCTTCTCGTTTTCTTTCCCCCATCACAGCGAGCGGCCTCGAGGTCATAACACACTGTACAGGAGCTAAAACCCCTCCTCCACCATCCTATATTCCCATCCTATTTATAGGCCCGCACCTCCCCTCCCTCCACAGAAAGATGTTTCCTAATGTGGTTACAAAGGAGGAGAAGAAGGATGAGGACTCAGACTGAGGCTGATTTAAATCATTCAAATCTGCATTACAGACCCCAGCTGAGAAGGTGGTGAGAGATTAGCTGGTCAGCCTGTTATTGATCAGCAACGCTCATTATTCACCACAAAAGAAGCAACAAGCATTACTGACTTAATGGAGTCTATAACCAAACAAGATGTGAGGATTTATTACTTGCAGAAACTACACGCCGGTCTGATACCGCCAGTTTAATAATAAAAAAAGATGAAGGCATGCATCAACATTTAAGATCAGAAGTGAAGCCTGCATTTCCTCTAACGCCCACAAGACGCAGGCTCCAAAACTGAGTCATGATGAAAAAGTCACACCAAAGAGAAACGTGGCATCTCTGGATGTGTGAGAGGAGCCGACAACACAACACCAGAAAAAAGCCTTAGATGTGTTTTTGGAAGTTCAGGTCGAGTGTTTCCGACAATTTTGACTCACACAGTCAGAAATATTATAATCCTGACAATTTACCAGTACATATCCATATTTTTATATCTGCGGATAAAAACAAAGCTGAGACTTCATCAGAGATGTAAGCATCACAGCAGATGTCTTTGTGTCAAAGTAACTGAGGATAAAACAGAAAAACAGGAAGGAGATTTTCCTGGCCTGGCTTTTTATGGCAGATAACTGCCTTTAAAATATTCTGCAGTAGATCAAAAACTGAAGAAAACCAAGAATCATTACCTGCTGCTGCTGAAGTGAAGCAGAGCAAAGTTACAGAGGTTTTATTAGAGACAGAGCCAAGCATTTTGCAATTTGGCGTCATTTTAAAACGTTTACATTTCTTTGGTATTGAATAGCAGATATTTATAGAGATTTTTGATGGTGAACTGGTCTCTGAGTAAACTGGAGAGAGAGTTGTGCAGGAAGTGTGACTTTGTTGTGACGGAAACAAAACTGCCAAAGTAAGAGGGAATTCATGACGATGTTTTTCAAACCTGAAGCATAGTTTTGTGAGCTTTAAACTCAGATTCTGATGTTTCTGACAAAATACATTTATATCTAGAAATCAATTCAAGATTTAATGAATCGATATTGGGTTATTTATACAGCTTTAAACGTGAGTGCAGACCTGCAGAACCAACTCATCAGCTGGTTCAGTCACACCTGCACAGGTAAAACACTGAGGGAAGAAACTTTACTGAGGTTTACATCACACCCTCACTACCCATAATGAACCAGTGATGGTGTGGCCTCTGCTTTTGTTGTTTGAATTATTAAAATCCTGTGGAAACGGCTGCATTATTTATTTTTTATTACATTACCACAACAGCATGACTGCAGACACCACGATCAATTATGGATGAGGTTTACCTTCAGAGGTGCACACGTGCACACACACGCACACACACACACACACGTATATACTCACACATGATTATACAAACAGATTATTGAGTGAAGCTGCTGTTTGAACAAACTGCTGCTGAAGCCTTTAAATACTCCCTGAATCCTGGAGGCTGTGACAGCAGCGCTGTGCGATACTGCGATGTTGGTATCGATACGTTGAACCTTTAACGGCAGCGTATCCAGGAAGAGAAGTGTGTCATGATTTATGAGATGATTCATCATCAGTCTATAATTCTGAATACATTTTAATAATCACTAAATCAGAGCTTTACTTTCCACAATAACGCGTTAACTCAAAAATCACCTTTCATATTTTTATTTATTTTGAAAATGTTTTTGATTTTTGGGTTTTTTTTTGTATGTTTAGGAGACCGGGGTGTAGATGTGTCTGTGTCTGAAGAAGTTGGAGTTTCTGGTCTTTACATGTCTTATAGGCTATAAAAACCAGATGTGACATCGACACAGAAAGGTTCAGACTGTCTTCATACTGCATGTTTGAGGGATATTTTTCCATCTGCAAATAATTCAGTGATCCACAAACTGAACTTACAGAAACAATGTATTGATCCTATCACGCTAGAATTAATTTGATACCGATACCTGTGTTGGTAAAATGACGAGCCCAAAATCAATACAGCATTTCTCTGCAATTACAAACTCTGTGTAAACAATCTTGGTATTAAACTAAAGCTAGTGCTTGAGACACTTCATCAGAGGTGTAAATATTACCACAGATGTGACTGTGTCAACGTAACCGAGGCTAGAACAAAAAAATAAGAAGATTTTTTTCCTGGTCTGAAATCCTTTTTCTATTTTATAGCATATAAAAACATGCTGCCGTAGACAATAAACTCCAGGTTTTAGTAAAAACAACCAGGCGTTCTTGTCAGGGTCCTGGGTCTGCTGTCCCAGTGTTTGTGATGTTTTTTGGTAAAAATTTGTTAAAAATGAGGCCGGGGGTCCATTTCTCGATTTTAAAGAAAATCAATAGGTCACTGCTTCACCCGTGCTCCACCTCTGCACTGCAGGTCATGAATCACACCTCAAAGAAAGATCACGTACTCCACAAAGACGGTAATGAGCTGGTGCTTGGAAGCTTTTCCACTGCGGGTGTATTTTTGCAGCTGTGATGGTGAAACGAGGGGAGGAAAAACAGATATTTATGATTGTACTCCATCTTTTCTCAACTAATTTGAGTCCAGTTTTCTCGGAGCAGAGCTGAAGGTTGTTTTTCGGAGGTTTCGCTGCCACTCGGAGAGCGAGCAGGAAGCTGTTCATAAAAACCTGAGAATGAAAGAACGGAAGCTCTCCTCCACCTGCTGCATCACATTCAACATTCATCCATCCACATCTCCTTTCAGCACATCTCTTCACATGCGCACACACAGGGTCATTATGAGACTGTTTTGGCCTGAGGCAGCTGCTCGGCGAGGACAAGGAAGATCCTGACCTTCATCTTTCTGAACACTCGTACAGATAAGGCCTACCTGTTTCTAACTACAGCACACAACTCTTTCACCTGTGTGTGCGTGTGTGTTGCTTTGAGGTCACTGTCCTGCTCTGTAATTGGCCACAGTGGGCATACGTGGAGACAGGAAGTGGGCTTCAGGGTCGAGGCTGGCATCCTGCTGCATTATTCATTCATCTTTAGTGAACGCTGCAAGGATAAAGAGACGAGAGCGGCTCTATTTACTGGGATCATTGGAGATCAATATCAGGAATCTGCAGAGGCAGAGGAGGATGAAGAGGGAAATTACTCTGAGTCACATGTTTCTCTGTGTCAATGGGACATCTACCACTAAAGCCTGACACAGAAACCGTTTCAGTCTCTGTGGATAATTTCCTCCTTCAAAACACCTGTTTTATAACACAATGTTTAATCATGAGTAAGGCTTAGTTTGCATTATTAGGGGGCGTGGCTTATTTGACAGACTGGTGAGTGATCCAAGTGTAGCAGAAGATTTTAAACGAGGTTTCATTGGTATTTTACTGTTTTATGACCTTGTTCAGGTGTGTTTTGCCTGCGTGTGCACCCTCAGAGGGACGACTGTGAGCAGGTCTGGAAGTCTTGAGGGCGGACATTTTGGTAAATTAAATCAGAGAGAGGGCTGAATGTTACCGTGTCCTCCAGGATGTCATCACATCCACCCATCCACGTTCTTCATCATGGGGAGGTGGAGGACATCTCAGTCCCACCCTCACAGGGCAACCACACAGACACAGACAACCACACATAGTAAATATGACACAAACTCACAGTGTAGGAAGTGGCCAAGCCTGGAATTAAGACACAGTCTCTAAAATGTGAAACTCAAACTTTTACCACCTTTGGATCAGCAAAAAGTTCCTTCTGTAATTAAAGCAGTGTGATTTTGCAGTATTTGGCCAGCAGTAATGTAATATTTAACCTCTGTGCGGACTCTCCTCTGGCTCACAAAGCCAATCTATGGAAGCCCATTTCTGCCACAAAAAAAAAGGATCCATAACTCGAAATTTTGAGTTATTTTCTCGAAATTTTGAGTTATTTTCTCGAAATTTTGAGTTATTTTTTCAAAATTTTGAGAAAAGTAACTCAAAATTTCGAGTTAGCATTGCCAATCAATAATATACCTGGATGATGTTATTTCCTTGTTACCCGCAAGCTGAAGCCCTCAGGTAGAAATGCTACAGCTAAGCTACCGGTATTACATCCAGTCATGAATGCACAGATTGCTGATTATTTTCAGCATGGCTTCAAAAATGATGAAATCCTTGTGTTATTAACTGAATCACATGGAGTTACTATCAGCAAACGTACTCGCGAAAGCGCCAATTTGTTGCAATCCGGTTTTGAGTGCACGTTACTCTGCGCCATATGATTCCGGGTAACAAGAAAGTGACCTCATTCACGTAGATTACCGATTGGCAGAGCTAACTCGAAATTTTGAGAAAAGAAACTAGAAATTTCGAGTTATGGATACTTGTTTTGTTTTTTATTTTAGTGGCGGAAACAGGCTTCCATACCAGTCGGCTTGTTTATAGTCCCAGAAATAAATCTGGGACTGTAGAGCTCAGTGTGAATTTTTACCTTCAGCTCTTCCAGGAAACAGCAGATCAACATGAAGCATCACAAGCAGCACAAGCTCAGAGCTCAGAGAGGATGGGCTGAAGGTGGGAGACATGGCAGATGTCCTGCTGCCATATGATTCAAGAAGCAGAGCTGAAATAATGAGGATGTGTGATTGTTTCAATTTAATTTTTTAGACACTGTGTGTGCCGTGCTTTGCTTTTCTACAAGACAAACATCACAAGGTTACACCGACAATAAAACCCAGCGCAACAAAAACAGACGACAGCTCAAAAATGAAAAAGCAAGATTTTTCCAGCATGAAGACACAAACCAGGAGAACTTTTCAACAACGCTCAGACAGACAACTTGTGCAAAAGTGACAGGCGCCACAGAAACACCACCTCTGTCATCTCCAAGAAACCTGATCACAAAGTCAAGCAGTGATCAGAGATTTGATATGAAACAAAAACATTTACGAATGTGGCCATTGTCTGTGTTCTCTATACTGCTGAATTACTGCTGGTTCTATTTGGATACTGAAAATCATTCAACAGCTTTCAACGTACATAAATGGTCGATGCCACTGCCGACAGTTATACGTGTGTGGTTTGCCTCTATTGCTCTGCAGTTTCCCTCCAAAACAGCAGCTGGTCAGAGAAGAGACATCTAAGTAAACAAGCGTATCATCTGCATAAAGGAGCGCTTAATCAAAGAAGAAAGCAGGACCTGAAATCAAAGCATGAGGGACTCCTTTGTAGAGGACCCCAGGAAACATGACCTTTGACCATGCGTAGAAACACACTGGGATGACCTTAAAAACCGTGAAGAAAACTTAGTGTGACTAACAGCAGCTCATGGTGGACTGAAGGAAATGCCAATAGCGCTGCTTTCTGTCCACAACATCTTTTTACTGTCCGAATCTTGTCCTGATGCAGGCTCACACTGCTTTGAGGAAGTTAAATAAATAAATGAATAAATATTTAATGCATCATCTCACACACTGGACCCAACACATAAATCCTTCAGCTTCGTGTAACAACAGGTGATGTAACAGATACAGCCAGAGTGAGGAGGAAGACAAGGAGAAGGTTCATTTCTCTCCCTCAGCACTCAGTTTCATCTGGTTCACTGCTGAGCGTGGACACCAGGCTCTGTGCGTGCGTGCATGCATGTGTGTGAGATCTAAGTGAAGGCAGGGGGTCTCCGACTGCAGCCAATCAAAGATCAGAGAAACATGAAGCTGCTGCTCAGCAGGAAACACTGGCAGAGGTTTAAATCCTGCTGCTGCTTGTTTGGGTTGCTGAGCAGGAGTGAGGATGAGTAGCTGTGCAGGTCGGTCCTCACAGGTTCTACATGTAGACTTTAACCCTCTGAGTGTCGGCCTGTTCTGCTTCTCTCAGATGGTCACATGGTTTTGTGGCTAGATTCTGAATTTTGGTTCTTGTTCTCAGATTTTTTTCTCTTTTCTTTGTGTTTTTAGTCCAGTCAGTGTTTGGTCTTCTTGCTTTGTGTGGTTGGGATTTAATTTTCTTCACCTGTCATGTCTCTCACCTGTGTGTCTCGCTGCTGTTCGTGTCCATCCTTGTGTCTTACTTTTAGACGTGGGGCTTGGTTATCCACTCATCGGTCATGGTTCATGTGCTTTTACCTGCACAAATATCTGTCACACGTTCTTAACCCGAAATTCCTGAAAACCACTTGATTATTTGATCATTTAAGGTTAAATTCTTATATCAAGTGCTTAGAAATGGAGAAAAGCTTTTTGTTAATGACCCAACTGTCTTCACTTTGATGTGATAAAAGACAGTACATTACAGAGAATGCTCATGGACACGATCATGATGCTGAGGTTGTCTGCAGCCGGCTCTTAGCTGTGTGCTTTTCTAACCAGTGCAAACAGTTCACAGAGGGACTGTCAGACTCAAGCTTATTGATAAATGTGATCTGCTCATCCTGCACATCCTGTGCAGTCACACACTTCAGCCTGCAGATATACACAATCCGTACAGATTCTTCCAGGTTTCTTGTGTAAACGTGGAAAAAAGCAGTGAACAATTTCTGACTATTAATAATTCAAAAAATTCTTGCTTTTTCAGAGCCTTTCTGCATCTCTGAGCCACCAATGAAGAAGAAATCTCCATCTGTGATTCGCTCAGAGCATTTCTCTCTGTGTGTAAGGGCACAGAAAAGTCCAGAAATCAGGATTATAAACGGATCTCTAACAGAGTTTATCAGCCATCACATCCTTCAGGTGATGACGTCCAGCTCAACGCCACCGCAGCCAGGGGCAGCCAATCAACCGCCAGCAGCAGAACAGTATCAATGCGTTATTTCCACAGTTGAAGCTGAATGTGTGTGTGGTGTCATTCGTTCACTCCGACCACTCATCCACTCGCTCGCTGTCACTTCAGATAAACAAAAACAGGCCACCATCGATCAGCCTCACTCTGAATCCTGAGAGGCTTTTAATTAATCCTCACCTCTGCCCCCCCCCCCCCCCCCCCCCCCTCCCCGCCCCAAAAAATAAAAAATAAAAAAACCTCGCCTGATATCAAGGAAGGAGAAGGGGGCTAGAGAGATGGAGGTGGAGGGCAGAGGCGAGGAGGGAGTATGTAATTAGAAAGCAGAGCTGAAAGGAATCAGTCACCTGAGCTCAGGTCTGCAGGTAGAAACTGTCAGACAGGATTAATGCAAGAGAGACCGAGGGAGGAGGAGGAGGAGGTTACCAGCAGTTTCATCATCACTCCCCCCAAACTCAGCCACATGACCTCTGTTTACTGCCAGGATCACAGCGAGAAGGTCCAAACCAGTAGAAGAGAGAAAAGAACCCCAAACAATCATACATCATTAAATGTGTCTGGAAAGTGTGGATTTCATGACCTTCGCTGACCTGAGGCTCCACAACAGTTCAGGTTTCACTGCTTTATTCTTCAGGAAAGCTGTATCGGGCTGCCCGAAGAGACTGCCTTGCTGTGGTGGATCAGCATCATCAGGCCCCACAAACCCGAAAACCTCCTGTTCCTGAGAGCGGAGGTTATTTATGATCAGGTTCTCCTAGTTAATCTCCTCGCTGTCATCGTCTTTGTTGTTCTCGCAGACATAAGCTAACTGGGTTTTATGAAATTCTATGAATGTCTACCAGGAGCATGACTGCTGATAGACATCTGCAGTTAGTTAATTAGTTGGAGGTGCATCTAACACAGTTAAAGGGTCAGGATGCTCGGCTGCAGTGAAAGCATGAATCCTGCAGAGCTGAGCTCAGAATAGATCTCAGAGACTGAGCAGCATGGTTCAGATGTATGCCGCAGTTCTGGTCGGAAGCCTGTGATTGGTTGACTGGTCAATGATGAGCTGAAGCTGGGTTCACAGACGTTGGCCTTGCCTTTCAAACACCTGTGAGGTGTTCTCCTGTCAGAGAGCATAAACATTTGTCCTCAGCTCAGCAGGGACCACCTGCACTCCACCTGTGAGGTCATCAGCAGGTGTGAATACTGATGCGTGCTGCAGCTGTATTCTCTGTCAGCCACCTGAGCGAGACTTGAGCAGCTGAACTCCATCGATCGCCTCTCACTGTTTTTCACTGGTATCAATGAAAGTCAGCAGCAGTCCTGCATGCTGATGCCTCTGAGTGTTTTCTTCTCTCCTTCTACTCTCACACTGAGCAGATGATTAATTATCAGGAAGTACAAGCCGGGGTGGAGACGGATCTATCAGCTCCAAGTCCAGAGGCCTCCGGTCTCCTTGGGTTTCGCACAGAAATCATCTACATTGAGCTTTGAGGAGAA
The DNA here is from genome assembly GCF_057381845.1 of Rhamphochromis longiceps. NCBI lineage: Eukaryota > Metazoa > Chordata > Actinopteri > Cichliformes > Cichlidae > Rhamphochromis > Rhamphochromis longiceps. The sequence continues at coordinate 18,842,440 of NC_140573.1, read as the reverse complement.
CTCTTCGCTGAAATCTCAATGTGCCGAGATGAGGCGAAGCTACAGCTGAAATTATGATTCCCTCCTGCTTCTACACAAAAGCCATAAACTAAAAGAAAAGTTTGTTAGGCCTGTGACATGAGGCCCACCTGCCCAGGTCTACAATAACAGTTGAGACACTTCACCACCACCTCCACCTCCACTCCCATGACCTTGAATTGGATAAGCAGAAGAAAATGAGTACCATGCTAGAACTGAAATAGAACAACTCACAGCGAAGCTGGTTCTGCCCATGAATGGCTAATATGCAGCTCATGGATGCTGATTGGTCGGTAAAGGATTCAGAGCAGGCCGCGCTTGCTCGATGATGCCTGTTTCCAAGTGATAACTCCAACAGAGGATAGCAGCATGGTTGCTAACCTCTGCCCAGCGGACACAGCCGTCTGGTAGAAGGTGAATCTATCCAGGGGCTGCTGCTCGCTTCATGCCCCGAATCAAAATGGGGATGATGCAAAGCTGCTCAAGCAGTACTGTGCTGGGTTTCCGTCATTTATAAGACATGAGACTTGAAAAGAGCCCATAAACTCATGTCATAAAATTTCATTTTAGTGTAGTTTTTGAAGACTTTCCTTATTTGGACTGTGTGATGATGATGATGAAGAAGATGATGATGACGATAATGATGATAAAAGGCTTCACTGGTATTGAAAGAGAAATGAATGTGGGCATCGGTAGGAACAAATACAGTGCTTCAGAAACACAGTGTTGTCTCAGAGGCAGCAAACGAAGCAGGACAATAAGTTATTTTGGTGGGTTTCAATCAGGCGGCATCTCAAAAACCGAAGGATCCTCCTCAGGATCTGAGTTAGTTCTGCCTTGTTGTCTATTGAAAACAAGCAAACATTTCAGACTTTTGTTAATAGAAATCATTTCCACTGACTGCCTGATGCCGGTGAACTACTTCCATGTTCTGCAGTGTAGGTACCTTGGCAGTCAGGTGTCGAAAATCAACAGTGACACTGCATTCCAAGGCTAAAGTCGGAAAAGCAGGAAAAACAGGTTTCATTTGCTTCTCTTGGAAGCACAATACATTTTTCCATTTAACTTCACTGCCGTCATCTTGGATTGTTAACTCAGGGTTGGCGGGGCTCTTCTGACTTTCCGAGTTAAGGTGATGATCCACATGAAATATTTCAACTGGGAACTTGGAAGTCCAGACTTGGGACTCGCTCTAGACTGCACTAATAGACCCTGCTACTGCTACGACATCCCTGTGTCAGTCTTTGGAGCGTTTCTCAGAGTTCATCCGAAAACCAGTGATCGAGGTCCTCAGCAGAACAAAGCATGAGATTTGTGACCGAGGCAGAGACTCAGACACATTTACAAACCTTACAAACCAGCTGCAGCTAATCAGAGACGACCCAAATCAGGAGAGTCACACATTAACTGAATACTAATGGCTGTCATTACTGCCTCCTCCTCCTCTCTCAGCGGGAGGAAGATGAGCAGAAGTGATGAGCTTCTCCTCACTCTGTGACAGCAGCAGGCAGCTCCGAATTTCATATCAAGTACTTTAAAGGATACCTTGAACATAGACACATGCTAAACTGCATCACAATGACAACTTCTGGCCTTGCTTCATTAGGTTAATTTACTTAAAGAGAAAATGTGATGAAGCTGCCGTTCTTCAGGAGAGCCCACAAACTAAACTAAACTAAACTAACCCCCCCCCCCCCCCCACACACACACACACACACACACACACAAACACAGGTCACCCTCCATGGGTTTCAATCTGACTTCTGTAATGGTTTTTCTGCTTTGCGTGGAGACGATGGCTCTGACCATCAATCACCATCAGCTGACTGTTTTTGTGGGGACGTCTCTGTCAGCAGAACGAGCTAACACACACACACACACACACACACAGAATGTAAAACTACCCATACATGTATGTGTGTGAGGCAGGTTTTGGAGAGAAAGGTGTTTGTTCCCTGAGTTTGTCCAGAAGGCAGCGCTGCAGTGTTTGCTCATCAGTTGGAGAAGAATCTGTTTTTGTGGATGAAACGAGCACAAACCTGTTCAGTGATCATCAGCCCGACAGCCTGACCTGCAGACTGTGACAATGAGTGAATTAAAATAAAGACTAATATCTGGAGGGTTGATTTGAGATTCTCACGGTTCTGTGGTCGACAGCTTGGACAGACAAAGATTTAGTGTGTGCATCAAAGTCCAGTTGGTTACAGACAGGATGTGAGATTCTAAATAAAAGGAAGAAGCTGGTGGAGGTAAACACTGGAAGCCTAAGATACCTGGAGTACCTCAGGCATGCATAGTGGGCCCTGGGCCCTTTGTTTAGATATAAAAGATTTCCATGTGATGAACACAAAAGTTCAGTGAGGGTCACAAATGTTGTTTAAAAGAAGCAATGGCCAGTGTTTGGCGCCAATTTTCAAAGAATCCTGATACGTTTTATCTTGATTACAAAGAACGATTTAAAAGAAAGAGGGAGGATGACCAAAGTTCATTCACCTCAAACGTCGAGAGGAGGAGTCTGAATGAACACGCTCGCTGGGTGTGACTGATTTTCAAATTTACAACACAAATGGCGCTCTGAAGGTCAGAACAGACTCAGTGAGAGATTATGAAATGATAAAGAGTTGATGAAGAGACAGTCACCATGATGCTTTCACTGCCCGCTGAGGAGTGTTAACATGTCACATTTACAAACATTGCTGCCTGATGCAGAGACACCTCATTGTCGCACGCACACACACACACACACACACACACACACACACACACACACACACACACACATTGTTGACATTTGTTGAGAAGAGGCGTCTCCATCCTAATGATCATTTCACACGTTAGTTTTTCCTTCCTGTGAGCGTTGTGAGCTTCACACAGCCAGGAGTATGTTAACAAGATGAATGGGTGGAGGAGAAGGTGGTGAGGAAAAAGGCTGAGCGCAGAGCTGGCTGTTACTGAGGCTGCAGTAAACCATTGATTTAGGTGATGGATGGAGTGATAAAAATGAGGAACATAAAAAGAGGAGAGTGAGCAGGGGAGCGGTGCTGAAGGACACAGGTTCAGGGTCTGAGATCAGCAGTTTAACAGGAACATTTTCAAGGCTGGAAACGTTCACTCAGGTCCTCTTTTCAGGAATTCACACAGCTGAGGCTGAGCCAGAAAAACCTGAATCTCAGATTTCAGCAGCACTCATACTTTCTCTCAACATTTACCCAGAAGAAGCCGTTAGATCCGTCTATCACATCACACAGTCGCCTCCTATTACTGGAAGTATGTTTGTGTTGCTGTGTAAGAACATCAGCAGCACCCAATCAGAACTTCTTCCTGTGAATCCAAACAGGTGTAGAGTGGAACAGCTTCTGTCTCCGACTCTGATCTCAGCCGGTGAACCTGGAGGCTGCAGCTTCCTGCTGGGAGGATTGATGGGATGGCTGAATTTATTCACAGAAGCTGGTGCACTCTACATGATGATGATGATGATGATGATGAGGTAATGGCTGTCAACGCAAATGCATTCACTATGTGTGAGCAGCCTGAGAGGCAGAAAGCAGGGCAGAGCTTCCATGTGGACTTTTGAAACCTCAGTTGGATCCAAACTGGAAGTGTTTGCAGAGATCATCGTGACAAGCGGTCATTTGGGGTCTAACTTGAGCTCTTCAAGCCTGAAGCGTGAGGCAGGAGGAGGCGGAGTAATTTAAAAGCCTGGAAGCACCCGTGTGTACACCTGTGAGCACTGGTGTACACACGGGTGCTCACACACACAAACTACACCCTTTTTGGCTCCTACCTCAAAGCACACTGTGCGCTGTCGATCTTACGTGATGCACAATAATATTCAATATTTAATATTTACTGTTATATTCACATAGATCATCGCAATGATGTAGTTTATTATATTGCCCTCTTTTTTTTGCTTGTTTTCTCTTTTTTCTTTCTCAACAGGTGATCCAGGTGATTGATATGTGTATTTTTTGTCTGTTTGTTTTGTTGGTTTTTGTTTTTTGCCCTTTATCCCCATTCCTCTTCCCCGCTGTTTTTCTTTCCCTCTTTCTTTCTCCCTTTTCTTTCCCCCAGTCATGTCTGTCCCGTGTGTAGCAAGTGAAAATAAAATAAAATAAACAATAAAAACAAAGGTGAATCAAATAGAACAATACGGCAAGGCCGGGATGGTCCATTTGGTAAATCCGTTGGGCATCTTTCTTTGCCTTTAGACAATAATTCTGATGGCAAAAGAACCAAACAAAAATAAAATAAAATAAAATAAAAGCCTGGAAGCTTAAAGGCGATCTCTGTCGACGAGCCCATCGAAGTCAGAAGCCGTTTTCCTGTTTTTCTTATCGTGTTCGCTCATCTCACACAAACACTGATAAGAGTGATCGCAGGAGGTGAAGAAGTAAATCACAGCAGGGCGGAGGGAGCGGGGGGAATACAGAGGAAACAGTGAGGAGGGGGGCAGCGTTTTATCACTGTCAGCATGGTGAGTACCGCTCGGCATGCTGGGATGAAAGAGTCTGAAGGAGGAGGCGCAGGAGGGAGTTCCACCTCACTAAACTCAGCTCGTTTGTCTCTAATCCCTCCGTTTCTTGCTGCCATCAGGGGTCTGATATCAGCGTGTTTGTCGAGTGGAGGCGTCATCAGGAAGAGATTTCTCACTGCGAGGCCGTTTGCAGAGGAAGAGCCCAGACGACACGATGAGACAGGAAAGATGAGAACACGAGCTGTAACACACCAGCTCAGCTACAATTCAGTGTGGCGGGTCAGAGGTCACAGAGACGCTGCTGCTGCGACAACACTGAACACTGAAACTGTTGCAATGGAGACGTGTCAGTGTTAGAGTTCACCAACTGTAGACATGCAAGCATTACACATTAGAACAACGAACGCCTCTTGGTGTACGTACAGCGGCTGTCAGTCATGCACACACCTGAGTCTCAGCCAGCCTCTGTCAACAAATAGCTGACAGGAAGCACTCATGACCCTGACAGCCAAAAACACAGGCTGAAGCAACAGAATGGGAACATGACAGGGAACTAACAAACCTACCAGGAATCCCTGAGGACAAATTTCACAAGAATATAAGAAAACTACCCAGTAAATGAGCAGAGGTGTCTGCCTCAGCTATGAGAACCATGTTTGATAAATGGTCGACAGCTCGTTTACGTGTCTTCCTCCCCTCACCGCAACTGGTTTCTTCCTGTTAAAAGGGAGTTTTTCCTTCCCACTGTCACAAAGTGCTTGCTCACAGTGGCTGGTGTGATTGTTGAGGAGGTCTTTGATTTGGTGCTGTATGAATAAAACTGAATTGAATCTGTGATGTGCAGCACGTGGAGGACATGGAACCGAGCAGGATTGCTGATTGGCGTGTTTGTGTTCTTCATACAGGGACCTTCACAGTTAGCGATCAGGTGTTTGAGTCTGTGAGAGCTGAACCTTACAGGTATCTGCTGTGAGGTTTCTCCTGCCTCCTCTCAAGCAGAGATGGAGAAAAATGGCAGGGAGGTGGATTTCCTGTGTTTGTGGATGGTGAGGAAGCAAGATGTGAAGAGCACAAAGTGCGTCATTGTGCTGGAATGTGTCGCTGCAGGAGGAGCCGAACCTGCTGGAGGTTCATCCACCATCACAGTCAGCTGATGATGACTCTGACACTGCGATGAAGATAACGATGCCTTCGTGTCCGGGTGCTTGGTCACTTCAGAGCCTCGTTATGCCTCGTTAAGCCTCGCTGTAGTGCTGACACTGAGCTGATTAGAAATAACGAGTGTTTCTGTGTGAACTTCTCCCTCCATCACCGATAACGCAGCCCTCGCCTTTCTGCACTCGGCCTTCATCTCACACTTAGCTTCACATGAAAGTCCACGTCCAGAACGGCAGGGCTAACTTTGGTTCTGACCCCAGACCGCAGGAAGTGATGCAGCCCTGTAACTATCACTCTGTACTCACATTAGCCTCCTTAGAGCTTTTCTTAATGCTTCCTGTGTGTGAACACGGTTTTAATTAACTGTCACAAAAATTTATGTTGAACGTTTAGGTGGAGGCAAATGGAGCATCAACAGGACACGCAGAGCCTTCGGCGGAGCACACAAGCAATTATGAATGTAGACAACGAGAGGGTCAAACGGGGCATCCTGTTAGGCTCAGTCAGCTCTTTCAGCTTCAGAGGATCTCACCCACTGTGCTCCAGACCCCGCCTCTTCCAGCTGAAACCCAGACTGAAATCGGTTCATTTCACCTGTGAGGTAAAAACACCCTCTGACTCTGCCTGCTCACTGAGGCCTCATAGTTGATTTTAGGTGAGATAAGTAAACTACACACATACCTGCTAATCAGTAACATCCAGATAAAATCCCAAAACTAGAGCTCAAACTTACAGTAACTTCACAGCAGCCAAATTATTGGTCAGATATTTGCATTAAAAAGCTCCAGCAGTCTCTTAGTTATTTAATATATTGTCTCTTCAGTCCTTAGCTTCACTTTCACCTTTGGTTCTAAGAGTTTATAATGTTCTCTTACGGTCTCGTGTCCAGTGTCATTTCCACATCTTACGTTAGAAAACGCAAACATATTCCTCCTTAACTTAGCTTCACTGGTGTCCCTTCAAGTTTAGGATTAATACTAAGATTTAACTGATTGATTGGGCTGGCTCATGTTCACACTCTTGTCAGATCACATGATCACATGACCCCAATAACTGAGACGATCGAGCTTTGAGTTTCTGGGATGTATTACCATTTCATATTTGACATGTCCAAACTTTACATTCAAATCTTTGCTCAAGGCTCATTTTTCTTCTCTGGACTTTAATCCACACTAAACCTCGACCTCCTTTAATTGTTTTGTTTTCCATTAGCTTTTAATTTTGGCTTCCTGTGAAGCACTTTGGTAAATTGCGGTTGTAAATTTGCTATATAAATAAACGTGACCTTGACCTTTAACTGTGTTAGGTTATTCATGTGTGTGTGTTTCCTGTTGAGGTTAATAGTTTCTTGTTATTGCTGCTTCCTGCTCATTATTGTCATCTGTGTCTCTTTACCCTGCTGTGTTAGCTTCTCTTGCTTTCCCTCGTGTGTATAAATAGTCCAGTCTTCTTAGTCTTTGTCTCAGTGTCTGTTTACTTCCTTGCACATCTCCAGCCAGATTGATTAGTTCATTGTATTTTGGGTTTTTCATCAGCTAAAAAGCTATTAACCTTCATGCTTCATGACACCAACAGCACCAACACAGGTCCATTTAGCTGAGGTGAAGCCTAGCAGACAGCTAGCAGCTGCAGCTGCTACATGTTTCTAATATCTTACCTTTTTTTTTCTCTTTGGCATGTATATTAATAAAAGTTTCCTGATTCCTGAGTTGACTGGCTTTTTCTTCGTAGATATCTTAAAGTGAAGGTCGCTGAGCTGTGTGACTGCAGTGTGAGCAGATTGTAAAGCGGCGATCAGAGACTGAGGCCTTTTTATTGTCGTCTTCCTGCTGACAGATGATGGCCGGGAATCGTCCCAGAGAAACAATCGCATGGCGTGTCTACGGTCAGTCCAGCTGCTCACTGAGTCACACCTGATTTACCTGATGTGATTCTGCGAGCAGCGTCTGGTCCTGCAGCAGAGAAGGTGGAAAGGCTCGCCTCCTCCTCTGCAGTGGGAGGATTGTGCTGGAGGACAGGTGTCGGGGGATTTGTGGGAGCAGGCGTGCAGAAAGCCAATATGAGCTGGAAATGGGGAAGAATCCATGCGTGCTGTTTTGGAATGAATTGAAACCTGCAGAAGGCGTATTGATTCACGTCCCGGCCCCTCCGCCCACCCTCCCCTCCCGCTTTGTTTTTCGCTCACTGACTGATGGCAATGGACGGCGATAGGGCTGGGTATCGTCACTGATTTCTAGAATCGATTCAATTCCGATTCACAAGGTCCCAAATCGATTCGATCCACGATTCGATTTAATTCGATTCGATTCGATTTAAATCTGGGAAATTTTGACAGTCAGAAGTATAATTCAGATCAGAACATTTACATATTTTTGTATCTATAAAAAGGAAGCTGACACTCGCAAGACTTTATCCAAGGTGTGAGCATCACAGCAGATGCCTTTGTGTCAAAGTAGCTGAAGATAAAACACAGAAAAACATGAAGGTGATTTTCCTGGCCTGGGATTTTATAAAAATATTCTGCAGTACATCAAAAACGAAAGAAAACCATTAATTAATGAACATTACCTCTGACGTTACAGCGGTTTTATTAGACACACGGCTAAGCATTTTGCATTTTGAATAATATTAAAAAGTTTAAATTTGTTCAGTATTGAACAGCAGAAATGAGGCTTTCTTTTCGGAAGAATGTAAAAGGGAAAAAAACAGCGGCCGACAGCGCTGTAAACAACAGTAGACTTGTGCATAACAAGCAAGCGAATAATGAAGAAAGCGAAACTGTTCGAGAGAGAGAGAGAGAGAGGGTGGGAGGGAGAGAGGGGGAGGGAGAGAGGGAGAGAGAGAGAGCTGCGCATCGCAATGGAAGCAAAACAGTAAAAGAGTGAATTCATGACGATGTTTATGTGAAGCGTTTGGATCTTCTTTTGCTGCTGGTTCGGTCAATATTGTTTGGAGAGAGATCAAACTAACAGCTTTAGAATCAGCGCATAAAGGGCGTGAACACAAAGCGCGGACCCGGATCAGCGAGCTGTCGGCTTTCAGCCCCGACTGTGAGAAAGGCGACATCTAACTGATTCTGATCCGCGGGTCGCGCTGTGTGTTTAAGTCTATGTGCAGAATCCCTGTACCTGCTCTCATTTACTGTTTGGTGGTTCTTGAAATTTTGTGAGATGTCACCAGAGATTCTGGCATTTCGGACAAAATAAATTTATATTAAAAAATCGATTCAGGATTTTAATGAATCGATTTTACGTTATCCAAGCCAGAATCGATTTTAATCGATGAATCGATTATAAAAACCCACCCCTAGACGGCGATGATGGAGAGGAAGGCGGTGACCTCTGGCTCCTCTCAGCTGAAGTTTAACTGCAGACAGAATGAATTTGTGTCTGACGGCTGGAGGTCGCCAACAGAGTGAACCTGCTGTCACTCGGCTTTCTCTGCAAACACTCAAAGTGAGATAAATATGAAAAATATATTTGCTCTCTCCTCCTGTAGAGCCTCTGACTGCGACAGCCTCCAATTCTGCAGCACGATTGAAAACGCTGTCAGTCTGTTCTTTCAGCCGCACGTGAGAAAGGAAAAGTCACAATTTCAGGCTTTATTTCTGAGTCTGTTAAAAAATTGTCTTCAGATCAGATTTAAAGATGGTAGTTGATATTTTTACAGCTATGTGTTCAGGCTGGCCTCACTTTCATTGGAGTTTTCCTGCAATGAAGGCATAAATGAAAAGTTTAACTCATTAAATTTTAAGTGAATTCACTTTAAAATAAAAGGAAAATAAAGGAAAATAAGATGTTTGATTACAGATGTGTCAGAGTCCTGTTTCGCTGACGCAGTGTTTCAGGTTGGGGACTTTCTTGGTTTTCCTTGTGTTGTGCTTTATCTTCGTTTCCCAGTGATCATTTTGGTTTTTATTGTTCTGCCTATATTTTGCTCCTTGGCTCTGTTCTTGGTAGTTTAGTTCCTCTTATGTCAGTTTCTGTTTTGATTGTTTTTTGGTTTTTGTGCCTGCTGTTCAGTTTTACTTTCCTTTGTCTCGTTTTCACAGATTTTTTTTGCTGCTGTGTCTCATTCCCAGTTTCCCTCGTGTATGTAGCCCAGTCAGGACTTTGCTCTGTGTCCCTGCATCATTATCCCTCCCATCATGCTTCTGGTTCATGATTCTCCTGAACGTCTTGGGTTTTTGTACCTCTTGGATTCAGTTTTCTTGTGCATTATTTTCACAGACTGTCATTAAAAGTACGCTTTGAGTTTTCATCCTTGTTGGGTCCACAACCACACGCTCCCGAACCGGATGGAAAGAAAAACGGACCCCTCCAACTCCTTTAAAGAAAACATGATCACAGCTGGAAACTGACTCTGTTTTATGCTCTGTTACGTTCAGCCTCTGCGTTATTATGATGGAGCTGCTCCTGGGTGGAGGTAGGAGGTGTGTGCTGTTTAGAACAGTGTTAAGCTGCTTTGGTTTAGCTGGCTTAGCTGCTTGTTTTCAGTAGTTTTGTCTCCGTGACACATGAGGTCATCATGAGATTATAGTCATCGCTCCCTGCCTGAGAAACAGCTCTTTCATCTTTTCTAATAGTTTGTATCAGGCAGGAGGTGAGGTCCAAACACGATGCGATCCATGGTCCCCTGATGATCCTCAGACTTTGCACACTGGACATGTAAAAATTTGTGCAAATGTTTTGCCTTTTAAAAATATTTTTCGGACTCACTGTTCACACCGACCACATAATTTTGCTTGATGAATTTGCAGTATTCATTTCCCCCCTGCAAATAAACAGATCTGACCAATTAGATCACTGAATTTGGCAACAAGTGTGCTCGTAGCTCGAAACATACACCGGTACACAACAAACTGAATTATTTAATTTTCCCATTTAAACTGTAGTGCTGTGATTACAGGGGAGACTCCTCTGCACTCTCATATTGGAAGGAAGCTGGAAAGCAGGTCTGTGATGTAGAGTAGTGATATCCCCTCTTTAAAGACGTGGTGATATTATTGCTACAAAGAGAAGCATGTTGGACTTCCTGATATTGTTTGACTGTTGGTGTGTTTGGTGCTTTGTGCTCGCTTTTCTTTGCTGATGTTTTAAAAGAGCGGTTGAAGAGCTTGGCACCATCAGCTCAACTACGACCGAGCTGTCTTCTAGTTTGGATACTTCTGACTCTTCTACTGCAAACCACTGCAGAAGCAAAGCCTTCATCGTGATGCTCGGCAGCGTGAAAACGGACTGACGTGGTGACACCACAGCAGCTTTTTCAGAGACAGTCCAGTCTGATCAAAGTGAAAGCAAACTTTCTGCATGTGACGTTTCCATCAACAGTTCTCTGAGCCGGACCAGGCGGGGTGAATTGGGGTGAATGTAGTGTTTGTGTGGATGATGAATGGTGGTTCTGTATTCTGTCCCCTCAGCTGAGTAAAGAGCTGCGTGGTTGTCAGGTTATTTTCTGTGGATGACTTTTGTGTCTGTAGGAGGTCATATCTGCAAATGTGATCTCTGTGAAGTCACTGAAGCTGCGACGACTCTGTGAGGAAAACAACAGCACGTAAAGGAGCAGGAGGACATATTGGAAAAATGACTCAGGACCAGCACGCCCTCTGCACGTCGTGCTTCGAGTAGAGGAACTGTGAAAACGTGACCTGCAGTGTTTTTGTCGTGAAGCATGCAGAGAAGGAAAAATGAAAGATGGCTTCAGGAGGAGCAGCAAGCAGTTCCTCTCTTTAAATCCCTCGACAGGAGGAGCAGTCAGAGATCTAGTGACACCTCCTCCACCTGCTGGACTAGTTCGTTAAACCTAAAGTTCTATTTGCAGACAAATGTCACCTGTTAGTCAGTGAAGACCTGTCCTGATGACATGTCTAAGTTTTTTTTACCTTCATTGACTTGGATGTTTAAAAGCACACCTGTCAGGTGAGGGGTGGCTCATTAAACCCTCCCCTACTTCCTGCTCCTCTCCGCTCCAAAATTTCCACAGTGAACTTCATGTTTGATTCAGTCTGACCTGAGACCAGGAACTCACCAGAAAAGAGTTCACCGAGGAGGCACTCCCTGCTGAACAGAGAGATGGTCTGTGGAGGTCAGTGGTCCTCAGAGTTCTCACATTAAACCTCATTAGTCAGTGTGAATTAAATCTTTCTTTTTAAAGCTCGTTTTGGTGCTGGTGACTCTGAAGAGCTAATGTCCGGCCCATCTTGACCTCTGACCTTGAACCCTTTAAAGTGGCAGTAAAACCATAATGGAGCCATTAAAGACACTTGGATCCTCGCTGACCACAGAAAAAGCAGAAATGAGAGCTGCAGAGGCAGAGGGAGGGAGTGGAAGTTTAATTTGCTCTGCAGACTGAGAGGTAATTAAAAGAGACTGACCTAATTAAGTTAGAGAGCCGGGACTCTCCCTCTGAATTACACTGTGAGACTCCACTGTCACTGTTTAATCACTGCAGCCACTTCACTTTAAAAGCCACTTTCTAACCACCAGATTACAGTTCAGATAACAGCTGGTATTTATTAGGAAGACGTACAGAGATCAAAATAAACTGCAGCGTGTAATCCTGGAGCTTAAAGAGATTAAATCATGTACGATGGAGCATTATGGACTTAAACACCCATAAAGACAACAGCAGTAGCTCCTCAGAGGTCTCATCCTGTAAAGTCAGGCTTCACATCGACACCAATGTGTGCTTTATTCAATTTTTTCCTGCACACAAACGATCACAGGGTCATGGTGGAAAGGGTGGAAAAGAGTGGAGTTTCCGCTCCCGCAAATATCTTGGGGTCCTGTTCATAAATGAGGGGTGAATGAAGGGTCTGCAGTGATGTGGGTGATGTACTGGTGTGTTTTCTGAGTTTTCTTCCCTCATCTGTGACTGTGAGCTGTGGGCAGACACCAAAACAGGAGAGTGAGGATACAGGTGGACGGTGTGAGCTTCCTCCAGAGTCTCAGCCGTAGAGAGCCTGAAGAACTGCTGCTCCTCCACATCAAAAGGAGTCAGCATCTGAACAGGAGCCTCCTACACCATCCCACGGGAAGTGACTGCCAGGTGCTTGGACAGACAGACGGACGGATGGATGGACAGATGGATGGGTGGATGATGAACTGACATGAAACTTCATGGGAGTGGGGGATCATTGAAGAATTAGTAGGGCCATCAGACAGGAAGTTACAGAGATGAGGATAGAGTTCCTGTGGGTTCTTGTGATCTTTTGGGGTTTTTTGGTTCCGGATAATAAACATGAAGCTGTGTGAGAAACCGGGACTGGAACCAATTCATCTCAGGACTTAAGTCTGAGATGATTTCCCTCTTGTGTTTTCAGTGCATGTCACACATTAACTGGCACATCTTCTGAAGGTTTATGTGATGTTCATGAAGGAAAAGAGAAGTACCAAGTCACCTCTCACACTGGCAGTGACACAAATGCACACTAAATAACCACAAAGGAAGAAGAAACCAAGAAAAAGCACTCAAGAAACACAAACACAAGCTGTTCTCATTCCTCTGGGTTCAATTAGACAGACTTGTCAAAGCTAGTGGCATGGCTCATTTACACACAAGATGTCCTTCATTAGGAAAATTATGCTAATCAGCAGTGGGACAAAACACAACAACAGAATAGGCCAAACTAGATGTGCACAAAGCTCTCCTGACTGACTAACCTGTGACTTACGCCAACACTATCCCTGCAAACTCAAGCTGAAACTGCTGCGTGCAGTGCACAGCAACAGCATAAAGATTTAAACAAAGCCAAGCACAGAGACTGCACTGCTCTACCTGATGAGCAAAGCGGCTTTCAGCTTTTTTAATTGAACACTCGTAGAAACAAATCTGCTGCTGGGTCTGAAATATGCAAGCTGCGGCTTGAAACATGAGTTTGAGCCCAGAGCGAAAATCTTCAAGCAGCAATTAGCAGAGAAGGATTTTTGTTTGAAACAGGCAGAGCACAAGTCAGCTGCAATTGATGGAAACTCAGCTCAGACTTCAGACTCCTTTTGAGCTGTTTAAACTCCAAACTGCAGCTCGGTCACATGGCCAGACACACATATCTTTATGCTGATGTCAGCTCCTCTGCAGCTCCCACTGACACTGACAATGATTTTATTTTAACCCTTTAAGACCTACCATAGAACCAAGTCCGCCAGAGCTTATATTATATTTTTACCTGCTGTGGAGCCATTTTTGGGAGCATTTCAAGTTGCTATACATCAATACAACCATTATAGCCCAGATTTTAATAATATGTATTCATTAAGTGCATAGTAATTACATAAATTGCAAAAAAGTGCAATAAACTACAAAAAAATTGAAAATCGTTTTTGATTTTTTAACATATATTTGTAGTTAGAGAAATTTAAGAGTCTTATCCCTCAAAACTGTAAATACAAAAAAGTTGCACAAAATAGTTTCCTACCACAGGAAATTTATTTTGAGTGTCTTCATAGTTTTATTTTTGAAATACACCAATTTTTATACACTGCAGGAAAAACGAAAATAAATATTATACTGCAAATTTGCAAAAAAGCAGCATATGCATCAAAATAAACTATTTCCAGCAGTGCAATATGAGTCCTAAGCATCCCAGAAACGACACAGAAAGTCATAAAGTCAAAGATAACTTTTAAAAAGAGCAGTATAGGCCCTGAGGCCCTGATCGCAAAAAAGACTACATTTCCGCGAAAATGACGTCACTTCCGGTTTCGGGCAGGTAATGGCGGAAATGCAAAAGTTCGCGCTGACGTCTATTCCAACGTAGGAAGTGTTTTGAACAGCTGATCAGATCGGTAAAGCGTGTTTCTGGAATATTATGTTTTTGTTCCTGCAAGCGCTTTTTATGCAGTTTTTGCATAGCTTTATGTGGAAGGAAACCGTGACCTAGGACAAGCTGATGGCATCAGATGTAAGTACAACTCCTCCGGTTTCATATGCAAAACAAATTTTTGCGCTAGCTTACGTGGTTGCAGTGCTACTGGGATTTAAAAATAGTTACGCATAACAGAGCGTTCCCGCTCCGATCGGCTCTAAAGGGTTAATGGTGTACAAAGCACTAAATTAGATCCAGGATATATTATAGAGCCACTAAAACCACATTCACACTCTGCACTCTTGGCTGTACCACATCATCGCACACACGAACTCTGGAGACCCATGCTGCTCTGGGAAATCAAATTAAACCTGCATCTACACCCCATTATCAGCATGAGCAGCTAATGCCAGCAGAGCAATGTCCAGCTACCGCAGGAAAAATTGCTTTTAAGGAGAAAAACCAGTTTTAAACACACTGGTCTGGATCGGCACACAAATGTAATGGGCTCTTCCTTTGGCTCGCTCAGCCCGTGACCACGAAGAAGAAACAAAAACAAAGAGCAGAAACAGCAAAACGTTTGAGAAGCTTCTCGTAGTTCTGTCAAGTCACAAAGTCCGAACAAAGATTCAGATTTTCATCCAATATCTAAGTGAGTGGAAAAAAGCAGAAAACAAACAGACAAAATAAGCAAAAAGTGATGTGAAAGACAAAAAAGACACAAAATGAGACAAAGTGATCAAGATTCACAGATTCATGAAGTTCAGCTCAGAGCTGCTACTGACAGACACTTTAACAAACCATCAATCAATTAATCGCCAATCAGTCGTGCAGGCAGCAGATACCTTTGCGCTTGCAAAAGTCCAACATGGAGACTTTCTGTGTGTCCTGGAAGACATCATTAAGAGAACCGTGAACTTTCAAAGCCTCTGCTGATGTCACAGAGGTGATCGGAGAGCTTTGATTGGGCTCTGATGTGTTTCAGGTAAAGTCTTTGATGGTGTTCCAGAGGACCTTCAGGACTTCGCAAGGGAGGGTGAGGAGGTTTTAGAGCCTATAGTGAAGGTTGTAGAGGATTTAACGACCTTCTGGGGATCCATACATCATTGTTACAGTGTTTACCTGCAGTTTATTTAGACCAGAACTCAGCCAATCAGAATCCAGGGCCAGCTCCCTGCAGAAGCATTCGTAGTGAGGCTGGATGGAAACAGCATGTGTCCTTCTCATATTTCGTGTGGTCTCTCGTGGAAACACGGCTGCAGGAGATGGGAGGTAATGATCATAAATACGGTGGAAAGGTCAGAGCATGAATCTCTGAGAGCGGCTGCAGCGTCAGTCCTCACCTGTCCTCTGCATCTCTGTCCTCAGGTGGTGCCAGGGTGGGTAGGAGTGTGTCGTTTCTGCTGCTTTGCTGTTCAGCAGTACTGCAGCACTGCGACAGCTGCTCTCCCTAGGCCTCATAATGGCAATATCAGTCAGAGCTGATTCATTACAGGCAGACACCAGAGAGTAGCCCGAGTCCCAAGTCTAAAGACGTCTCACACTGGCTCTAAAGTCAAGACAGCACATCATTCATTCATGACTCTTCTTTATCCTTTCAAACCTGCACAATCCTTTATTTTTCATTATTGAAGAGATGCAGGAGCAGACACCCTCAGGATTTCTGTTTTTTTTTTCTTTGTTAGCAATTTCATCCAACTAGGACTCATTAAACACCTCAGACAGAGAGGAACAAGACTACAAGTCTGCAACGGCAGGAGTTTAAGTTTAATGTGAGATTTGTATTTCATAAAATTGTGTAAAGCGTGTAGTCCTGGAGGCTCAGACAGACTGATATTTAAATGGACAGATTTGTTTCAAATCACCTTAGTGAAGCTGTGGACGGATTACGGAATCAACCTTAGCACAAAGCCCTGATGCAAGCTTTACTGGGAAACGCATGAGACGACACACACACACGCACACACACGCAGCAGTGATAAAAGTATACAAAGTGACCACAAAGACACAAAATGACCACATGCACAGATTTCCTGAGCTGATGAGCACAAAATAAAGTTTAAACCATGCTGCAGAGAAACTTTCCTCGCTGTCTTTCTTCTCTCAGCATTTTATTGACGTGTTTTCAGTGGAACCAAAGGTTCAGCTTTCATTTTTTATTCCAGGAGCATTTTTTATTCATTTTTTATTCTTTCTTCTTCTTCTTCTTCTTCTTCTTCTTCATCTCTTCCTGTGGTTCTTCCCTCCAGCTGCTTCATCAAATGACCTGAAATCAGTAAGACCTCCCTGACCATCAGAGAGAGCAGAGCATTGTGGGATACCAGCTGACTCAATGAATCTCTCATCAGACAGAAAGTATCAGGTAGGTCCAGGAGCTCATTCACTTTTCAGGATGGCTCACACTAGTCCACACTACAAAACTAGCTGCGACCAGACCAACGTGGACTCCACTCATTCATTCACTCATTCATTCAGTCTCAGCTCAGAGAAACAAAAGAGGACTGCTATTAGGTTTATATTGTGGATTGTCATTTATGCTTAGAAATATGTACCCATATATGCTTAGAGTTTTATAATCGATTGCATATTGATAGGATGTCTGATCCTTAGCAGTCTGCAAAGACTCTGTGTGCTTCCCAGAGCACCCTGGCATACACACACACATCTTACGGTCATGAGAGAGGTCGTACCTTCTCTTACTGATTCATGGTATAGGAGGACACCTACTCTGTATTTGTTTAAGTATAAGAGCCCTTTGTGTAGGTGGACCGCTGGACTCCTGGCACCAGCTTTGGGGAGTCGTTCACAGGGTCACATCTTGACACCCCCCCCCCCCCTGCACACACACACACACACGACACACAGACATGGAACTCTTTGTTTAAATGTATGCCTATGTAAGACGTCATATGTTAATGAACGTATGCCTTAGTCATGTAACCGCAATAAAGAGCAGTGTTACGAGGGAGCAGACAAGAGCGACTGGAGTTCGAGCGTCAAGAACAGCGCTCGTCACAGTTCTCTCCCTCGTGCACGAGATCACACAAAGAGCTCTGCTTGGTGTCCAATGCTTTTTGCTGTTGTAGTAGAATTGTCTCGTTCCAGTGGTGGGTCTGTGCTAGACAGACCCAACAACTGCTTTATATATGGGCAGGGCTTATTGTAAGCAAAGTAGCTGCTGTGATGAACAGCTAACATTAGCTAACATCAGTTGGTTCACAGGGGATCAGAGCCGACCCTGAGCTTTCTTTCTTCAGGCTAAAGACAGACTCATTAGATGCTCTCAAATGGGGGTTCCTGCTAACAGCAGAGGTGCTCTGACTCCAGCTCCAACCGCTCTGAACTCTCAGAACTTTCCTTTGTTTCCTGAAACCAAGTGCTCTGCCTCTTCGTTTATTCACCCAGTCCAGAGTTTACAATGTGAGAATGAACACATTCAGTTTCTGCCACTTTGACAGCAGGTAAAACACAGTCATCAGTCTCAGTCACACAGGTCAAAGGTCAGAGTCCCTCAGTCCTTACCCCACCAGTGTAAATGTGCTCCTGTGTTTAGTTTTTTGGCAAATCTGCTTCACTGCCTCCACAGTCTTAAACCTAACAGCCCGTTCTGCTGCGTTCCACTGTTAGTCTTCAAGATCATATGATCAGTGTATTAGCAGTCAGGTGTGCAGCTCTGAGGGACTTGAGTGGAACCCTGGGCTGAATGTCATTTAGAAAGAGAAAAAAGACACTCATCAGCTGGAAAAGGAGGAGGGGAACCTCTCTTTAACAAAGAGCTCACACTGAGTCTGAAGAAACTCAACAACCTGCAGAGTCTTTATTCTGATTCAGGCCTTTTGATCTCCCTCTCTGTCTGCTCCGGTTCTGATGTTTTCCATCACATCCCTCGGTCTACTTCCTGCCATCGAGCCAACACTTTGTCTTTTTTCTGCTTTCAGTAAATGAATGCAATGCTTTTTGCCCCAGAGGCAATTTATCAGGAACAATGTGCCTTCAGAATTCATGTATCTGAAGGTAGAAATGGTCAGGGTGAAGTAAGACTCTGGGGTACCGAGTGTACTGTACTCAGTCTGTGTTTGAAAATGCAAAGGGTATGCTGAAGTTGGAGAGCGAATAATGACTTTTATGACCTGAAACATAAAGATTTGTACAAAGAGTTGATGTGGATTTATTGCTGTGGAACTGAAGACTTTTTGGTTGGGACCTGGAATTAATTCCGAGATTTGTTCAGGTCTTAGAGCTGAGCTTGTCTTTACTTTGGATGCAGTTGAACTTCATAACAGCCTTTATGTGGAACACAATTTGTGAATTGTTAAGTTAGTTAAAACTTGTTGGATTCAGTTTACAGCTTGTATTACTTTAACAGGGCCTGGGTGGTTTGGCTCTGGAACTTGGAGCTAATATATCTAACATGTAATATAGGATAATCAAACTTTATCTTGTTGGATACACTGGGACTTGATTTTGGACTTCATTTAGGAGTTGTTAGATTTGACATGTGGATTTGTGGGTTTTCATTTCAGTCTTGATTTGGAGCTGATGTTGGATTTGATGGACTTGATTTGGGATTTAGCAAACTAGATCATGGTCGTCATTTTGTGATTTAGTGGCCTTCGTGCGGGACTTGGACTTATTTCAGGGCCTATTTTCCGCTGATTTGGGTTTTGTTGGATTATGTTAGGGACATGGAACTTGATTATGGGCCTCGATAAAATGATTTGGGATTTCTTAGCCTTGATTTGGGACTTGTTTTTCCTGTTCTCAGACTTGATTTAGAGCTACTTACTACTTACTTTGGGCCTTGTCTGGATGTGACTCTTGTTCGATTTGATTTGGGATGTTCATGTGTTGCTCTGGAACTCCTTGGTGTAAATTTTGAACTTTCTGGATTTGATTTATAACCTGATGGGACTTGTTGCATGGCGCTGTTTGTTGACTCACCAAAGTTTTCTTTGCTTTATCTTCAGCTCTTTATTAATAACAGGAGCTTCATATGATGTATTTGTGCAGAGCGAGTCTTCATCTCCTTTGTTCTTGGCGGTTTCTTTCCTCCCACGTGGCTCCAAACATTCTTCTGATAAACACAAAGCCATA